>NC_044332.1:13705469-14013739 GCF_007399415.2 Gopherus evgoodei | reverse complement strand
TTGTTTGTTTGTTTGTAAATTCAATAAGCAGCAAAGCTTCGGTTTACAAATTTGCTGCATGCCATTTATGTTTAAGTAGAAACAAACCTTTTGCTACAAGTTTAAATAAAAGAGAAGCAAGAAAAATGAAATTCAGTCTCTGGGCACCACATACGATTAAAATGTTGGATGGAGCAGTGCTGTGATGTGATCTCATATGTGATCTTATTTCTTTGAACAAGATGCAATTATAGAAGATAATCCACAATGTGGCTTTTTGTTGTGGTTTTATTTTGCTTTTCCACTCTGCCAGGATAAAAGTTCAGACAGAGAGAGCCACTGGAAAGACTACGGATAAACACAAGAGGTAACATACTAACACTTGCCCCAAAAAAAAACTGTAAAAAAAATAAATAGAGAAATCTTGAAATATTTTGAATCAGCATTTACTCAATGAAATGTCACTTCAAATCAACATTTTATAAACAAAACATTGTTTCAAAACTTTTGAAATGTTCAAACGTAAATGAGTTTTAAAATTATAACACTCTGTGCAAAGAGGCTGTACTTAAGCATGTGCCTAACTTTAAGCAAGTGAGTAGTTCCATTGAACTTTGTGCTTAAGCAAATCTACTCAAACGCTTGAGCACTTGCCAATAAGAAAGTCCCTGGCTGAATTGGAGACTGAAAGAGTAAGTGTTCTTTGGAGAAAAACCAGCCTGTGGTTAAATTAAATTAAAAACTGTCTCATAATGAACATGCACAAGAGCGCAGAACTAAGGTTGCACAGGAACCTTTCATTTCCGCAGTTCCTAACTTTTTAGTGCTTGACATTGCAACCTTCATGTTTTTTTACTGGGGGATTTTAATGTGGTATTTTGTATTATAGATCCTCCTCACGCTCAAACAAGGGAAGCAATACAAATCAAATTGATTTATTCAATATCGTAAAATTAATTATATTATTCAAAGAATATACTTGACCTGCTCTACTAAAAATCCACACATTGCTTGGGGCTCCATTTTATAGTGTTAATTCATGCCTAAACTTTAGCTCTTTTAGAATTATAAAGGTCTTTCCTTCCAGTGCAGGAATGCTGGTAAAGTACAATAGGGAAATCCATCTTCCTTAAACAAAGCTTTTTCTCTTGATCTTCCAAACCAGAAGCAGGAAGGATACTTAATCTACCATTATCTGGCACACCTGCTAGGTGGAAAGAGATTCAGTTATTTTGGAATGTCACTTCAAGACATATATATATATATTAACAAAATATCTACCTCCAGAAATTAGGTAAATAAATTTTGCTAAGTGTCTCCCAACCCAAGCTGCTGATAAAGAATGAGTCATCCATTTAGCTCTGGTCACAGGAAAGACGGAGTTAGGTGATAGCAACATGCATGGGCATTTTGCTGGAACACAATGTTCCGAATATGACAGCAGCAGGAAAGAACCATTTCTTGGACTGTTTCCATTTAATAAAATTTGAATATTGTTTGTTTTCAGGAATCCTTCAATCAGTCAAATACCTCCTGAGTTATTCAAATTTCTTAGGGCCTTGGGCTTTTCATGCAGCCATGGTACTGCCAGCACTTTGTTAATCCCATGCATTTCATTAATAATTTTCCTTTATGTAAAAAACAACCACCCCCCCCCCAAAAAAAAGTCAGATAAAATACCTTAATAAATTTTGTTCTTTCTGATAGGAAAGATTTTTCTGCTAAGTAAAATATTGGCTATTCAAACCCGTAAAATAAGGAATATTCTGATCTGCTCTTAGAAAATAGGCATGAAGTATTCTGCAGAAATGCTAGTGTTTACAATATAGATCACACAGTGTTTGGTACAATGATTGGGTAATGCCAACAGCATAAAAAGAAATAAATGCTAAGTGTGACTTTTCCTGTAGTAAAATGATGCACACAGACCGTGGAGCACAACGCCATCCCACCAAGCAATCCAGGATTGTGGATGGGTAAATTCTGTTTCCACAAGATTACAGCTACACTTCGCACTGGAGGTGTCAATTCCAGTTCCCTAGATGTACCTGCTACTAGCTCTGATGAAACTAACACATTAAAAATGTAAAGATAGAGTCAGCAGCATGGGCAGTGGGAGGAGGTAGGCTCTCATGGACATTTCTAGTGTCTCAAAGGGGATCATACTTGGGGGCAGTTTGCCCCTCCTGCGATTTGCTCCTCTAGGGCCACCCGTCTATTTTTCGGGTGCTAGTCTGAGGAGAGCACAGGTATATCTCCTCGAGCTGGAGCGTACTCCTTCTAGCTCTAGTAAAGGCGTAGCCTAAGAGTGAGATTTTCAAAATTACTTTGTTCCCATTGAATTCCACCATGAATATCCAGCTCCTATTATTTAGGGGTTCGCATTCATACTTGATAATTGGACACACAGTAGACACAGCTAGAGAGTACAGAGGTAGACAGGTTAGATTAGAGAACACTGTATGAAAAAGTCCACTTAGATAGTACCAGAGGTGAAAGTAAGCTGGTACGGGCTGGTATGGTGTACCGGTAGGAAATGGCCAAAGCATTCAGTACAAATGGGTAAAATAGGCTAGGTTTAACTGTAGTAATAACATAAATAAATAAATAAATAGATAAACAAACAAACAATCAGATTTATCACTTGAATTAAATATATTTTACATTCTCTAGAAACCAAATGCTCCCCTTCAGTTTTCAGTTTTACTTCTTGTTAGGTGGAAGACGTTCACGTGATTCCGAATCTTAGCTTTTGAGTGCCAACATGGTAACTGCTTGCTTCTTATTGGTCAAGTCTGTCGTGTCAGGCACGCAATTTACAGTAGAAGGCACCCGTTGTGACTCTCCCCTCTGTTGGAACAATGTAATTAAATGTAGTTGATTGCAGAATCACACACTGCATAATTCAGCCTTAGCTAAGAAGGAACGACTCACCGGAGCGGAGATGTTGCTGGAAGGGGCCCAGTGCTGTGAAATTCATGAAGGCAGAATGGATTGCAGCAAACACCCCTCTCTGCAAGCTAACAGACCACCCCTAAGCACAGCTGGAGAGAGAATTAGTTTTGGCCTTGGAGATTAGGGGAGCGGAAAGGCAGCAGGCGGCGGGGGCGGGGTCTAAGGAACACAATGTGAGCAGGACCCAGGAGTGTGATTGTGCAGAAAGCCCATTGCACCCTACCCAATTCGCTCTTGGGCTGGTTCTCCTGTGGGCCGCCTGCTCTCCAGTGTGCAGATCCACACGCGCGGGTCCTTGGGGGACGAGGCAGCTTGGGGAGCGAGTGTTGTGTGCACGCTGCAGAACGGACGGGTGGTGTTGTGCTCCATGGTCAGGGTGCAGTGCTCTGCTTCCAGCCCTTGGGTTCATTCATTATCCAGCCAGCTGCAGGAGGGAGAGCTTACCTGGCTGCAATCGGGGAGAACCAGAGCTGGGGACCCATCTTCCTTCTCCTGTCCCCGGGCTTTTTGGGGGAATCTCTGCAGCAGTCCCTGTTGCAGGCGGCTGTGGGGAGGTGCCAGAGGCAGGAGCCAGCCGCGGGGATGGGCAAGGCGTGGGGCTTGGCAGCACGCAAGCTGGATTCCAAAGTAGCTAGGTCCTGGGGTGAAACCTCTCCATCTCATGCCTCTTTCCCACTAGGGGGGCGGGATTGCTGCTATTGGCTGGTCCCTGACACCCCCCGAGCCTCTGCCCATCTTACACACTAATGGGGATGTTTAAACATCAAAGTAAGGAAATACGGGGTTATCAGTCAAAAAGAACAGCAACAAATGAAGAAGTTGAAAGTCATCCACAAAAAGTCATGTCTACCCAGCTGATGTGAAAGCAATGCTGCAGCAGCGCTTTAATGTGGCTGTGTAGTCATGGCTCCAGCTCTCCCAGCACTGTAATAAAACCACCCCCCACGAGGGGTGTGGCTACCAGCACCAAGAGTGCAGCTACCAGCACTGTAGCCCTGTCTGAAACTTTACAGTGCTGAAACTTGCATTGCTCGGGGGAAGGGGGAGGTTCACATCTGCTTTTAATCCCTCCATTGCATTATCACCTTTTTATCCAGTGCAAGTAGAAAGGCCGGCAACACCAGCATCACCTGCTCTACAGGAACTGGTATCCTCCCCTAAGACAGTGCATGACCTCTCAACATACTCAAGCACTTTTGACCCGATGACATGGAAGTCCATGTTCATTCCCAGACATAGATATCCTCTATGGCAATGTAGTGCATCCCTTCTGTATGTGACTGACAAGAGAAGTTCACTGATGATTTATCAGTTTAAATAGCATATAATCAGAGCAATAAATTCAATGTCTAATTGAATCATTACTTACTCTGAGAGCTGTGTTAGAAGCAGACTAAAACAAAATATCCTAACAGTTATCAGGAAATGAACATCCAATAAGTATGGTACAAAGGCATGTTAGCCGGATGTTAACTATCATATCCATCAATGACATCCGGAACATGATAAAAGTTTGTTCTTAAATAAGGCAAACCCAACCGATCTGAGGCAGTTCGTGATCTATTCTGTTTTGATGCAACCACATTGTTGAGCACTTGCCTTTGTACTTTTGTGCAATATTTAGACCTCCAACTACTGTGCTCACGCACCCTTGTGTTCCCTCCCTGATATTACACTGCTGTTGAGCAGCAAGCAAGCATATGAAACAAAATGTTTAAATTACAGACTTTTGCTGTCGCCTTTCTGATTATCCATCCCTACACAATAAAATCCAGCTGATGCAGAACTCCACCGGCACTGCCAAACCATGCTGCGGGGCGATTCATTTAGCTCCACAGAAACACCTCCAAAAATCTTGTTTATTGGATTCTCCTGACAATCACAATAATTCCAATGCAAATGTCAAAATGAGAGGGGAAAACAGTAACCTGATTAAAGAAGTGAGTAACAAGGAAGGCTCTCTACATACACTCAGAAGAGGTTACAGTTTACATGAGGCAATTCCTTTCCTTCTCTGCCTCTGCAAGTGGATATAAACTCTTGAAAGTAAGAGGCAGTCATTTAGACGCAGTACAGATCCCCTTGACTTCAGTGGGGGTAGAGTTAGGCCAACGCTGGGCACTCTTGGTGTAGAACTCCTTTGTATTTCTGTTATAGCTTTTGATGGGTTCCATCTGTTTATTAACACCAAAGGTGATCTGTATCTTTCCATACTGGGATTGGCCTGGCTCTCTGAAATCATTTAGGCCTCAATTCAGCAAAGCACCTTAGCACGTGTTCAACTTTGAGGTCTGTGCTTGCTTTTGGCAAGATACAAGCATCTGGTTAAGGGCTTTGCTAAACAGGATGGACAGCAGGCTGTGCTTAAATGCTTTGCTGAATTGGGACCTTACATGGGGTCTGCAAAAGCGTAAGAGAAATAATATGGAGAAGGGCATTGAAGTGTCTTCCTCTCAAAGTGTCTCCATTGATTTTGCTGAATATGGTCCATCATTTTTAACTGTATTGGAGGGAAAGCACAAGTTTTACCTAGTCCTCATTAACATAAATTGGGTAATTGCCACAGGCATATAGACAGTATTTCATGCCCAAAGTAACTGCCGTTATAGTCAGTGGCCTGGAAAATGTGACTAAGCCAAGTGGAACTGCTTGCTTCTATCCCAGGAAGTAAAAGAACCACACACAACATAGCACAGGAGAGCCTGCTGTTCTCTGGGCTATTCTTACATTGGATCATGTGTGATTCAGACTGCCTGTTTTTCACATATGTACTTGAATCTTTGCAGCTAATATGCCTTTTCACTGTTGACACCTCTGTATGATAAACAGTACATATTTAAAAAACATTTGCTGAGAGAACATGAAGATAACAGAGTTGCCAACTTTGTAATATTTAAAAAACAGACACTCCAGCAGGAGTGCTGGAACCTCTTCTTTCCACCCCCTCCAGGTCCCGCCCCTGCCATGCCCCTATCCCCTTCCCGAGGACTGCCACTGCCCTGCCCCTTCCCCCTGAGGCCCGGCTCCTGCTCTGCCCTGCCCCTTCCCCCTGAGGCCACGCCCCTGATTCATTCCTCTTTCCCCCTTTAGTGAGACGGTGTGGCTCCCCTCCAGCTTAGAGGAGGAAGAGCCCGGCCGGAGGCCAGAGTGGGTGGAGCTAAGGAGCTCTGAGCCCGCCCCTCAAAGGGTGAGGCGCCGACCTGGAGCTATAAAGGCCGGCCCTCAGAGCTCAGTCAGGCTCCAGCAGCCGGAGCGAGCAGATGTCCCTCAGGGAGCTCAAGACTGGGAACCTCCTGCAACCCAGGGCAGCCGCCCAGACTGGCCGGAGCTCCCCCGCACCCGCTACCCGGAGGAGCCGCTGGAGCTCCCCTGCGCCTGCTACCCGGAGGAGCTGCCAGAGCTACCCTGGGCCGACTATCCGGAGGAGTTACCGGATCTACCACCGAGCCCCGGCTGTGACAAGCCCATGCACCTGGACTCTGCCAAGGCCGACGTCAGGACCCAGGGAGGCCCCGAGGGGGAGTACGGAAGTGGCCCGGGGGCAGCCGACTTCAGTCTGGCTGCAGCCTTACCGGAGCCTATGTCAGTGTTTTGTGGCCAGGATCCCCACTGACTGAGCAGCGGATCATTAGCCGCTGCTAGGGCCCCGGGCTGGGATGCAGTGTAGTGGGAGGGCCTGCATCCCCCTGCCACCCATCCCAGGGTGGCAGACTCCCCTTCTCCCTGGGCTGAGGAGGGTCTTAACTGTTATCGTTGCTCAGCCCTGCCCAAGGGCCTGAGCTTCCTGACTCCATGTTTGCTTCCCCGCCCTGACCTAGGGCCAGGCTCATAGCGGTTATTACGGCTCAGCCCTGCCGAAGCACCTGAGCCCCTTGCCCCCACAGGACAGGCGATTGCCGCGAGGACTGCCAGGCTATTTCCCGGACCCACTGGTGCACAGTGAGCTGGAATGGCTCCCCTCCTCCCCCCAGAAAGGGTCGAGCCCCGGCTGCACTCGTGTACACCCCTCCATTGCTCACTGCTTTTCCTCTCTTCCACTCTCCCCCTCATGTGGGTTGGAAGGGACTTGACTGCAGAGCCAGGGCTGGGAGATGCAGCCGCCCAATGCAGGTAGGAGGTGACCCTGGCGGAGTAGGGGCAGGTGCAAGTGATGACTCAGCGCCTCCCTGCACCCACAGTAACTGGACTTTGGGTGTCCGGTCAGTAGATCTGACCGGACATCATCAGGTCCCCCTTTCGATCTACTTTCCAGTCAAAAATCAGACATCTGGCCACCCCAAGGTTACACCATTAAATACTTAAAGTCAGGAAATGCTAAAATCAAGGCTGTACACACAACTGTTGCCCTTTCTTCTTCTGCACATACATTGTGATACCATCTTTAATTAGATTATCACACTAGTCTGCGACCATTACACTATAGCTTATATTTTTTTCTACAAACAGGCCAAATACTAACTAACCAACATAGTGCTGCTCAGGTAAATGATTCAGAAAGTATTTCCTGTTTCCATCTGTAGTCCTCAAGGAACTGGGCAAAAGTGAATAAGCATGGAATATGCTCAGTATACGGAGAACATAATTAAGCACATACATTTGAAGCAATTCTTCTTACAGGCACTGTTGTCTAGCAGCTAAGATAAATGTGTCACATCAGAGATCTGAGATCTATTCTTAGTTCTCCCAGAAATGATCTATGTGACTGCATTAGCCACTCAGCATTGGATTTCAAAGAGTACTGAAGTTCGGCTGAGGAAGTTTACTGAAAGACCAGTAACTTCAGTGGGACTATAGTTAGACCTACTGAGTCCCTTTGAAAAATCTCCTCCTAAATCTTTCTTTGACATTGTTACATGATCTGTAAAATGGCAGTCATGATATTTGCCCATTACATGCTATTTGGTGCGAGTCTTCATTAAGTGAGGGCTGTCCACTGCAGATCACTAAGGTCAGACATTTAAAAACATGGAAGCAGAACTTAGGTCTCTCTGGCTTTGCCAGCCCTGTGTACATTCACCTAGGTTAAACAACAGAGCTGAAGGAGGAGAAAAGTCCTAGATCCCCTGCCAAATTCAGAAAGGGATTCTAATCACTTTGCAGTAATTTAGGGAACAATGGTGCTTAGTCTGTAGAGAAGTTGGATGCACATGCATGCATAATGCCTCCATCCTTAGGTGCACACTGTGTGATTGTCAATGCAGATAACTGCATTAAATCAAAACCAGTTTTGCCAGGTTCATTCAACAGGTTCATAGCTCTTCACTAACCATTCCTTTAGTGAAATATTGCCACATATGCCTAAAAACTCCCAAAATCCCTCACAAGTTATATCAAGAAACAAAAATGAACATGACTGAGTATATTAAGCTTCTGGGGCCTAAAGAGTGGAAATGCATGACTTTTTGTTATAGCTGTATAAGGTTGTTTTTAATCACATATGCACTTGCTAGGTAAGATGTGAATAACCATTTGTAAATTGTAATGGTAACCAAAAGAAAGGAATAAGTAGATAAAACATTATGAAAGGGAAAAAACAACGAAAAGGCACACAAGATGAGACACATTTAACAGCAGTTGGTTAAAGAATTGTTTGGGATCCATGCTAAAGTAGAACAAAATGTTCCTTTATATCTGGAAATCTGGGGCTCAGTGGCATTTGTAAGACAAGACATTGACAATAAGTTGATATGACACCATGCTATGCAGGTTAGCTGCAGAAATTGTAATATGGGATTAACAAGGAAGAGTGAGTCTATAAAAGTCCTGCGGGTTATAGGACCAGTGAGTGGGCAGGCCTGGTATGCCAGAACTGGTATGTTAGCCTTTTCTGTTTGAGCTCTTTCATCTCAGAAGTCTAGTCTGTGATTAATAAACCAAATTTAAGCTTAATTAATTAATTAATTCAAAAAGGATGTTGATAAATTGGAGAGGGGTCAGATAAGAACCATGAGAATGACTGAAAGATTAGAAAATATGTCTTACAGTGATAGACTCAGGGAATTCAATCTATTGAGCCTAACAAGAGAAGGTTAAGCAATTGACTTGATTATGGTTTACAAATGTCTACATGAGGAAGAGATATTTAATAATCGGCTCTTCAGTCTAGCAGAGAAAAGTGAAACACAATCCAATGGCCGGAAATTGAAGGTAGACAAATTCAGAATGGAAATAAGGGGTTAATTTTTTAAGGCAAGAGTAATTAAGCACTGGAATAATTTACCAAGTGTCATGGTGGAGTCTCCATTAGTACCAATTTTTAAATCAAGAAGGATTTTTTTTCTAAAAATCTGCTCTAGGAATTATTTGGAGGAAGTTCTGTGGACTGTGCTACGGGAGGTCAGATGAGACGATCACAATGGTCCATTTTGCCCTTCAAATCTATCACTCTATGAATGTCTCAAAGAATAATCAATCAAAATAACCCATTATTTACAGAGAGGATGATATGATTGTTGGTGATGTCAATTCTGTGCTCCTAAAGACCCAATATAAACTACAAGTAGAAAATATTTATGTCATAAATGCCAATCCTGCAAGTTGTCTGTACATAGCACTCCCACTGAAGTCAATGATAGTTTGCATGAAGTAGCTCTAAAACAGTAATTGTGTTAAAAAAATTGTATGCTAGAGGGACAATTCTCTACTCCCGCAAGGAGTAAACAATTACACAAAGCCCTTGATTTGAGAACATTAAGTGGGCCTAGTGCTGACAGGAGTGAATTTATCTTCAGTTCAGATGACGATGAAAATAGTTCCTAGTCAAAATAGATTTGACATTGCATGGAAGGAGGGACAGCTCAGTGGTTTGAGCATTGGCCTGCTAAACCTAGGTTTGTGAGCTCAATCCTTGAGGCTGCCATTTAGGGATCTGGGGCAAAAATCTGTCTGGAGATTGCACTAGATGGTCTCCTGAGGTCCCTTCTAACCCTGATATTCTATGATTGCTTATTTCCTCTGCTGCTTTCCTGTCAACTCCAAATTAACACCTTCTGTTTTGCTCAGCATCAAGTAATAAACAATGGATGCTAAAACTCAGGTAATTATAACTAAATAAATATTACAAGCAGGAAAAATGGTTTTCCAAGTCACCTTTACATAAAAATGCTTTGTGATGAAGGAGCTCTTCATCAGGGCCTCTGCACTAGTCTTTTTGTGTCCAAATGATCAGTAACGGTCTTTGCAAATTAAATAAAACAGGATAGCTCCAACTACCCTTTAATGTAAAGATAACAGTGAATCACAGAGGCTAAAGAGACTCAAACTCTCACCTTCATGTTCTATATTACAGTAACCACCGAAGCAGCATCTACTATGTAGGACACAGAGCCACTGTGTTCATCAGTCCCCACATACCTTATGGAGCCCTTTGATGCAAAAGCAGTTTTCATTTTGTAACTCCAACACCCTTTAAAATAAACAGTTCTTTTTCAAAACCACCATCTCACACACAGAGTGACTCAGAGCTGGAGGCCTTCATTTTCCATCTTTTTCCTTTAAATGATCAGGTTTGGAATTCCTTTCCTTTGGGGTGGGAGAGGGGCATGAAAGAGAGGAGATGGAGTGCATGAGTGTTTGGGAGACTTGTCTGCTATTTCCTCTCCCAACCTCCTTTCTTGGGTGGGCAGGAGGGAATAACAAAGCAGCATTCAGCTAAAGAGGTTGACTGTATCACAGGGGTTTGTGCATGGCAAGAAGATAAGTCCTTCATTTGTAAAGGAAAGTAGCTCTTCCTCATGAAAGACTCAATCACACTGAGAACAGACTGACTGAGCAATCACAGACCCAGATCACCCAGCTTGTTAAGTTGCCATACCTAGACAGAAGCTTAAATCGAAGCAATTGAATTTTTGTAGCACGTAATTACAGCACGTAAACAAAAGAGTAAATTAGTTGAATACACAGAAAAACCTTGCAAGACTTCGAAATTTAATATTAAAAAAGGATGTCCCTGGAAAGTTACCTACAGCACAGCTCTCCACAGTATATTTGCATTAGGCTTCTAAACACTTTTGCTTCTTCCAAAAATAAAACTTTTTCCTTTCATTTCATAATGGTATCTATTCTTCATTTTTTTTCAATTTATTCCTAGGAAGTGCCCAAACTGGATTTTAGAGTCCAGTTTAAGGCCCAATCCTGCCAATCCATTAGGATGGATCTCCGTATCCCTTTTAAGATCAGGACCTAATACAAGACCTATAGACATTTACAATTTAAGGACCAAATCCTCCTTGCCTTATTCATGTAAGTAGTCCCATTACCTTCTGTAGGACTGCTTGCCTGGTTGTGAGCTGAATTTGGCCCTACATGTTGTAACCCAGTGTTGCGATATGTTAATTTATAGTATATTATTCAACCTCTCGACTTCTGAGTGTTACAGAGTCCCAGGCAAGGTGTGGACACTGGTAAAGAGGACAAAACTGGAATTCAAGTGGAGGTGGGGGGGCAGTATTCATTTGTCCCCGGTCAGCAGCTGTTTTCTTTAATAAATGATTCCCAGTTAAGGCTGACTCTAATATCATGACACCGAGCATGCTCTGAAACATGCCATTAGAGATGGATGTGCAGGTTTGCGGTGCCCCATTAAAGGAATCACTCAAACCATCTAGATTTGCCAAAATATCAACATCACGGCTATGCTTATCACAATGACATTTTAGAAGAAATCACATATGTGTCTAGTAGCAGCAACAGAAGTTATTTTCAACATAATTCTGTAATAATGTGATAGCATTGATCATTGCCAGATATCACATTTCCAGTCAGCCTGTCTTGGAACAGCTAGTCAACCCTCTCACATACAGAAGGTTTCCCTGGAATTCCATGGTATAAGACCAGACCTTAATGGAACTGATAATACAATTATTTTAATAACACTTTCAATTATAAGCTCCCTAAAGCATATTTAAGAGTATTTTTAAAATTTTGCCTAGGCATTCAGGTGCAGAAAGCCCATTGGTTTAAACAGCTAAAGCCCATCACAGAAATGCATCCCTTATTTTAAGCTAATAACATATTTATTAAAAATATATATTCATTGAAACTAAAAGAGTACATTATATATAAGTGATGGGTTTTAGCTGGATGGATAGATAGATATTCTGTATCTAGGTTACTAAATTGGCACTTGCATACCAAAGTGATAGGTGCCTTATAAATACCTAGGATAGATTGATAGATGTTAAAATGGGTTGTTTTATTTACATTCTACACCAAAATTTTATTAACTTTAGAGTCAAACTCAATGGATTAGTTTGTATATTTTGAATGAACAGAATATTTATAGCGTGATTTTCAACAAGTCAGGTAGGCAACTCCTGCCAGGTCTCCTAGAGTGGGAAAGAGGGAAATAACCACACATGACCAGGGGCGGCTCCAGGCACCAGCACGCCAAGTGTGGCTTGGGGCGGCAAGCCAGGAGGGGCGCTCTGCCGGTCGCCACGAGGGCGGCAGGCAGGTTGCCTTCGGCAGCATGCCTGTAGAGGGTCCGCTGGTCCCTTGGCTTCGGCGGACCTCCCGCAGGTGTGCCGCCGAATCCGCGGGACCGGGGACCTCCCACAGGCAAGCCACTGAAGGCAGCCTGCCTGCCGTGCTTGGGGCGGCAAAATACCTAGAGCTGCCCCTGCACATGGCATAGGCTAGTCCCATCATTTAGGGTCTGATCCAACAAAATCAATACAAAGATTCCCAGTTAATTCAGTGGCTTGTGGATGACGCCTTTAATGCATTCATATATATGGTGATGGATACAGTCTAAGAACCTGAATAGAGCATAAGAGTCTCATAAGAATTTAAATTTTATAGCTGGAGCACTAAAGGGAGAAACATCCAGGTTTATATGTTAAGCCTTCTCCTTTACTTTCTTCCTCTTCTGAATCTGAGCCACAAACCGATTCTCTCTTTTGCATAATTGGATGGGGGATTTTTGGCTAGAATCTTAACCACATGGGTACTATAACACTCAGCAGCGCTATGTACAACACTAAAAAATCAATTATTCTTGTTACCTCTTCATCAGGTCTTTTGTCTTTGTTTAGTGGATTTGGAAGAGATTGGGCCTTTTGTGTTGTTCAGCAGCATGACTGGCTTTCTCTGGCTGGCAGGCAGTACCTGAACACAATGTTTTTCTACATAATGCATTCTTTTCACAGGCAGAGCATGACAGTGGAGTAGCAGAAAGGTTGAAGCATGTTCCTTTAATTTAGTTTTGGTTGATGAAACAGAAAAACCTGCCTGATACTGCAGGAGTGGATTCAGTCCTTAAAGCAACTTGTCTCTTCTGCAATATTACATGATGTTAGGGAAACTCAGAGTTGGATTCAGATTTGAAATAGTTGCAACTAAAAACCTATGCATGTACATGCTTTAACTTTTCCTCATGGAAAGAGTGTGTTAAGAATACCCCATTTTTTATATCAGAGAAGATTTCTGATGCTATTGTTAACAGAAATATACCCACAGTCAGCAACGCAAACCATGTCAGAATATTCCTGTCGGACTCTTGCAGATGCAATCAGGCCAAGTCTCTAGGATTGACAGCTAGGACTATAGCCTGATTCACTGCACTTGAAACTTATTTTTGTAAACTAAATGATTAAGCCTAAAATTGACCTCTTTTGCTCCCTCCCTCACCTGCCAATTAGTTTAGGAAGCAAAAAGTACAGAGAGCAAACGTGCATGAACAGGGGCGGCTCTAGACATTTTGCCGCCCCAAGCATGGCATCATGCCACAGGGGGCGCTCTGCCGCTCGCCAGTCCCATGGCTCCGGTGGACCTCCCGCAGGCGTGCCTGCAGAGGGTCCGCTGGTCCCGCAGCTTCGGTGGAGCAGTGGGACCAGCGGACCCTCCGCAGGCACGCCTGCGGGAGGGCCACTGAAGCCGCGGGACCAGCGGACCCTCTGCAGGCATGCTGCCGAAGGCACCCTGCCTGCTGCTCTCCCGGTGACCGGCAGAGCACCCCCCGTGGCATGCCGCCCCAAGCACGCACTTGGCGTGCTGGGGCCTGGAGCCGCCCCTGTGCATGAAGCGCAAGTCAATTCAAATTATTATCCATTGACCACAATAGGGTTTCACGAGTGTATTCAGGGCTGATTTTGGCCTGAAGTCTGTATTTTGGCATGCAGTTGGATGGTTAAGTCCTTGATACTCAACTTCCTTCATGTCTGGTTCACAGAAAATGTTCCATTTTCTGTGTTTTTTTAATTGAGTTCTGCAACTTTTTTTTCCAGCAGTTTCAGCTCTTTAATATAGTCCATCTCCTAGGATGATGAAGCAGACATGGGGATGAGTAAAGATCTCAAAGAAAAGGGAGCTGAAACACACGGGACTGGACTCTGAGCAACACATACATGCCTGGGCCAAATATCAGCTGGCTTGAGATGATACATCAAACCAAGAGTTTGTACACTATTCCTATTAGCTCTAGTGTTTATAGGGCATTTAGAGAGCTGATAGTGGAAGCAGTAGGTGGATGGATCCCCATACTTGTCACCTACTATGAGGCCACCAGAGGTTCCTCTGCAGCAAAACAAAAATCTTTCTTAGAGCAGACTCATTTATTGGCTTATATATTAACATAGATGTATACCCAGTGGCCGGATACCCACCAAGCATCATCCCACAGCCTAGTCAACCTAAGAACAGACAGAAAGGAAACTGATTTCCAGGGAATGCCTACACAGAATCTTCGGGCTTGTAGGAGAAATGGAGAGTGGTTCTCCAGGCAGCAACTTTCTCCAAAAAACTATCCCTCTCCTTCAACACCTTAATTAGTAATGAAGTGCATCTGTCATCAATCAATCAGGCTCCAGTAGATCTCAGACTCTCTTTCTCAACTCCTCTGAGTTGAAAGGGGAAATTTTGAGGGTCACTAACGAGCTGGAGAGAGTTCCTATGAGCCCTTGTGAATGGACTTCCACTTTTGGTCTCCAGCTTTCAGTCTCTAGCACTTTCCATTGCAGTTTGCCATGATACAAGCTAAGGCAAACCAACCAATAGCCTTAAAGAGAAAAACACTGCCCAGCTTCATTTTTACAGAAGAAGGCTGTAGGAGAGGGGCAAATCTGTGGGCTCCCCCTTAGCTCTGCCACAACACACACTTTATGGAAAATGAGTCAATTCAGTTTGGGGTGTACTCCAAAAAAATCATCTGGCTGGCCCTTCACAAAACCTTATGGCCAGAGATGAGAAAAATCTTTCCTCATGCCCTGGGAATGGTTGGCTGTGAGAGAGGGTTATAGGCAGAACACAAAGGCTCTCTTTCCTTTTCTCTTTCGCTTCATTATTTCAAACCCAAGAAACTGAACTTGTAACTGCCACTACAGACTGAACTGGGCAGTGATAACTTAAAGCATGAACTGCTCCAGCTTTTGCTAAAAAGGTAGGCTCCATAACCAGATCTAGAACACACAATACACACTGACCAATGGGTTATATAATGATAACCAAAATAAGGTACTAAAAGTAGGTTGCATGGTCTTCACTCATTTGGAATAAACAATAGGGAAGATTTTGGAGAAAGACACAGAGGCTAGAAGAGACAAAAATTGTTAAAACTTTTTTGTGTGCTGTTGCATATCACTCAGGGTGAATGAGAACAACCTGTTGGTCTGACTTGGTGGACCTCAAGCTGCAGAAAAGGAAACTGCAACACACTTTTAACACCACACCAAAATTAAAGGTTTTGAAAGATGTCAGGCTCAAAAGTTTGGTAAGACAAGCTCTTGTTCTGCTATCTGTCCTCATGTAGAGTAACACTTTGACCTACCTATGGAGAAAGGTACTACTTGATATAAGTGAGAATATCACAATCTCCATCATTCATCTGCATCATGCAAACTTTTCAAAATCCCAGCTA
Organism: Gopherus evgoodei; assembly: GCF_007399415.2. Lineage (NCBI taxonomy): Eukaryota > Metazoa > Chordata > Testudines > Testudinidae > Gopherus > Gopherus evgoodei. Next base: position 13,997,952 of record NC_044332.1, on the reverse strand, counting down.
TCCCTTCTGACCTGACAAATGGAAGGCAAAAAGGAATGCAAAAATGATACCAAATTAAACCAAGAACAGAAGATGGTTATAGTTAGGTAGGAATCCTCACAAATTTCAGTTCCAGAGCCCCAAAACAGACTTTGCTGCCACAGTCCTTCAGGAAGCTCCTAGAAAACATCGCTCAGCAAGGGCAGGTCAGCTGTTTAAAAACAGACATTACCGAGGTTCAATTCCCCCCTTTCTGGTAGGCACCGTTTCTGTTTAATTTTTGTTTTTACTATTTATTTAATTTAATTTCTTAGAAAAGCTAGGTCATAAGCCATCTGATGACTTTGTAAATGCAAAGGGCCAATGTTGTGGAACAGACAATCTAATGACATAGTGTTTAGTGTTCCCTAAAGCAGGAGACAGATGAAGAGAAACGGTGAACCGGCAACCTTAGCATAATTAAGACAAGCCTGAGTGCTTGCCGTAGTGCCATTACATTAATCTCATATCAGTGGCACCTGGCTAAAATTTATGAGATATGTAAAAAAGGCCTTTCTGACTGACCTTGATAAGACAGCGTTATTTATCTTATGAGGGAACATGGAGGGATGTTGGATAGGAAGGGGTAGATGAGAAATGAGCTGGGAAGGAGATGGGAAGCCACTGGACTAAGATCTGCTTACATTTGAAATTTTAAAAGGAACATTCCTCGATCTTGATGATGCTCCATAAAGTACAACTGTACAGTAATTGTGTATGGCCTCTATAATCAATCAGTACCCATGTATTTCTAGAATAAAAGGAGAGTTAATGCAGATATAGGGCTCAAATTTTCAGAACAATCAGCCTTTGGGAAATGGAAATTCTACAGAGGCAGATTCTCAGCCAGTGTGTGTCATAGCCACAGTGACTTCCAGGGGAGCTACGACAATTTATACCAGCCGAGGACCTGCCTTTAAGTGACCAAAGTTCTCCTACTCAAAAGGATCAGTTGATTAAAAATGATCTTATATTGGAACAGTAACATTTACAGTGTAAAATTAAAAAAATGATTTCACTTTCATTTCATGAAGTCTTCTCCAGTGTAATTAAATGTCACAGACAATGCAACTTCAGGAGGAGAACTTTTCCCTTCCATCCAAGGATCTGAAAGCACTTTATAAATATTAATAAATAGGGCAAATCCTGGGAGTCCCTGAGCACCTGAAACTCTCAGTAACTTGAGTGATAGGCACAATCAGTTCTCAGGAGTTGGCCCAAGACCTCTATGCACCTCTCATTAGAGAGCAGTATTATCTCCATTTTACAGATGGGAAAACTACGACATAGCAACATTAAATGACTTGCCCAAAGTCATAGAGGCTGTTTGTGGCAGACCTGGGAATTGATCCAAAGCAGATTTCAAGTTCTGTGTTTTGCCTGCTAGACCATATCTCCCTTCATCTTACAAAACATTACTGTGCTTTACAAAAAAATAATTGGGAACAAAACATCAATCTCATGTGCCCTAGCAGAATTGGAACCAATGACACAAACAGAAGCCCTGGAAGCTCTGAGCAGTCCACGACCAGTTTTGCTGGTATAACTTCTGCCACGTCAGCTATATTGGTCCCAAAGCACACTCTTCACACTGCTGACTGACAAGGCTATGCGGCAAAAGCCTGTTGTAGACACTTGGCCTGAGATGGCCAATGCCTCCTTTACAGATAGTGCCCTATAAAAACCCTTAAAGAAAACAGCAGCCCAGCCCAGGGCTGCCCAGGGACGGGGGGAGGGGGAGAGGGGGGGCGGCAAGTGGGGTAATTTGCCCCAGGCCCCGGGTCCCGTGAGAGTTTTTCATGGGCCCTGGAGCAGGGTCCTTTACTTGCTCCAGGGGCCCCAGAACACTCTCGTGGGGCCCAGGCCCCCGGAGCTTCTTCCGCTCCAAGGACCCCCCACTGCCGAAGCGGGACCCACCGCCAAAGTGCCGGGTCTTTGGCAGTAATTCAGCAGTGGGGGGCCCCTGCCGCAGGTCTTCGGGGCACTTCGGCAGCAGGTCCCGGAGCAGAAGGACCCTCCCCCCCACTGCCGAATTACCACCGAAGCGGGGGCCCCCTGCCGCCGAAGACCCCAGGCCCCTTGAATCCTCTGGGCGGCCCTGGCCCAGCCAAGCCTACACTTAACCCCAACTGCTAGCTAGCTAGCTAGATATCAGTGGCACAAAGTGCTGCAATTGAAGAGAATGGAATGATCTGGTTTTCCCAGCACAGAGGCTTGTGTATTGCAGCTGTTTTTTCAGGTGCCTTTTTATTATTAAAATGTTCCTAAGTAAGATAAGGCAAAGACCAGCAGACTGGCAGGATTTTCAAAAGAAAAGCTCCCCCTAGTGTCCCCTTTATCACATACATAGCTTTAAAAAAAAACCCAACCTTCTGTGTTTACCTTGTGAAATGGCATCAAGAAATAAATGTTACCACAGTTTCTCCAGGCAAATGTGATGAGACATATATTTGAGATTTGGTTCTTTCATGCTCTCTCTAGGGTAGTTAGGAATTCATTTAAAATGTATGTATACATACACACACACAATTTGGTGGCATTCCAGACTTGAAATCTGCCTCTCTTTTAGAATCACAAGATAAGTGGACTTCTGGGAGCTAAAAAATGTGTGGACAGTAGTACGCTTTCCCTCTCTCTCTCTGTCCACATGTTAACAGATCTTCTGTGTCAATGCAAACAGCAGCCTCCATAAAGTAGTGTTTTAAAAGACAGGCTCCTAAGGCCAAATATTGCAAACACAGTATTCTCTCTTTGGTGGTTAAGCCTTCATATTTCAAGCTGGGCTCTTTAAAGAAAGCCTTACTGACTAGGTGTTCATAAATAATAACTAAGAAATATAACAAGGTGTAGGAGTTGCTCTTCAGTTTCAGTGTGAAGCGCTTAGGAGATGTTGCACTGTACGCATTTTTTCACTGTGTCATCATACAGAACCACGCTCTACAGCAAATATAATTTCAGGATAGCAAGATCTTTAATTGATAATACCTACACACACAAAAATCTGAGTGCTATACCTCAGGTTTATAGATGTTATTAAATTACTCTTAGAAACAAACATTTTAAAATGGTGGGCTTTTAAAAAAACAAAAACAAACAAAAAACAAACCCCTCAAATCACCAATATTTTGTTTCATGATTTTCCCCACAGAAAAAAAAAAAACAAACCTGTTTGGGGTTACTAACAATCTATTGCTATTAAAATGCCTCCATGCATGTTGGATTGCCTGTTTATATTCCAGAGGTAGGTCTAAGTGCAACAAAGAACTAATTTGTCTGAGGCTCAGACAGAAGTGGAGTAGGGTAAAGGGTGTGAGATTTTTAGAATCCTTTAGTAAATCAGGGGCTTGGCAACAGTCACCAGGGAGGTTGCAATATATGCTAGGGCCTTTGCCAAATGTATGCTGTACTACTAGCATTATCCATTTTTATAATCTAGTATCACTATAGTGGAAGATTTATCAGATCTATCAGTTCCCCTTCTGTTAGGACTCTCTTCTTTCTTAGTGTGCTTTTTCCTGTTGGAATTTCAGTGACCTGGGTGATGCTGGTAACTCCCATACCTTAGACATTTCCTCCCATCTCCTATACCTTCCCTACAGTCAACTGACACAGAGATCTTCTGCACATCTAGCTAATCAAAGACCAGGCCTTGACCTGCAGAATGCCACCGAGCTGCCTTTCAACATACAAGCTTGCCTCTCTTCCTCTTCCACACCCCCAGGAGAGAGCAGTGTCTTTCTGTTTTTATTGTTGATGCTGAAATGCAGATCTTTCATTTTTAAATTAAACTGAAATCAAATGAACATGAAAGAATGTTTTCTGTACAGATCATTTCCATGAAACAACTCTACTCCAATCCAGCAAAGGATAAGAAACAACCCCTTATCCATACATTTTCAAATGCTTAATTGGGGAAAAGTGTCAAGGTTTTCTCTCGCTCTCGTGTGTGTGTAATACACTCTGTGAAAATTAAAAGGGAAGCATAATTTTGAGCCCTGAGGTAGCATTATTCCAGCAGCACAAGCAGAATGCAATATATTTCACTTAACTAACATTTCCAAAATGCATGGGTACACAAATATATTGCAAACATTTTTTAATTTAAAAACAAACACCTCCTTTGGGATCCCAAATCATTATGGGGACAAATGGCAAGCCCTGATGCTTATGTCATGCTTGAATATAAAGGTTTGGTGTGGAAAAATTTTACTAGGACGTGGAAGGAAAATAAGCTGTTCCATAGCTGCTTTTGCAAACTTGGGACAGCAATAACTACCACTGTTGATGCTCCCCACTAATTTAAGGGTTGGGAGGGAGAATGGCATATGAATTTGATAGTTACATATCCTCCATCACCAGCCAGCTCCCAACCAACACACACACACACACCCCCCTCTCCAGGAACCTATGCTAAGTGTGTGCAGCCACTGGGGTGGCATCTGGAATCCTGCTTTCCTAACCTCACACAGCAAAGTTCTGCTACAGACCCTAAACAGGAGAGAAGCAATGTTGCCCATAATTGAAATCAGCACAAATTCTATAGTTTTAAGCAAGAGAGACTCCTTATGAACTAAACACTGATATATACTGCTATTAAGTCGGTGGAAGTTTTACCTGAGCAAGCAATGCTGGATTTGATCCTATATTTTTACAAAATTACAATTACACTTTCAAAAGTACTCAAGCATTGTCAGGACTCTGTTCCCGCTGAATTCACTGGTTGACCTTCAATGAGAGCGGAGTTAAGCACACACTGAGTGGTTTTGAAAATCCCACTCTGAAAGATTAACACAAGGACATAAGAACGGCCATACTGGGTCAGACCTACGGTCCATCTAGCTCAATATCCTGTCTTCTGACAGTGGCCAATGCCAGGTGCTTCCAGGGAATGAACAGTACAGGCAATCATTGAGTGCTCCATCACTTGTTGTCCTCTCCCAAGTTCTGGCAACAGAAGCTAGGAACATCCAGAGAATGGAGTCGCATCCTTGACTATCTTGGCTAATAGCCATTGATGGACCTATCCTCCATGAACTTATTCTTTTTTGAACCCTATTTTAATTTTGGCCTTCACAACATCCCCTGGCAAGGAGTTCCACAGGTTGTCTATGCGTTATGTGAAGAAGTTCTTCCTTTTGTTTATTTAAACTTGCTACCTAGTAACTTTATTGGGTGTCTCCCTAGTTCCTGTGTTATGAGGAGGAGTAAATAACACTTTCCTATTCACTTTCTCCACACTGTTCACAATTTTATAGACTTCTATCATATCCCCCCTTAGTTGTCTCTTTTCCAAGCTGACAAGTCCCAGCCTTTTAATTTCTCCTTATACAGAAGCTGTCCCATACCTCTAATCATTTTTTCTGGTCTTCACTGTACCTTTTCCTATTCAAATATATCTTTTGAGATGGGGTGACCAGAACTGCACACAATAATCAAGGTGTGATTTATATAGGAGCATTATGATATTTTGCTTTACTATCTATCCCTTTCTTGATGGTTCTTAACAGTCTATTAGCTTTTTGAGTATTATTGCACACTGAGGAGATGTTTTCAGATATCTAACTACAATGACTCCAAGATCTCTTTCTTGAGTAGTAAAAGCTAATTTAGCACCCATCACCTTATATATATAGTTGGGATTATGTTTTCCAGTGTGTGTTACTTTGCAATTATCAACATTGAATTTCATCTGCATTTTACTGACTAGTCACCCAGTTTTGTGAGATCCCTTTGTAACTCTTTGCCGTCTGCTTTGGACTTCACTTTCTCGAGTAGTTTTGTAGCATCTGCAAATTTTGTCACCTCACTGTGTACTCCTTTTTCCCAGATCATTTAGGAATATGTTGAACAGCATTGCTCCCAGTACAGGTCCTTGGACGACATCACGAAATACCTCTCTCCATTCTGAAAACTGACCATTTATTTCTCCCCTTTGTTTTGCCGTCTTTTAACCAGTTACTGATCCATGAGAGGATCTTCCCTCTTATCTCATGACTGATTATTTTGCTTAAGAGACTTTGCAGAGAGAAAAAATAACCTGCCTTACCAAGTCCTGATTTCATGACTCTGTGAATCCCACAGAGTTGAGATAATCTCAGTCACTTAAACCAACATGGCTCCTAATACTGAACTCAATTCTTGTGAGGAAAGTGAAGGGAGGAACTAATTATTACACATTTACCCTAAAGATGCATTTGCAGTTTTTCAATCCATACAACATTCTGACAATGGATTTGGGATCTTAAAGAGTTTTGCAAAAATTTTGTTAAAAAAATAAATCACAAACAAAAATTCTGACTATCAACTTTTGCAGTCAGAACATCATTATACAATAGCCACTGGCAAAGCTCAGAGTAGTCCGTTTTCTCCAGGATGGTTCAGTAATCCAAATGGAAACTAGCCAACAATTGTAACAGCTGAAAAGCTTTAGCCCCATTTGAAATAGGTTCTAGTAAATGCAAGATTATGACAGAGTTGTGTCATTGTGCTGTATTTGGTTGGTGAAAAAAAGCCAGAATTTCTTAAACGTAGGAATGAGGAAGTATTTAGAGATGAGATCAATATCATGCAGACCAAACAAGCTGTCGCTGTGCCCCAACAGTTGGCATTTTAATGGTCCTTACTCCTATGGCATTGATGATTTTTCATGTTTCACTACTATCTCTGATTAATATCTCTAATTTTAATGTCAAGAGAGGTTTAGTGATTTTTCCTGGTTTTTAGCCACATTAAAATCAATGGCAAAACTTCAAATGAGTTCAGTGGTGCCAGTACTGGAATCTCATAGCAAAAGGAAATTGCATTCTTATCTCATTCAAACAGATCCTAATTCACGCTATCAGATACTGCTCCCCCCATCTCTCTGACAATTACAACCTTTTACTGCATGTGGTGGCTATGCTGAAGACAGTAATAACAGCAAGGACAACACAATGAATTACATGACAGGCAAATCAAGCTGTATGTTTTAATTTTATACAGTCTGTCCTTGTGCTGATTGTATCATTTTCATTTAATCACATTCAGCTGGGGTATGGTCTACCAGTATCTTCCTTGTATAGGTGCGTCCCTAAGAACAGTCCACATCCAAATTCTCTCTAGTTCTTTGGCACTCCTTTTTTAGAATTCCTCCTATTGACCGTTTAAATTTTGAGACTGAAGGCTGAGAAGCAGCAAATGGAAACATTATAGGTGCCGTGAAAACTGTATCAAAGAAAGACACTGTGAATAGCAAATTACCACAAAGGGGAACTATTTAAGAGTTTATCAAAGTTGCTACTCAACTTTCTTTAATCAACAAGTTACGATAAGACTTAGTCCTTCTCATGGGAAAGGTTCCATCAGACTTTCAGATTTAAATAACCTTGTTTATAGCTCCTTTTTTATCATTGCACAAAGACTCCTATTTTCTTTCTTGCCCTCCATCTCTCTTTATTGGTGCTGTTTACTCCCAAGTCTGTTTCTGAACTCTGTCTAATTAGCTCTTGATAGATCTGCTGCCCTGTTTCCACAAACATTTAATTCTGCCGTCAGTCTCATTTATATTACAGCATGTTACATTGTCTTTTACTAGCCTAATTTTGTTTGAGTGAATGTAAATCCCATTAAGCAGTCACTATGTACCTATTAGACTATGGAATATAAACTCAAAAACCCTCCTTATTTATAAGGGTGAACATAAGTCATAATTCATAAAAGATTTCTGGGGAACTGCAATTTGTGGTTTCTGCCAAACTATATGAAATTCTTACAGATTGCAAAACTCTTACCGTGGAAGTTTCTTGAAGGTACTATTGTTGCATTGTCCAGAACTCGATGTGTTGCACAACCCAGCACAACGTTTTTCTCATTCTAATGAGGCCAGAGGGAGTGGTCATTAATTAGAACAATGATTTAAACTTGGCATTCTGAGTATTCTACATTTTGTACATTGTGTTAGTTCACTTTGCAAGGAAGAGTTTAGTGTTCCAATTTTTTAAATCAACTTTGGGGGAAAAATTGCATTTTTCTCCTAACTTAAACCATCAACCATAACACTATGAAAAAATCAAAATTCTGCATGTAACTCATGGAGGTGGGCAATAGGGGCTTGGAGTTTCACCTGAAATGAACTTTTTCTCAAAACTAAATCCTTCACAGCCACGTCTCTCAATAATTAAGCTGGCTGCCCATCAACTCTAGCTGAGTGATTGCTGGCTGAGAAGACGCTGCCTAATCTATAAACACAGGACACCCTTCAGAATATTCTATGCAGAACTAACCAGAGATGGCCATCGGTATATTTTCCTTCACAGCAAAGCAGTCTGGGACTATGCCTTGTATTATAGTGTAATGCTCTCTCTTCCTCAGTTTGTAACATCCATACAACTCTCTGGATGTGAGCCAGATCCTCAGCTGGTGTAAATCAGCGTGGCTCAATTCACTTTACCAGAGCAACACCAATTTGCCTCAGCTAATGATCTGCCCCTGCACGGACATGCACTAACTCCAGTGTCCACATGAACATAGTGGCATGATCTTAACTTGAGGAGAAGTGGCCTCACTGAGTGGCACTGCTGCCTGCCAGAACTAAAGTGTCCAAGTCAATTCTTATGGGAAGTTTGAGCAACACTCAGACAAAGTGCGCATGCTTAAAAAATTCATTCGGGTCCAAGAGATATTACCGTTTTCAGCAGCGTTGTCCTATTTCAAGCAAAGATAATATTATTGAAACTAGCCTCAATAAAGCCACAGTGAGCTTTTCCAGTGTGTCCACTGTGCTCTAAAGGGTTTGTAAAACACTGGGACTTTCAAAGAGGCCTACAGTAGTTAGATGTCCCACTCCCATTCACTTAGCCCCTTAACCTGCTGTGACAATAAAAGCTTGAGAGATGGGGGTTCCCAGGGTCCCCCATGCCATTAGAGTTATCCAGAAGGATGCTGTGAATTGAAACAATATTAATAATGACAAATATATGGAAATGCAAGTGCATCTATTTGTTAACAGGTTTCTCTATTACTTGAATGTAAACACGAATAACATTCAGGTAATTAAATCTCATGGTTTATGTTCTTTTATGTGGCTAAAAGATTAACTCTGGGCATTAGAAATAATCCAACAAGCTCAAGTGAATCTTCTGAGTCAGCATTCACCTATATTTATAATATATTGCTTAATTCTGGGGTAGTTACTGTGTAATTGGCAAAGTCCAAAACACAAAGGCAGAACACACCTAGGGGTGCATGGAATGAACACATACTTATATGGCAGGCTGCTAAATTCTTTGCTACTTATGTTTCCACTTTGGATAATGGATTTGTGATGGAATACATCCCTGTATTCACACCCTACACACTACTGTAATAATTTTTGTACACAATAAGCCTTGTGGGTCATTTGAAAACAAATAACTTGCTGGTCAATAATATCCTGGTAGAATGTAGGTAGCAACATTATATGTAAAGTTATGAATTCCCCACAATGATGTTGGTAGCACATGTTCAAACCCACATAGCCCCAATTAGGCAGAACTCGTCAAGCAGGTCTTAAACAAAGGAATGTGCATTTACTGCAGTTTATATATGAGTTGTAAACAGGATCCACAGACAGCAATAGGGGGAAGACAGGAGACAAGGAAAATCTGCATTTCAGGAAACAGAGGTTAGAAGAAACAGCATGAAATTTCTTTTAGCACCTGACACCATGTCACCCTCTTTACTGTTTGAATGAACGTTAACTAGGGGTAACCCTCAGAAAAGGGTAACTGAACTATAAAAGTGAGGGGCAAAACCACCCCAAATTCTTTCTCCCTATTCATGGCTCTCCTTTTCACCTAAGACAACACAAGAAACAGGCATTGGACTTTGGGAGCATATCCTGGCCTGAGAGTTTGGTCAGCAATGTACTGAAAACATGTGGTTAGGGACTTTACTTTGAACCAAGTCTAGTCTGTTAAGTTTAGAAAGTGTTTTATCTTTTTCTTGTAACCCTTCCCGACTTTAATGCCTCATTACTTGCACTCACTTCAAATCTCTCTCTCTTTGTAGTTAAATAAACTGCCTGGTGAAGCACCCCAGGGTGCAGGGCAAGTGGTGACACAGTGCCTCACTGCTCTGGATTGCACCCTGCAATGTCATAGGTTTCATATGAGGTTCTCTCTCACAGATGGACTTCTCTGTTCATCATTTTTACACTGTATATATAAATGGCTGGGGGGAAGAGGGGAGAGAAGGAAAAATGTTACAAATTCCCCTGTAAGATTCACAAATATGAACTTCCCACTGGTTGTGGTGTTTTTTTCCTATTAGTCACTTAGACACCAATTTAGAAAAGGAGGTATTAAGCATATGCATATTATTAAACATATAACTAGATCACACTGAATTCAGTGGGACTACACGTGTGCTTAACCCACTCTGCCGGACTGGGGCCTTAACCGTAAGAGATGAGAAATTAGGAATGAGAGGCATATCAATTTCAATCTCCATGCTATCTCATTCCTAATGTTCAGACATGCTGTTGATTCCCATTAATTTGGTAGTTATAGATGATCAAGTCTGTTGTGATTACACAGTCGATGGGATGTACTTTATTGTACTGTAATGCTATGAAGTCTTTAAAAGACAATTTGACACAGACAGCCTTCAGGAATGTATCCACTTTAACAAGGGAAGTTGGTCATTCAGAGAACATAAGAAACAGAGTAAGAGAAACATATTTTGGAGCCTCTACAGAACATCCAATTATTCTCTAGAGGAAAATTTTAAGAAGTTGCTTTTACTACTGTTACACATGTAGTTTCCTGCAAGTATAATGAGAGGCAAATGGAAACACTACTGCACTCTATGGTCTAACTCAGTGGTCCCCAGACTGTGGGGCCCAGAGGAACTTTCAGGGGGATGCAGCAGGGCCAGGCCAGCCCCCACAGTGAGCTGGGAAGGAGCACCACCCATCCCTGCTCTGCCCCGACCCTCCAGCCGCATTCCTGGCCCTGCTCCCAGCTGCGGACACAGCCTTAGCTACTGGCCCGGTCGTGGCCCCAGTCTCATCTCCTACTTTGGCCTTTGGCTCCTGGTCTGACTGCAGGTCTGGCACCCCAGCCTGGGCCCTGATCGCAACCCTGCTCCCAGCTCTGGCCCTAATTCCTATCCATGGCCCTGGCCCTGGCCCCGGCCCCCAACTGCGACTTTGCAGGGGCAAGCAGAGATGCAAGATGCAACATAAAAGTTTGGGGACTACTGGGCTGACTGGTATTTGTAAAGCCCAGATATAAGTTTTCAAGAATCAATAAAGGGTCTAACCTTGCACTTCTTATGCACATGTGTGTTCCACTGAAGCAACTGCTTCAGGATAGAGCTTTAATAAAGCAGATAATTTAAAAACAAGTGGAATTTTCAAAAACCCTGCGGAGACCGTCAACCTCTGCTCCCACTGCACTCAAAAGGACATTTTACCATTAATTTCATTGAGAGCTGTAATAACTTTTCCTACTCAGATCTGAACCTTAGAGTTCAGAACATGAGAAGGAAAGTTATGACATGGTGTGCAGTGTATGGGAAAGATAAGAATCCAAAAGCCAGTAAGATTATAAAAATTTTTTTCTCTGCTAGCTGCTTGTAAGCAGCGAGAGAAAGGGTTTTGTTTTAAACCTACAGCCAGAGAATTTTTTTTTCTTTGCTCCATCTAGCTGTGCATAGGGAGGGCTATTAGGTTTAACGATGGTCGTTTGTTAAACAAAGCAGCCTTAAAGTGGTTAACAATGCACTCCAGCCAGAACACATTTGTAAATAAAAGAAAACAACAAGAAGAAGAGGCAGCCCACAAAAGAAAACAACAAGAAGTAGCCGCCCACAAATTTGAAAAAAGGACAGAAAAAGTAAAAGGTTTATCTCTGCAGTTTAGATGGTCAACAGTACAGGGTCTTTTAGCTTATAGAAAATGGATAAACAGCCTTATCCAGAAAAAATACAATTTAAACTATTTCCAGCAGACTACACATTTGCAAATACAGAAAAGCAATATAAAAGCCTATATTGTCTTTCTACCTTTGTACTCACAACTTGGAGACAGAAGATTAGAGAGCCTGGAGATTCCTGTGGTCACTCTCAGAGCCCAGAAAGAGAACAGACCAAAAACAAAGGACTCACACCCAAACTTCCCTCTACCCAGATTTGAAAAAGTCTTGTTTCCTGATTGGTCCTCTGGTCAGGTGTTGTTTGTTAACCCTTTCCAGGTGAAAGAGACATTAACCCTTAGCTATCTGTTTATGATAGGAGCAGAGCTGGGTCTGTGCTTCTGAAAATAACATCCATTCTGTATTGTCATGCAAAGTATGTCATATACAGAAGTCCCAAAGCATTCTTACTCCACGTCTTCCCCACCCCTCATCCTCTTCCCTGATATTTAGTCAGATTCCTACCATTTAAGGTTGAACTATCATGAGAACGGCACCAATACTTGGGTAGCCTGAACCTCTAGCCCTGATTCAGGACTGAAGCTGAACCCAAGTGCCACTTCTTCAGCCTACTTCTCTTTAGCATCAACCTAAAAGAGACAGATTTAAACAGTTTGTGACAAAACCAAATCCTTTAAAAATTGCATTAGTTTCAGGATCCATGTAACTAGGTTCGTGTCACCTATTTAGAACTTGATCCAGCACACTCTTTACAGGTAGAGTGCACAGCAGAAGCACTGGACGTTTTACCTGCATAAGGATTCTAGGATCAACAAAACAAAACAAAACAAAATCCTTGTGTAGTAAAGGATACTGAGGGTGCAGGGAGTCCTCTCCCCTCTGCTTTCAATGCATGCAAGTATCTTTCCATCTACTACCTTATGACTTGCCATAGGACCTGAGATTGTCTGGATCTGACCTGCCAAGCATCTTAAGATACTGTGAAATGACATGAAACGAGAACTAGACCACTAAGAGCTTCCACAGCTTCACCTCTCCCTGACTTGATATTTACTGAAAATTTATCTAGCATCCATCCACAAAGATTATAAAAAATACTTTTTATAAGGAACTTCCTTTCTCTCCCACAATAAGATTCATGAAAAGTCTTATTCCATGATACAGTACAACTCACTGAGAGGTAGCTTTACATGAAAACTAAAATTCTCCAAATGGCTTTTTTCTTGCATGATGAAAGTGAAAGCCATGCCCTTCCTAAGACTTCTTAGGCCAAGCACAGGACATTTTTTAAAGGCTTTCTTCACAACTGTGTGTAGCAAAGCCAGTAAAGCTCCAATAGAACAATAAAAAAAAAAAATCATGGATCTTGTATTTCCTACATTTTGCAAAAATAAAACAGATGTATTTTATTAGGATCATATTTTAAAACAAAAAGTTTCTGATGTGGGAAACATATGGCCTTTTACTTTCCTTCTCAGACATTTTACAGGCTACACGTACTCTACAAAAAGTGTTTTTTTTTGAACACGTATGTAGTTCCTCCTCCATCCATCCTTATACTTTTTGTCCTTGGTCTTCAGATAATTTACATTGTCACTATTTACTGCCACTCTACTATATATCATCACTTCTTCTGCTGTGAATATCCTATGTGGTTTTGAAGGGTTAGAAATGCCTCTTTCAAACTAAGCACTCTTCTTGTGATCTGTACTGACTTCCCATTTTTAGGGAATCAGTGTTCATGCAGATGCAAAGCAGAGGACATTGCAAGGAGAGAAGCACATTTTGTAATCCATATACTTGCGCATCACAAGTAGAAAAACTGTTGGGTTACACTCAGCAGAGGCAGAAAAGAGAGGTCAGGGAGCAAATAGCCATGAGAGAATGGAGATATTAAGTCTTAGAAACTCTTATGGTCAGTCCTATGCAGATTCATTTTCATGGGCCTCAGGCCCAATGCAAAGCCATGTGTGAGACCTTCCCTCAGTTACCCAGTGAACAGGGTCACATGTGAGAGTATTAGTTAGATGGTCTTATGAAGCGGCAGCATGGAGGGAACCAGCTGTCCAAGGTTTATGCACCATCTGTGCCTAAAAAATACTGCCAGTTTTGTTGGCAGAGCATAAAAAGCGTGTCCCTTAAATCGAGCTATAAATCACAAGCAGGTCTTGTGTGTTGTCAATTAAAATATTGAATGTCCTAGATGCTTCATTGACTTCTAGCCTCTTGAATATGACATTTGAGGGTACCACCACAGAGGTTATCTATTAGCTACAAGTTTCTAGCATCAGAACAATCCTAATGTACCACAAGTGACATGGCTAAAATCCACAACAAGCCAGTAGAATATAAAACTGTCCCATTTGATAATTGGTCTGATTGGTTAGAAAAGAACCCTTGGAAAGGCAACATAGGCAGACCAAAATATTGTAGACCAATTATAGTTTTATAACTCTATGGAGAATGGTTTGTGTTTGTTCTGCTTTTCTGGTTATAGTCATTGTCAAGGACACCTGAGTGATGATATGGCATTATATACTCTCATAACCATGGCATTCTGGAGGGTCTGGCTTTAAGCATCAGGTTTGGAACCATAAGATTAAATCCTGGCTGATTTGACTCAGCTCCTGCATCCTTTAGAAGTAAATAAATTGCATTTCATGCACTTCACTCTGTGTGTATATATCTTTCTGGTGAAACTTCAAAATCTCAAATCCATTCAGCTCCACAAATGCATATTAAAGAACTTATGGAAAAATTTCTAAGAGCAAGGAGTTGTCCCAATCATATTTGCTATACTTACCCTTCCCCTCAGTATTGGGTTGTGTCACTTGGTTGCTGTCCTCTACCCTAGTCACTCTTTTTAAGTACTTCCTTTGCAATGTGGTATAATGATCGTAATGGATGTGAAGATCCTTCAGAATGAAACAGTACAGATATACATACATTTAAAATGTCTGTCTGTAGTGGGGTTGGATTCATTTGTTGCTAGTTGTCAGTATGAATGTTTTGCATGAGAAAAAAAATGAAACTGATGTACAATTCCTGAAAGACTACAAAGTCTTAGACTTACAGAACCTGAGGCACAAGATAACAGTTGTAAACAACAGGCCTTATCTACTCGTCATCGTATCTTGTCACGCTCCAACCACTGCCAAGACCTGGTATTGTCACTTATCTTGACTAGTTCTATGGGAGTATAGGATGTTGACAGGAGGCACTGCATCTGGCAGTGTGTAAGTGTTTGCCTGGGCTCGCCATATTGGTGTCATTTGTCAGCTTCCACTTTGTGATACTGTCACCAGTCTTTGCCACTCCACCTCTTCGACGATTTAGAGTACACCAGTGTTTTTGTTCAAGGTCACTGCCTAGAAGGAGCTGTTCTGAAAGAATCAGGTTCTTCAAGATCATCAACATGTCCCACATAAGCAGTCAACAGAATAAACAAACACAGCCCCTCAAAGTTTGCTGGTTTTGAAACCATCTTCCAAGTGCTGATTTAGGTTTGCAACTTGGCCACAGCATAAATGTCCTGGGTGGAAACCAGCGTGGTCATCAGTCAGCTGTCCTTGCGGTACTGGTGCTTCTTTACCCATTATTATGTGCTCATATAGCTTGTAGATTGAGCAGAGTAAGGACATTGGTCAGTAACTCTTTGCAGAGTAATCATCTTTATGTGGTTTGAGGAATGCTACCATCTTTAGCCTGTCTCCACAGCCTGGGTATCTGTGTTGTCTCCTGCAAAAGTTAACGAAGTCAAGCAGTCACTTGTGTACTCTCCTCTCAAACGGTAGTAATAGTTCATTAGATATACCATTAAGTCCAGTTGCCTTTTCACACTTCAGTGTTTTCAGGACTACTGTCAGCTTCTCAGCGTTGAGGAGCTCATTGTGGACTTGGTTGTCTGAGAAGCAAGCAAAGTTCCTGCTTCATGTTTTTTTGTTCTGCACTTTGCTCTGTGGGCTGGTTTACCATTCAGGATGAGTTAGTGTGCAGCTTGGTTGGGAGACACTGTGGTGATGTGCTTTGATTGTTGTTTATTGGGAGTCAGCCTGCAATGGTATTTTTTTGCTAGCATGGCACATGTTTGTTGTTTTAATCAGCTCCTTCCAGCAGCTGCACCACTCCTTTCCGATCTCTCTCTTAAGCATTTTCCCCAAAGTCAATGCTTTCTTCACCTAGCAGATCCAGATCAAACTGTCCTGAATAACTTATATACTGTTTGTTCATCTCTGTTGAAAGCCCAGGCACATAGTGTCCAACATCCCATAGGTATATTCTTTTGGGCAGTTTTCCATACCAGGGAGACAAATTCTCCTTACTGCTTATGCCTCAAAGCACTATTGCAGATGGACTCTTCCAATTCAAAGGCAAAGCCTTGTCAGTCAGCCTTTCTGGAGCTGAATCTTAAAAAATACTTTGTTTTCCTGAGCTGAACTGCAGCCTCTGACACTTTAACTATTTTGCAATCTTGGGATCACTGACATAACCTCCCTTCTGAAGTTGCCCACATATTCAAAGGATAGGCTGAGATTGTTCCCCTCATTCTACTGTGTACTGCGGAAGGTACAGTTGCTTTGAAGCCCTAGAGCAAAATCAAGTTGCTGTTGCCACCCATTTCTTGATTTCTTCCCTATTGTTGTCACTGTTGTATCTCCCCAGAAGATGTGATTGTTGAAGTTGCCTATGACAAGACGTAGTTTTTCTGGCAGGGAAAAATCAGTTGACCATGTAAACTGTTCACCTGGTGGCTCCTAAACAGAAACCATGTGATTGAGTTCAATCATAATAAGAACTTCAGAGTCAGACACATTAGACAACTAAATGATCACAGTTGCTATTTTGTACTTGCAGTTGAGCGTGCTAATGTATAGGTTAAAAATCAGAGAACAAAAAATAGAACTTAAACGTTGAGATATTTAATAGCTAACCTCTTCCCTACAACTGAATGGCACCAAACACAGGGGACAGAATGAATGTTCACCACTGAAAACAAATGAAAAAGCCATTGAAAAGGTCAAAGTTTAGCACTGTGAATCACACCTTTCCTTGTCAAAATGTGTTCTGTAAAATACCCAGATATTGATTCCATATATCATTTTTCTCATCTGCAGGCATAAGAAATGAAGAAAAACAGAGCTTTTCCTGAAATCCTTACTCGGGTGTGACTCCAATTAGCATAATTCTGTTCTAAAACAGCACTGTGATCTCATGGTCCTCTTTAAATGGGAAATCAACAAAATACAGCTCAAAAAGTAATTGTGATCTTAAATAAGGCTTACTCCCAAAAGAAATGAATCAAATATTTAGATGCATTTGGCAACAGTTTTCTGGGCCTCCTATTCCCTTGCATTCCCAGCTGAAGAACTGATTGGATTCAGAGAAAGGCATTTTATTCCTGGAATATTTAAGACTAAATAGACCTATATAGACATTGTAAGTTAATGCAAGGCACTAGGATGTAATTTTTTTTGTGCTGTGAGATTGCAAACTCATGAACATGTGCTACCTGTGAAGAGTTCAAGCATCTGTAATGGGAATCAAGTATCAGAGGGGTAGCCGTGTTAGTCTGGATCTGTAAAAAGCGACAAAGAGTCCCGTGGTACCTTATAGACTAACAGACATATGGGAGCATAAGTTTTCGTGGGTAAATACCCACTTCGTCAGACCCGCAAAAGCTTATGCTCCAATACATCTGTTAGTCTATAAGGTACCACAGGACTCTTGGTCGTAATGGGAATGAAGACATTTATATCATAAGATAAACCAACTACGGCACTTATAATACTTCAAAAAATCAGTCTTAGTGTTTTATACATATTTTGATCATATATTCAGGTATACACATACATGTAACAATGACCAAGGCAGAGTTGTCTAAGGGGCGGAGGAGATTAAAACCAGCCCCTCTGGCTTGCAAAGCATGAACCTCTGCTGCATGAACGAAGGGAAAGGTCCATTAGTTTGCAGGTTGAAGTATAATCAAACTTCATTAGAGGTGCTCTCTGGGGTGCAGGGGCCCAACCACACAGAACTCATTGCAGGATCAGGAGCTTCAGTTTGTTGCTTTTGGAGAAAATCATTGAGGTTTCTTCCCCCACCCATGTGTGTTTATTTGACCAACAACTGTTGACAAAAACCGCCCGGGGTCCAGAGCTCATGCAAAGTTCCAGATGAATAAGTTCATGAGTCAAATATCAGTGTTTTCACCACCAAAACTGTAATATTCTCTATGGCGTGTAAGGTCTGACATTTTGGTAAAAAAAATCTCTGCTTGCATTTCATAATCATCTTCGCATTCAGCTTTAGATTTGATTACAGACAAGTCTGAATACAAATTTGCCACGATGTTCATTTCACAAATAAGAGGAAAAATTCTCAAGTGCATCTGTATTCAATGGCTGAATAAAAAATGCAACATTAAAATGAACTGCTGATTTTTGAAATTATGATCTACTTCATAAAAAAAGGGGAGGGAGGATCATTCTCAGATATCTGATCAATTTCAAATTCACTCTCTGCTCCTATAGTCTTTTTGCACAAAATAGCACTTTAAAACCTGTATGAAACTTTTCCATCAAAATAAATACATTTGATGGTTTAAGTGATCTAACTTGTCAGAGTTTTTTTGTTGTTTTTTTTAAAGTCATTTCTAAGCCACAATACCATAAAAGAAACAAGGAAAAAGTGACAGAAAAAGAGCTGGATGTCAGGGACTTAAGAATGAGAGTAGAAAATTTTACAAGTGTCTTGTCCTGTGAAGATTTCTTACTAAAAAGAAAAGCTAGTGGAAATTCAAAGAGTGGGAAAAGAAGAGGAGCAGAAGAAGAGATCTATGAACTCTCATTGGAAGGATCTTGGCTTTTTCTCCATTTCCTTTTAGGTTTCTGAATTTGTACCTATTCATAGCACACTCAGAATGGGTTGCAGGACAAGCTGGCGATCTGCTGAATGTGCATTTTACATCTACCTGCCTGGGAGAATTTTCTGCTGGCTTCATGTTTTCTCATGTATTTAATTCTTATTTCTGTGCCTGGGGGGTAATATGTTATGAGTCAAGAAAATCTGCAGAAAAACAGGATCATGGGTGGGTACACAGGGTATTAGCAATGTGATTATAAGATAGCTGGTTATAACTCATTCTAAATAATTAATATTGCAATGCTATTTGTGGTAGTCCCTAAATAGTCCCCATGCTAAGTATAAGGAACACTGCGGAAATGTAATCTATTGGCAAAGGCAAAATCACAAAGATTTTACTTGTGAATTAAATGTCATTGAGGGCTCTGAATGGTGTTGAGAGCTGGCTTTGTGAATGCCAGCTGGAAGAAATTGGTTCTGCATGGAGTAAAACATTTTCAAATGCTTATCACAAATGTATCTTACGTTTTCTGATTTCTCTTGTGTAGCCGAGCTAAGAGGAAGAAAAGATGATGTATTGATATTTGACTTTTCCAATCCTGAAGCGGAAGCTGCAGTATTGATCCTATACAAGTTCTGATAACTTTGGAAAGAAATGCACATAAATACGACTTTGGTAAAGCTGTGACGTTTTTGGATGAAAAAACTATGCCCCAACAGCAGTAGGAAAAGAAGAAACAAGTATGTTCTATCAAAGAAAGAAGTTAAAGAAGCAAGGTACCCACTGTTAATGCCAAGAGCAATTAGCCCTTAGAATAAGCAAGTAATCGTGATTTTCCATCATTTGAAGTCGTTAATTAAAATAGATTGAATGTCCTTCTGAAATATATGCCCTAGTTCAATCACAAGTTTTGGGCTCCATGTGAGAATCACTGGATGAAATTCAGTGCAGAGAACCAGACTGTATAGTCACAACAATCTCCTTCTGGTGTTACAGTTTATCAATATCAATTATTTCTAACAAAATATTTTATGAAGATCTGCTTCACCCACATGTGCCACTATCCAAGATGCTCAAAAAATAGATCAGAAGATGCTAAACATTTGCCTTCAATAATGTCAGGTCTAGTTCAATATTTCAAAAACCCAGAGTGATTTTATAAAGGTCCACACTCAAATAGCCAAAACAAATTCCCTGTTCAGGGAAAGGTTCACTTCACAAAGCAAGGAAGGAGGAGCTACAGTGTTTACCCATTGGCAGAACTGTCCATTTTTGTATGGGAAGATTTTTCAAAAGCATAAAGAGTGGGTATGCTCCCAACTGACACTGACTTTCACATCTAATTCCCATGTGTGTCTCCCTATAACTACTTTGGATGTCAAATATTTCGAGTTAATTTTTTTTGAGGAGTGTCTATTTTTCTTGCATTCATTACTAACACTGAAGTATTTCAGGTGATCTGAGAAAAATAAACAGTTCCCCAACAAAGAAAAACGTAGACTTTTTTTTTTTTTACCCATAGTTCAAATTCAGATCTGGTAACAGTCCTACAATCAGTATTTCAGCTGCAGTCAGGTAAAAACTCCTCTATATAACTGTGGCACACATTAACTTATTAATTGCACAGCACTTATCAGAGATCCCAGTGAGCCTCATTATTCCAAGCTACATGAAAGAATGGCTGATACACAGCGGTAATGGTATCATGCTATTCAGAGATAACATCCCCAATAATAATCAGCATGTAACCACTGTACTAAGCTACAAGGATGAACAGTGGGCCCTTGAAATCTTAGACTCCAGGCACTAATGAGGGATAGTTGACAGAAGAAACTTCTGTTGTTTGAAGAGATCAGTGAATCTTTGGATTTTCCAGCCCCCTTCCTACAAACTATTCTATTCTCCCAGTTCAGCTCAGTTTATTTACAATAATTTCTCATCCCCACAACATAATGTGGTTGTTTTTAGTCTGATGTTTTAACTACAGTGTGTCCTAGATTTGATCAGCTGGAGCTGGCATTCACATCTGATGTACAGAAAACAACATCTCTTCTCCTAGGCATGCACACACATGCATCTTCTACCTGAACAGCTGAAGGCAAGTTAAGGGAAGTCATTACATCAGCAAATTAGTTCACCCAAGAAGTAGCCTCAAACCATAGGTTAATTTGAACTGTTCAAATATAATTACTTTAAAAAGGAAAGGATTCATTACTTTTCTCATGTTTGCTGGTCTAGTGCACCATTGTTGGAGAGACTGTCAATAAACAAATCACACCTAACACTGTGCCTTTCTGCTGAACAGATCTGCTGAGAATATCTCCTTGCATAATGCTTTGCTTCAATTCTCTGTGGCATAGATACAGAAGTCTCTCTCTCTCCTCAAATGCTGGCTCCTTCCCAGTCACATTATAACCTAAAAAGGGGTGGAAGAACTAACATGCAGAACTTTTCCTGTGAGTTTCTCTTCCACACGGCAACTCCAAGTAAACAAAGTAAGAGTTCTGAAACGTCTGCCTAAACTTTCAAAAATGGCTAATGGCATTGGGTGCCCAATTGACAAGTTATAGGGAACTGATTTTCAGAAGGTGATGGTAGTAATGGCAGAAGGAGGCATGAAACACTAGACAGGTCTTTCACCAAGAATGGTGGGTTGGAAAGAGTCTGGGAAAGGGAGATGCAGTTGGGAGGATGGCAGGGAGACTGATGGGATCAAGTGAGGGGTGTTGTCCCGGTTCAGAAGAGTTGGTTGACCACACTAAGCAGTGTTGAACAGCGAGCCAATGGAAATAAATGTTTAGACTCAAAGACTCCTTTGCATATGTTGAAGGCTAAAGAACAAAAATGCAAATCTCCAACACAGAGCAGCTGAGGCTAAAGAGAGGGGCATTTAGTCTATGGATAGATTTAGTTACGAATCTTATCATCAGTGCACCTATTAGAAACATTTTAGCAGGTCTTTGCAGTTTATCTGTGAGTATAAATGCTCAGTTACAAAAATATTTTGAGTAAACGTTTATTTCATCCCAATTAAAGCACTCACTATTACCATAGCTCACATATTAAGTTGAGCCAAATTCTGCTCCCAAATGCAAGAGCAAAAGCATCCTTTTGAGCTGTGGAATGGCTCTAAACTTGAGGGCAAATTTTAGCCCTTCTAGACCCCAATCCCGTGGAAGTGGAAGTGTCCACAAAAACCCCAGTGAAGTCAGGAGCAGGAATAGTGTAGCTCTTAGCACAGGATCAAGACACTAATTCGTTAAATGTAGAAACACAGAGGCCAGAGCTAATAGGGTTTTTCTATCATTAAAAATTCCTTGGCATCATGGAAACGTCTTTTCCAGCTATTTTAACACTGGTGAACAAGCACATTGGCCCGCGGAAAACTTAACAGCCATTTGTCCTGGCTCTTCGAACACAGAAATGCCTAAAACCAGGGGAAAATCACCACTGAAGCAGCAGGAATTGCCAAGAGGTACTAGCCCAGGCATCAACACAGAGATGCTGAAATGAAAAGCAATGTTCACAAATAGATCGCTGTCTCGTGATCGGAGCAGGATTTGTGATTTGATGTGTGAAGTGAGCCAGGAGCCTGAGAGAAAGCAAACCACTAGACTGTCTAAATTATATATGCATGTAATAATAAATTAATAATAATAGATTATATGACTGGGGGAAGAAAGCAGAGGGGGATAAGAGGGAAAAGGAGTATGAATTGAATCCCCAAACAACCCTGTTACATATAATAGTTTAGCGTATTCTTTTAAAAAGGAGAATAGAGACCGAGTGATGAAATGTTTTCACAAAAAAATAAAATCTATCCAACAAACAGGTTGGATACAAACAGTCTGATACCCTTACCATACGGCACATCTCTTATTGCCTTTGCCATTGATTCAATTACTTGCGCACCAAATAAGGTACTATTCAGAGTGGGTGAAGGTATCAGAATCTGGCCTTCTTGATTTAGAATTACTAAACTTCTGTGACACCCCAAATCAATCCACATTTTTCTGCTCTTTTGTTTTCTCTGACACCAGCAAAGCTAAATGGAATGTTGACTTCGGAGATGCTTTCTCCCACAGCTTGTCCACCTGGGTTTCACACCTTGCCAGGTATGAAACAAAGGAAGTAAGGAGCTAACCAGCAAACGTGAGTTTATTATGGCAGGGCAGAGAACAGAGGGGAAAAATCAAACTGGTATGGTGTGACTATGTCCCAACATAACATGGTTAACATCAGTTTTGTTCAAGCCACACACGGACTGGTTTCGGAGATAGGTTTTTCAAGGCAAGCATCAATCATTTTTTAATTGAGTCAGTTTTATTTTTTGACTCTGCACTTCACATTTTCTTGGACACACACTTTATAGGACTGAACAATAAGAAAATGCGGCCTCTGAGGGAATGGGTAACATTCCATATATTCATAATATGTAACCCTTCATTTTCTCTAGTAAGAGCCAGTAGCCCAAGAGTAATCAAAACAAATACCCCACACCCCTTAGCCCCTGTGACAGTGGCCCTTCCTTATGTCTCAGTCTGCAAGCTAGAAATTATAAGTTCCTGAACCTGCTATACAGGATAGCTAACGTTAGTTGTGAAAGGCAAAACACATCTGCATATGAATTGATATTCTCAAATTAAATAGCTCTGATTTTGATAGCTAGTAAACAAATTTATAATCATTCAGATGCTAAAATATGTGCCTCTCGCCCTTGGATGAATAAACATGAAATCTGTGCCTGTTGATAAGTACTTATACATTCATATCTTTAGCTGGAATACTGACAAATAGTTTAACTTGTTTTTTAAACAGACAAGAACTCCTTCAATGAATCTATGCTATTGTTATAGTAACACTGGCTCTGAAGAGTAACTAGCACATGAAACTGTTGCATATGTTTCCACTGGTATTCTTATAAAAGCCATTCCCAAGTGAAAAGCTAAAACCTTCTCTTGTACAGTCAAACATTTGCCATTGGCGTTAATAAAACACACAAATCACAACTTTTAAATAAAGTAAAACACTACCATGCATTCTCAAGTCAGGAGCTTGAGTGAGCTCTGGTCATATTGAGTGGTTTAATTCTGATGCAATAAAAAACGCTTACTCAAAATATTATTCATAATTGAGAGTTAATGCTTCAAGGTAAACTGCAAAGAACTGTTAAAATGTTTTTATTGGGTTGTGTTGATGTTAAGATTCCTAGTACTATACATCCATAGACTAAACGTTCCTTTCTTTTTGATCAGTCTCCGCTGTTCTGTGCTGGATATTTCTCCTTTTGTTCTTCAGCTTTCAGCATATGGCTGCCCTATGCTCCCACCAGTTAAAGGGACCCACGAGGGATCAAAGGAGAAGAAATTAGGGCATACAGTGCCCTAAGACTGTAAAAAGTTGGGAGAAGAGAGTACTTGGCCATCAACCCTCTTTTCCCCCCCAAGTCTGTGGGTGCCTTTATTCAAAATACTCGGGGTTCTGAGGTTTGAGACGGAAGGAACTGTCACTTCCTAAGCCATACTGGAAATCCACACTGGTCTCAATGGACTTAAAACATCAGTGTCTACCTGTTCTCCTTACCACAGTATCTGAGTACCGTTTTTAATGTTTATAGTCATAAGATTAGGTGCTACTGGAAGATAAACAAAAGCAGGGGGAGGAGAAAAAGAGGAAAGGTATCTGGCTTACTATCAGCTACAATAATGGTATACTTAAACTCTAATTATGATGTTTGAAGTGTACACACACGCCTTAATAGCACTTGGCATTTTCAATACAGCAGAACTCTCGATTTCTAGCCACATGGGAAATAATCTTTGCAAGGTAAAAAAACAGTACATAATGTTATCACTGTCTCAACACTGAGTTGGTAGGAATATGACGGATGGATACCTTCGTGGAAGAGTTAGTTACGAATACATTTCCCCACATCCTGTTCCCTCCCCCCATCCCTCTTTCATTATTTAATTACGCAGCAGTCTGAATACTGGGCAATAAAACTGCATTTTCATCCATAGCTCATTTCCATTTAGAACCTGTCATGTTAAAAGTGAAATAAATTGCTTTAATTGCTCTCAAACTTCATCAAATTCACATGTCTTCCTTATTTTATTCAATATTTATTAAAACTCCATGTCATGACTTGCTGGGCTGGTAAAAGCAGTCCAGTCCCTGAAAAAAAATGATGCTCCAATATGCAATGTCTCATTTTGGGTCCTCCCCCTTTTTTTTTTTTGCTTCCCCTCTCTTGAATTTTAACAGAGTGTGCAAAGTTTTGGGTTCATGAAATTTGAACAATTTGATCGTGAAATTAGAACATTTTTGCAATATATCATTATTTTCCCACAAGCTATGTTTCAGATTCTAGAGTGCCCCCTCCCTTTGTAAAAGAGAGAGTCAGCTTGAGGGCCAAATTTAACCCTGGTGTAACCCTTCACCAATGGAATTAGATTTAATGTGCCAATACCAAGAATGCATTTTGCGCTCCACTAACCCGGTGGCATAACTGGGCACAACCCCATCATGAAGCATTTATGTTAGTTGAAATCTTGCTCCATGTTTTCAAATTCTCGATGTTATTTGCTAATAAAGGACAGAGATTAGCTTATGGGTATGCCCTCTTTCTTGCAATATGCCAGAATATACTATCCTTATAAAAAAACATATGGACTCCCGACTCCAACTCTGAAAACATGGCTAAAACTTATTTTGACATTTAATGCTACATCTATTTGGTACGTAGACAAAAACATTTTAAGAGAAACCAAGTGTCTGGGCCCACAGCTGTGAGTCGACTGCTTTTACAGCTAAAAAAAGTGAGATAATCTTAATTCTGAATTTTTTGGGAAAACTAACAAGAAATCCAAAAGTTTGACAGTATGGACATTCAAATTTAAGGTAGTCCTGAAAAACCTTGGGAAAAATATGCTAACATAGACCTACTGTTTCATTCGGTGTGTTCACTGCCTTATTCCTTAAAAGGCATAGTGGTTGTGTCGCTTCGAAGCTTCCTTCACTGTCACTGCCAGCACACACAAAAGAATGTTACAGATTTCTGATCAGACAAATGGTCTAGGAAAGGGAATCATTCTTCACACTTCAGTAAGGGCCCGATCCTGCAAAGCACCAACGGCATGCAGACCTTAAAATTCCATGAGGCACTCAGTTGTTCCAGTGTCATTGAGACACAGGGCTAGTATGCCTGCGTACACAATCCTTATGTGCCTAGAGGATTAGATTTGAGCACTTCCAGAAAGAGACCAGAAGTAAGCATGGTAACAAGTCACCACACTTAGCACTGGAAACCTGCATGTATGAAAAAAAAAACTGTAAACCCCATATTCTAACTATAAGGGTAATTAAGTTCTGCTATAGGCTTCCAAGAGAGATTGTGGAATCCCCATCACTGGAGTTTTTAAGAACAGATTGGACAAAACATGTCAGGGATGGTCTAGTCCTGCCTTCCTGGAGGGAGCTAGACTTAATGACCAGCCCACATTTCTGTGAGCCTGTGGTTATGTTTTCAACACTCTACATGCATGCAATGGAAGATGGTTACCCTGGAAGTGGAGTTAAGGTAGTCAAACATCCCTATCTGGAAATTCCCATACTGCCATAAAGGCTTCTGTTTCTTGTAAATTCAACCCTAACTTTAAATTTGGTTGGTTGGACAATTTTGAGCTTATCACAGAAACTTGGTTGCAACCCTAAGTACGGAGGGTGAACTCCAGACTCCTTTGACATTCACAGGCGCTTTGCTGTTGACTTCACTGGGGCCAGGATTTCACCTTGAGTGACTAACTGTCTCTCTCCAAAATAAGCTTTCTGACTCGCATGTCTAAACTTTATACATGTTTCTGTTAGAATAAAAGCGTGTGTTTTGTATGCTATCCTCATAAAGCGCGTTTAGAAAGACATGGTTTTGAAATTATGTAAGTGGTACCAATATAATGGCACTTGATTTGATAAATCTAGAGTATTTCAGAAATATGTTTACTGCTGACAGGTAAAATAGTCAATGTGTGGGTGGATCTCTGTAGGTTTTTACAGTAATAAAACAACCGTAAATATTTTTAGCTTTTTACTGTCTCTGTTAGTGTACTTGTCCTTTTTTCCCCATAGCAACGATGATCAAAGATGGAATGCACAGACTGGTTCTGAAATTATAAAGACATGAGGAATATCATCACAGTGGAACTATTCACATGCTTAAAATTAAGCACATGGGTAACAGTTTTGCTGGATTGGGACTCCAGTTTGGATTCAATCGCAGAATGTTCAGCTCACCCAAGCATGATTACGATTGATTGATTTTGAAACTGAATGTTAAGTATCATTTCTTCCAAAAAGGTTCGCTTTAGTTTGATCTTTGGGACTAAGTCCATAATGTTTCTTAGCTACTTCAGAACTAGTTCATAGATCATCATTGCTATGGAATCAAGGGCACATAAACACTAATGAAACTGAAAATATTTAACATGTTCTTAAACTCCGAAAGCCTATAAAGGTCCACCAAGACTCTTCTATATTTCAGCAATCAACATACTTTTGAACTCTTGTAGGTTCATGGGAGCATGTGCCGTTGAAGTCAATGAAACTATGCATATCTTTAAAACTAATAACTTGCTTTGCTGGATCAGTGCCTAGTCTTGATAAAGAACTTTGTCTGTGTTTCAACAACATGGAACTTGTTTTATGGATTGACTCAGACTGGATCATTGAACTGTTTATGCAGATTTTATCCTGATTTGAAAACAAAGGCCTATATTTTCAGTTTCATTAAAAGCCCTCCACACTACTTTGGGAGTGTACAGGGGTCTCAGTGTGGGCCAGAAATTACACTTAAACCATCAGAGCAGTATTAAGGGGCCTTAGCATAAATGAGAATCAGGCCCAAAGGGTCTGATCCTGAAAATCCATAGGCCCATGACTAGAACTTAGTTGGATGAATACTACCACTTATTTCACTAAGGGCTAACCACGTGAGTAAGGATTTGTAGCACTGGGGCCAAAAAGAGGAGGAAAATGACAAGAGTACCATAATTAGCTAAATTTCAGCTCTCCCTTTAGATAGCAAATACTATAATCAAGTCTACATAACAGTAACTCACCTCTTATAGCAACTGAACTATGTTAAGTGATGTCGAAAATGTCCCAGGCTGACTTCATGCAGCTCTCAGTACGTAGCATCATACAGAGTATATAGATGATCAAAAAGCTGGTGTCAATTTTAACAGCATCCAAATCCATTAATGTACTTTTTCCTGTATGTGTCATGCCAAAGTGCTTTCATCAGAATGGATGAAGCCCTAGCCCATTGAAGTCAATGGCATTTTGCCATTGGTTCCCACGAGGCCAGGATTACATCCTATAGGATTTCAGAAGAGATCATAGAAAACTCCCTCCCACTCCCTGTCTTGTAAACTGGACCTACTACACCAAAAGTACCAATTTAATAAATTATTAATGAAGCACAAAAAGGACTTTAGCTTTGAACCAACATATGGAGCAGCATGAGATTCTGACTGGATATAAAGTTGCATTTTAGTTTAAAAAGCATGATGCAGTAACCCAATGATTAAGAAACAGGAAAGAATGACAGCCCATCTTCCTGGATCAAGAGGAATACCTTGATCCTGACTTGCAATTTTGCTGCATGGGAGTTTGTATGTTGCTCCCTTGTCAGGACATCATAAAGCTCTCTAAGTAACAAGGAGCCTACAGCTATTAATTTTTCATTGGAAGTACATATTACCACAGCAATGTGAGGAGTTGTTGATAAGGAGAAATGAGAAATCAAAAAGAAAGCACAGCATCTTTAATCATTAAGATTCCTCCCGCCCCTTCCTACGCTGTAAAGTGAAACAAACTAATTGTAGGGGGGGGAAGCATAACCAGGGTAATGCCATAGGCAGGTTCCTCCTGTGGAGCTTGCCTAACTTTACAGAACTGACAGCTGCGGCATTACAGCAGATGCACCTACAAAATAGTGATGCACAATGCAAAGGGCCATTTTTTTTGGTATGGAGACAATGGAATTCTTATCAATCCGTATCACAACGGACACCTGCTCTTGACACCATAAACAAATCTGTCATGTTATTAAATATTTTAATGGCGTGTCAAAGTGAAAATGCCCACCTGAGTCCTTCTTACATTTGCTATATATTAGTGTACTTTGCCACACGTGAAATGTAAAAAAGTCCCCATTCCCCCCACTACAGACAGAATATATTATTAATGACATTATTTTAATGTCATTTCAATTTGCATTTATTCAAATACCATCACTTTGAATGGTGTTAATTACATGGCATTGTCCTGGACATCACATTTACGGTGGCATCTGTTGAGCTGCTGACAGGCAATATCTGTCACAATTAAATTTTTCTGACAACCATGTTGTTAAAGAGTTGCCGGAGTTTGCCCAAAGTTTTTAGAGATAAGCCAGTTTTCTCTTGCATGTTTTTGTACTTCCTTTAATCACTAGAGAAAGGAACAGAAAACCAGGATCTCTCTTCCTTATGAGTTCATATGCTCCTTTGCTTTTTTTAGCACTTAAAAATCATAGTTTAGGGCCAAATCCTTCATATTACTGAACAACTTCAGCTCTGGACACGCAGCGCATTTTAGCATTGGCTTCTCGGTTTGCAACGTAACAGTGCTATAGAGAGAACTATGATGTCAAAATAGATTATGACAACACGCGAGGAATAAACATCTGGAACGGGTGAGCTCCTTAAATTTTTACACCACTGAGAAGTGACTGAAAAAATAACACCTTCTTAACTCAACAGATGTGCTCCTTATGTGGATTCAGAGACAGCTGCTTACTTAAATAACTAAAATATGGGTGGTTTTCCTTCTGATTTTTAACTCATTTAGTTTTACAGAACCAACAGAGCAAATAAATGAGCTGCATTCTAGTCTGGTTAGGGCCCCAATTCAACAAAGCACTTAAGCACATGCTTAACTTTAAGGATGTGCTTAAGTCCTATTGAAGGCATGCTGAAGTGCTTTGTTGAATAAGAATAGGTTTAAGCACTTAAAGTGCTTAAGTAACACTTAAATGTTTTGCAGAATCTAAATTACAATCCAACTCCTGTTAACTTCAGGTGGGGTTGGATTGGGCCCCAAATTCCAATTACAGCATCTTTCATTACAGGTGTATACATCCACTGATGGAAGTGGGGCTGCGTAAGAGTCAACTAGGGCATATTGCAAGACTAATGGGATTTCACGAGTGTAACAACTGTTGGCATCATTTGACTTGCAAAGCCCTTGTTACTAGTGGAGAGGTGTGAGAAAGAAAGAACTCAGCTTTACTTTCAAATCTCAGGATGAGTTAGATACCAGGCTAGCAGTTAAAAAAAAAAAATGTTGTTCTAACTTATAGGCTTGACCATGGCAGACATGTAATGAGGGAGACAAACCCAAACCTCAGAGTGCCATTTTGACACAATCATTTTTGAGGGCAGAACTGTAATTTAAAGACTAGAGATCCTCTTTTCATGTAAAAAGAACAGGCGTACTTGTGGCACTTTTAGCATAAAAACATGAGAAGGGGAATGCAGGATATATCTGAGATAGAAACAGAACTCTGTAAGCACTCTGTTTTTCCAAGTTTCCATGAGATGACAGCAGCCCTTTAAATATTAAAGTCCTGCCAATAAAAATATAGAACTAATGCTATTTTTTCCAATGCTATGATTAATTATCTCTGTAAGAAACAGAATAGTCTTTCTAATGGAGCAGCTAGATAGCAGACAACAGGGAAATGTGTGAGCAACTTAAACTAAACCTCTTTAAATTGGGTACAGGGTCCCAGACTTGTTCTATATTTTTTAATTAAAGCTAAGGCAACAGATTGCATTGAACTCAGAAGATAATCTCAGTGCCTTATCATATGTCCTGAGCTCATTGAAGGTGCAAAGGAGTGCTTGATAGTTACTAGATGTAGGTAATCCTACAGCTGAATTAAATAACTGTTCTTTTACATTTTGAGCATTCCTGTAATGAAAATACAACACACTTAAAAACTAAAAAGTGTTTGTAAATGAATGTTTCTTTCACTTGCTTTTTTTTCTTTTCATTTTCGCCTTGTAATATGGATGCTTATATCTATAAAGTGCATTGGCCAATGCATAGTTTGGACAGACACAACCATCTTGTTTTGAGGCACGTCCTTTAAAGGAGCTGAGCAAAACTTGAAATCACTCAGAAAATGGAAGGATTAGGCAAGATGAGAACAAACAGAGCATCATTCCGTGGTCTTGTGTCTCATTCCTAGAGGCTGCACTCCTTGCACTTGCAAAAACCCCATGAATGTTGGTGGGAGTTACACCAGGCCCTGGGACTGGGAGCAGTTAGAGTGGCATTACTGATTTATAGTAGGCTGCAGGTCTTTTTTTAGGCCCCAGTTTGGCAAAGCACCTAACCACATGCTTAAAACTAAGCACAATCTGTAGTCCATTTCTATTTAGCAAAACACTTAAGCATATAAGTCTCACTGTTTAGTTATAGGCTTAATTTTTTTTCTAAATAGGGATGAACTTAAGCACATGAATAAATACTTTACTGAATCAGGATCAGAGTCCTGCTCTAATGCCCCTAAGTCAATGAAGGCATCCCCACTGACATCCCGGGATGTCAGATCACGCCTTCAGAACACTACAAGCTTCTCTGTAGTTTTAAATAAAGGTTGGTGCCACATGCACTGCTGACTAGAGTTTGCATCTTTTCATTCAGATATATTAAGTTCCTTACATCTACCGCCTCTGATGCAAACTAGCCATCTGCAGATTCCAGCAATCAGAACAATTCTGCAAGCTGGTATAAAGCTCCAGCTGACAAGGTCTTTAAAATGTTAAAACTCCACTTGCAAAATTTCCTTAAGAATAACCTCCCTACAAAGTTGCTTGGAAAACACAAGTGTATTTTTAAGTACTGAAGTGTAAACAACTAACTAGTACATAAATGCACTTTTAAACTCTTCTGGTCAATGAGGTAATTAAAAAAGGAGGAATGGGGGAAAGCCATGCCCAAATCATTATGTTCTTCCAAATGCTTAGCTGTGCTCCTTTGACCCTTCAATGCCAAGAGTGCTTTCCCCAGTCTTGATATGTCAGGATAAATCATCATCAACATTAATTCTTTTGCTCCTTTTATTAACAGATGTAGCAACCGAGCATTTGGACACTGGCAACATTTCTAGCTGCGTGATGGAGGCTGAGGATGAATTAATTCATTGATCCAAGTTAGTAGGGAAATCTGAGCTAATTTGTTGCATTTTTTTTTAAAAGAGATGACTTATGGCTTGAGGTACTGCTGCAGATTTACAGATTTGTCACAGAATTTAGCAATGCCAAGCAAATAGAAAACATGTATGAAAAAAAGAATGGAGGGGGAATAAAGTGAGCACCACTAAAGAAATATCTTCCTTTGCAGTGCACACACAATGTTAGCATCAGTGAATGCACAGTAGTATAGGCAAAAATGCACTGAGGGGCATGGGAGAGTGATTTCATTTCACCACCGTGCATAACCTCATTCCTCCCTGCCTATTTACCTATCATATTGCTTCCCAAATTAAAAAAAAAGAGAGAGAGAGAGAGAGAGGCAGATGCTTTCCACAAAAAATCATCACAAGCAGATCACCCAAAAAACTTCCCAGAATATTTCAAGGACAATAAAATCTATCAAGGCCATCCCAGTCTCGAGGCAGCTGTGTAAGTGAACTGTTAAATGGTACATATGAGCTAGGGAGTTGATGTGGATCTGATGCCCTGGGCCCGTGAGGAGTGAGTATGTGGCATAAATTATATACATTGCCAGAAGGGAGATGGAGAGTCACATAACACCTAGCTCATCTACAGAAGCCCACACTGCTGCTTTACAGAAGGCTACGTGCAGGCGGTATTGTAAGCTGTCAAGTGTCTGACAAAGAAAAGGAAGGAACAGAGCAAATACGGGCAAAATTTGTTCTCATTCAGGTTTTGTACTATACGGTCATATTCTGAAAGTTTTAAATCTTATTAAATTAATAATAAATTATGCATATGTAAGGTTGAAGTTGTCGCAAAAATCAAGATCTTCAACCAATAAGGTGCTCCAGGAGGCAGTAATTAAAGGGGTGACAATGCTGTTGAGTGAGACCATGTGTAGCGGGACGGTCACCCCACTCCAGTAAGAAAGGGGCTAAAATCAGCCAAGGGAGGCTGGCTGGGGAGTCAGCCACAGGTGTGGTTGCACCTAATTAGGGCGCAGCTGGCCCTGATAAAAGGGCAGGCTGAGGGAGTGGGAGAAGAGACTCTTGCTCCAGCTGGGGAGCAGAGAGGACCAGGCTGCTGGGGAGAGCAAGCAGGGTACCTGGGGCAGAGCAGGACTGGGGAAGGACAGGCAGATCTGAGGAGCTCTGGCCTGGGGAGTTCTCAGGCTGAGGCCTTGCTAAAGGCCAGGGGAGGCACTGGGCTGCAGGAAGGCAGCTGGGGCTAGAAAGGCAGCAGATCCAACTCCCTTGCCAGTGATGAGTGGCCATTACAGACTGCAGTTTGCACCTGAGAGAAAGGCCTAGATAACAACTGGCAGTAGCCACTGGGGCAAGGTGGGCATAGGGGGTTGGGGTTCCTCGAGGAGGGGAGACCCAGAGTGTGGGAGCACTGCTGTGTGGCAGCACTCCAAGATAAGGGGCACCAGGGCCTGGGAGGGATGCGGGGCCTGAAGTGCTACAAATGGTGAAGATTTACAGAAAGCAGGTACCTGCAGGAAGACATCGGCCAGCAGGAGGTGCCGTGCCAATACGTCGGTGCTTTGTTATACCATGTTAGCAGTTGAGAGATGAATACCTAGGCCTATGTTTTCAGTGACTAATGATTCTGATTGTCTCATTTTTTTTGGGTGCTGAACCTGACTCCCTTTAAAGAACCAGATTTTCAGAAAGGTCTGGGCACCCCCCCACTTTGAAAATCTAGTCCCTCTCTAGCTGCTTGAAGGTGGACCTCTAAACTTTCGAAAATGTATGCCCTGTTAGGATATAGATATTCAGACCTGTCTGCAAAGGCCTATACTTTAAGAATTTAGGTGTATTGTTATCACTTAGCTAGTTATAGAGGTATAAAAGAAAGAATCAAAATCACTGTCTGTGTAATGGTCTTCTCTTACTATGACAGGCTAAGGCCTTCAGCTAAGATGTAGTTAGGCACCCATAAGCTGGGAAGTGTATGGTCACATCCTCACATTCCAAACTAGTCACATTGAAATAAGGTGCTATTGGGCTATTAGGAATACAATCCTGTCCTGATATTCCTATCACCTCCAGAGAAAGAGAAGAGCCTAGAAGATGTAAAAGGAAACTTAGTTTGATAGCATCCTGTCTGGCAAGAACTCACATATCAATAGACACAGCTGGAAAATCCTTATGTCTGTATAGATGTAGTTGTAAAATCCTCACTTCTGTATTGTTTTGTATGTTTATTTGCATGGTCTCTCTCTGGTTCTGTAATTGTTTCTGTCTGCTGTATAATTAATTTTGTTGGGTGTAAACCAATGAAGGTGGTGGAAAATAACTGGTTAAATAACCATGTTACCGTATATTGGGATTGGTTAGTTAAATTTCAGTAAAATGATTGGTTAAGGAATAGCTAAGCAAAACTCAGGTTTTACTATATAGTCTGCAGTCAATCAGAAAGAGGCGGGGGAATGGGAACAGGGACTGGGGATGAGGGAATTGGGATCATGTTTTGCTAAAGGGAGAATGGGAACAGGGGATGGAAACAGGAATAGGGACACAGGCAAGGCTCTGTGGTGTCAGAGCTGGGAAGGGGGACCCTAAGGAAGGAAACTGGAATCATGCTTGCTGGAAGTTCACCCCAATAAACATCGAATTGTTTGCACCTTTGGACTTGGGGTATTGTTGCTCTCTGTTCATCCGAGAAGGACCAGGGAAGTGAGAGAGTGAAGGAATAAGCCCCCTAACATGCCCTAACATTTTAGGTTGGGATTTAAGAGAATCTGAGTTAACTGCCTTCATTCCTTGGAAAATCAATGAGAGTTGGATGCCTTACTAACATTCATGCTTTTGAAACTCTTTTGGTAAAACCAGCATACCTGTACATGCGCACACACCATTTTTTAATGGCTTTGCCAAAAGTGATCAGGGTTTTCATACCATTCTTGACTGGCATATCATGTCTGTCAATATACAAAATGCTGCAATAGAAGTCTGCATGTCTACATCAAAACATTGAGCAAGGCTAAATAGGTAGAATAATAAAGACTGACATCTGTGAATAGTATTGCCAAAAAAAATAATCAAGAATGGGTCAGTTATTTGTCAGCGTCCTATTATTCAAGAGCAAACAACTGCTGGGTATGTCTGAGAATACTGGGCAAGGTCCTGTCCCCTTTGCACTGCTCCGGCAGTAATGTAATTGGTCTGGAAAGCTGGCTTAAATGTGAGCCAGAATACGGGAATCACCCACGGGTATAATACTGGTTTCAGTCTCTCAGCACAAGAGGCAAAAAAGAATCATGAGAGGGTATATCCATAATACCTTGTACTCCTACTATCCCTGGCACATAAAGGCCACTAGGATCTGTAAGAGTAGCTCTGAGGCTGATATATGTTGCAATGGAGGGGGCGGGGGCAGAACAGCCCCAGAGTCAGTGGCAAAAAGGTGGCATAACGACCTTTTTATTCCCAACTGTCAGTTCTGAGCCAAACCTGGGTTTTAGCCTTTTTT
The DNA here is from genome assembly GCF_007399415.2 of Gopherus evgoodei. Taxonomy (NCBI): domain Eukaryota; kingdom Metazoa; phylum Chordata; order Testudines; family Testudinidae; genus Gopherus; species Gopherus evgoodei. Next base: position 13,962,436 of record NC_044332.1, on the reverse strand, counting down.
TTTTTTTTTAAGCAAGCAGTTCTAGCAGTGCTACCCTTTAGTGAGAGGTTAAATGTTGCTAACACAGAACTAGTGAGATATGTTACCTACGCACACCATCCTATGGTACATTTAGATATGTAGGTCCTAACAGTATGCATAAAACTGATGCAACTCTTCGCTTCTAAGAGATTGGCAAGCTCCCCGGAGGAGTTGGTGCATATTTATGATCCAACCTGTCCTTTCAGGTCTTTTGTTCATGTGTTTACAGACATGACCAATTTTAAAATAAGAAACCGTGTTTTGTAAGTCATGCTCTTACAGCCTTGCTCAGCAACGCATTGTACTTCAATGGCTTTCATATGGGTTCTACTTCTGAAGAACACATGCATGGGAGACACAGCCTTTCTGAATCAAAAACAAGCCATATTTCTTTTGAGGTTAATCATCTGGCAAATCAATGGCTTCAGAGAGCACTAACCCCCCCAAAGCTACCTTTAATCAAATCCAATGGCTACCATCCTTGCAACATGCAAATACGTATTCCCTTCTCCTTCTTCTGCTTGGCACATATCAAACCTCTTGACAACTCATTCACATGAAAATAAGCTTTTGGGTGAATTCACCTTGGAATCGCAAATGATTGTATGTAAGTTCCAAATCACTCTTCCATAGAACTGCACCCATATTGCCCTAGGCATTGGGATGAAAGTGGTTTGTCAATAAAACGTTGAATGAAATTGCCTGTTTGGAGAGTAGAGTGTCAGACGAGAACTCAGCAAGTGTTTTTCCTCATGAAATGGAATGATTTTTAAGTGTCAGGAGGAGACTGCATGCTCATTGCCTTTCTATTTAAAAATAAATAAATCCTAGTTTGGGTTGGTCCCTCTGGAGAGAGCAAGAGGGATATTTCTGTTGTGAGACAACTACCACTGATATTTAGCTGGTGATGTAACTGCATCAAACTTACAAACCTAGGGCTTTTGTCCAACCTACGTTCCAGAACCTCACACCTTTTCTCTTACATATTCAAAAAACAGACGCAAAACTTCAAAGTAACTGCAAGTTAAGGTTGCCGTTTTTGCTGGCCACACTTCGGGGGGGGGAGGGGGGCATGAAAAAATAAAGCTTGTGGCATGTGGTTGCAACCTTCCCATGAGACATGGAATATTGTCTCCATAATTACAGCTGACAGTTTCCTTTCCAAAAAAGCATACTCAACACTTCCTATTTACTTTTCAGCATCCTTAAAACGATAAATGCTTCACATTGTTATTTATATTGCTGTACTATGCAGAGCCCCCAACAAAGATCAAGGCCTCACTGCTAGCCACTGAACAAACAGAAAGTGAGAGAGTCCCTGCCCCAAAGGCCTTACAATCTAAATAGCCTAGACATGAAAATGGTGGGAGAAATAAAGCATTATCCCTGTTTTACACATGAGAAAAGTGAAGCACACTTCAGTGGGAACTGCATCCGCATTTATGAGAGCTGACAGAGGCCTGCAAATCTGTCAGGTCTACAAAGAACAATATACAAATTATTACAGATTACCAACAACTATTCAGTATTTTGTTTTATATACAGTAGTCTCCCTTTAAAAAAATCTCAGTTGCCCCAATATTTGCACCTTCCTCTAGACACCACTATGGGACACAGTGTAGCTACTAAGATATGATTATGCATTTATCTAAGGCAAAACTAGCAAGCTTTTTAAGAGCAAAAAGCATCCTTTTCTGCCACTGTTGCCTGACATTTTACTATTATAACTTTTCCTCGTGCTGGTATGGCATGTTACAGATGCCGATCGGAAAGAGACAGCAAAACCAATGGCTAAACTGACTCCCTCCATCTGCCAATAAGAAAAGTACTCTGTCAAATTAGAATGTGCGATATGCTGAGAGATGTTTTGATGGCCACTCCTCATCCCAAATGGATGCCCTAGTGGACAGAATTCTTGAGAAACTCTCAATGCTTGAATTCTCCTTTGATCAGCTACCTCTCTTCAGAGGAACAGTCACACTCTGACCTTAGATGCCTGAGCCTCACATAGACACTCCCTCAGTGGTTTGTCAATGTGCATCTCTTTCTTCCCTAAAGGACAAGTAAAGGCAGCCCAAAATGAATCCATGAGTCAACATATATAATATACTTTGAATGACATATTTTGGAAATCAAGACTTGATTTGGGGTGAGGGATAGCTTAGTGGATGGAGCGTTGGCCTGCTAAACTCAGGGTTGTGAGTTCAATTCTTGAGAGGGCCACTTAGGGATCTGGGGCAAATATCTACCTGGGGATTGGTCCTCCTTTGAGCAGGGGGTTGGACTAGATAACCTCCTGAGGTCCCTTCCAACCCTGATAGTCTACGATTCATGTCCTGCCATTTCCCCTTGAATTGTCAGTGGAGTGGGAAAGAGACATTCAGCTCCTGACCTGAACTCTTTCCCAAATTCTAAAATACAATATTTAACAAAAATTATCTTGCAGGAATACTGTACATATCAAACGTGTCATGTTCAGAATCAAGGCACTGAGGAATCAAGTTGTCAAATAGACATGTGCAGAATGAAAGGCCTGACATAAGCAAGTGATTCATGATCAACTGGCTTGTTCACTTTTTCCTTCTTAGCTCAGTTTATTATAATAATCTTGAGTTTAGTCAGATCCTGCCCTGCATTATGTGCGTCATACAAGGGTATCTTACGATGGTACAATTAAAAAAAAAAAGATTGCTATTGGCTTCCCTAAGACACAGTTCACCTACACTGTGTGCATAAATATACATGGGACATTAGGGATGGATCTTCTGGAGTGTAGTTTTGCAATAAACTTTTTTCTTCTTTTTATGGAGTTCACAAAAGGAGTTTGGATTTGCAAATCTTTCATCTCCCCATCCCCTGGCAGTAATTTCGAAGCAAATTCTCAAAAAAGCTCAGTGACAGATTTTCAAGTCCTCAGCACCCAAACACGCTGAGCTAGTTTTGAAATCTGGCAGTTTATTTAGGAGCAAAAATGGGAGTTGACCCCTTTTGAAAATCTGGTACTTCATGCACATCTAGAATTATTTGTTTGCGTTCACCCCAGGGGCGGCTCTAGCTTTTGTGCCGCCCCAAGCACGGCAGTCAGGCTGCCTTTGGCAGCATGCCTGTGGGAGGTCCCTGGTCCACGGATTCAGCGACATGCCTGCAGAAGGCCCCTTGGCCTGGGGCTTCCGCGTACCCGCCACCGAATTGCCGCCGAATCCGCGGGACCGGGGACCCCCCGCAAGCAAGCCACAGAAGGCAGCCTGACTGCCGCCCTTGCAGAAACCGGCAGGCCGCCCCCCACGGCTTGCCGCCCTAGGCACACGCTTGGAGCGCTAGTGCCTGGAGCCACAGCTGATTCACCCTCACATTTCACAGGACCAAGGGTATAGAGAGTAACAGGATATGTAACAGGTTAACAGACTCTGGGGCCCTCCTCCTAGGCATGCAGAGTCTTCCTGTTATCAGGTTCTTGAACTCTGAAGTGTAGCATACTTTCTGTTCAGCTATTCTGGAACAAAGACACAGTTAGCACCAGCGAGAGTATATCGGGGATTGGAGCTAGTGTTGCCAGCTTTCTAACTGCACAAAACCGAACACCCTAGCCTGGCCCTTTCCCCGAGGTCCTGCCCCCTGCCCCACCCCTTCCCCAAGGTCCTGCCCCCCACTCACTATATTCCCCCTTCCTCAGTGGCTCACTCTCCCCTATCCTCACAGACTTTCACCGGGTTAGAGCAGGGGTTTAGGGTGTGGGAGGGGGTGAGGGTTCCAGCTGAGAGTGGGGGCCCTGGAGTGGGGCTAGGGATGAGGGATTTGAGGTTCAGGAAAGGGCTCCAGACATGGGGGGCTCATAGCTGGGGCAGGAGGTTGGGGTGCAGGAGGGGGTACAGGCTCTGGGATGCGGTGGGGCTGGGGATGAGGGCTTTGGGGTGCAGGAGGGGGCCTCAGAGCTGGGGCAGGAGGTTGGGATGCACGAGGGGGTATGGGCTCTGGGGTGAGGCTGAGGGCTTTGGGGTGCAGGAAGGGGCTCCAGGTTGAGGAGGTCTCAGGGCGGGGGTAAGGGGTTGGGGTTCCTGGTCAGCAGCACAGTGGGGCTAAGGCAGGCTGCCTGCCTGTCCTGACATAAGCGTTGCATGCACCCCGGAAGCAGCCGGCATGTCCAGCGCTAATAGACAGGGGGAACAGGAGGCTCCATGGGCGTCTGCTCTTGTTCGCAGGCACTGCCCACCCCTAGTTCCTATTGGCTGGATCCTGGTCAATTGGAGTGTGGAGCGGTGCTTGGGGCAGGGGCAGTGTGCGGAGCCCTGAACCCACCCCCCATCTCGGAGCCAGACCTGCTGGCAGTTTCCAGGGTGCAGCGCGATGCCAGGACAGGTAGGGACTAGCCTGCCTTAGCCCTGCAGCACCACTGACCGGACCATTAACGACCTGGATCCCTTTTTGCCAGGACCCCTTTTTGACTGGGCATTCCGGTCGAAGACCGTACACCTGGTCACCCTAATTGGAGCGCCTCTCTGAAGGCAAACGAAGTAAGGTGTAGAAAAGCAATCCTGCAGGACTCAGGTTTATGTGTTATGTATCATAAAAGCCAAAATTTCAGGAAGGGACAAAGGTAACTTTATGCTTCGTATGTAAATACTGTTTAGAACAGAGGGAATTCCACTTGCTCACAGGCCAGTTAAAGTTTGTCTAACACTAGTTTAACAGTTATGTGGGTAGAGTGCACGCAGCGTTTCCTTTCTGACTGGTAGGCCAGATATTCACTGTAACAGTGAAAAAGAAAAAGGAAAAATGAACAATGCCTACAGTTTATTGGTAGGGATGGGTGTGTCATAAACAGATAGTTAAGGGTTAATGTCTCTTTCACCTGTAAAGGGTTAACAAACAGTGAACCTGGAACACCTGACCAGAGGACCAATCAGGAGACAAAATACTTTCAAATCTCAGTGGAGGGAAGCCTTTGTTTGTTTTGGGGGGGTTTTGCGTTGTTCTCTCTGGGTTCTGAGAGTGATCAGATGTGCAACCAGGTTTCTTTCCAATTTCTCTGATACGTTCAGAATAGTAAGTACTAGGTAGATAAGGCGGTTTTAGTCTTTTGATTGTTTTCTTTGTTTGCAAATGTGTATTTTGCTAGAAGGATTTTAATTTGTATTTGTGCTAGGGGGGGCTTCTCTCTAGTGTCTATACACCCTGTAACATTTTCCAACTTGATTTTACAGAGACAAGTTTTATTTTTTCTTTCTTTTATTAAAAGCTTTTCTTTGTTAAAAGACCTGGTTGATTTTTCCCCTTGTTAAGGCTCAAGGGAATTGAGTCTGTACTCACCAGGGAACTGGTGGGAGAAAGGAGGGAAGGGAGGGGGGAAGGTGGAATTCCTCTGTGTTTTAGATTCACAGAGCTTGAATCTGTATTACCTCTTGGTGAGGGGAAAAGAGGAGGGGGGAAGGTGCCATTCCTCTCTGTTTTAAGATTCAAGGACTTTGAATCACAGTCATCTCCTAGTGTACCCAGGGAGGGGAGGATCTGGGAGGAAGAAAGGAAAGGAGGGGGAATGGTTTATTTCCCTTTGTTGTGAGACCCAAGGAGTTTGGGGTCTTGGGATCTCCAGAGAAGGTTTTGGGGGGACCAGAGTGTACCAGGCACTGCAAGTCCTGGTTGGTGGCAGCACTACAAGATCTAAGCTGGTAATTAAGCTTAGAGGAATTCATGCTGGTATCCCATCTTGTGGACGCTAAGGTTCAGAGTGGGGGTTATACCATGACAGGGTGAACTAGCTTTGACTAATTTGGAAATCCACTTGAACATTACATATATATACACATACATACACACGTATCGAAATGTGTGTGTGAGAGAGCATGTGCTGTAGTATATACACACACAGCTCTAACTAAAGAGAGGTCTGAACCAAAAGCTCTGTTCTGAGCACCCCAAATGCTGAATAAAGCCAGCACCAGCAGCTAGCTTCTGAAGAAAGCCAATGAGTCCCGCTGTGGGAGAGAAGCTGGCCAGCATTCAGGTCTCCCAGAGGATGAAGGAGCCAGCTGGTGTGACAGAAAGGCCATGGCTGGCATACTGGAGAGCAGCCAAACAACCCAGATGTCTCCGGCTAGAGGAGGAAACTGGCTGCTGTGAAGGAGACCGATCAGCTGTCTCAGATGTCTCACATTGCCTCTTCCCCCTCGAAAGTGTTGTTCCTCCTAGGGGAAGGGGCCACAGGGGAAGAAGCCTTAAGATTATATTTACCTCAAAGCATTTCCCCCATCCGGGAAAGGGAAATACTACCACACACACACACACCGTGCGAAAGATAACGTCTCCAAAACCCAAAGTTTACTCGTGCTGTATCCCCCAAATTCCATTTTTACTAAGGCAGCACTGGAGCCTGCAAACCAAGAGGCAAGATAATAGGTGGTGGGATTATAAATGGAGGACATTCAGCAAGAATTAATGAGACAAATACCAACAGTGAAAGTGAGAACAACAGAAAATCTTTGGTAAAAATAGTTACTTTGGTCATACATCTTGCCCTCTGCTTCAGGCAAAACACTACATTCTCAGGACCTATTCCCCCAGCCCAGGTCATATTTTACTGCTATTGCCATTGATGCTGGTTAATATTTATAATTCTACTTCTACACACACACGAACATATAGTTTGTACTCCCAGACAATAGGATGATGTGGGATTGAGAGAAAGACACATGTTCCAGGGCACTTTTTGATACAGAAAATGTGGTTTTTTCCAAGGACATTTTTGACTAGTAGAAGGGAGACAATAGCTGTTTCCAGTTTCATGAAAAAACTGAAACTGACTTAGCTGAAAGGGCAGGAGGAAAAATGCCTCAAAATCCAGCCTATCGTTATTACATCACATTAAGCCAACTTATCAAGCGGAAATGTAATACCAAGGTTGTGTCTAGATGCCCAGAATGTATTTCTTTGTTTTAACTTATTTATATCTAACAAAGATTTTTCATCCTTTATCTTCAGCCTTGGGTCCTGCTACACATCATTGCACTGTGGTAGTTACTCTGGATAGGAAATACATGGCAGATACTTGCCAAGGTATGCAGTTGAGCTGCCTTGTGCCTGATTTAATACTGCGAAGGTGTCTTGTTCCAGCATTTCTTCGGGGGTATTCACCTCTCCCTACATGGCATAACCTCCCTGCTCTTTACCCTGCCATTCTAGATCTTGCTGCATCAACGGGCAAGTGTGACCAGTGTCATTGCAGCTCTAAATATGGCTCAGAGATGAAGGATTAATGCAAGATACTGCATGGTAGCAGTTTGCACTGCCTGCAGTATGCAGACAATAACAGCAAATGGCAACAACCTTGAACTTACATTATGCTGCAGTATATCTAGGAAGATGTCACTGTCATTTAACACACAGACTCTGGGTTTTTTTTTTTCCCATTGGATAGCAAGAGAGATAATCAACTTCCATTGTATTTTCAGTTTAGTTTGGGTGCCTGATTCACCTCCATCCCCCAGCCTAAATAAACTGCATTTGCCTGCTTACCAGAGAACAGGTCTACATCAAATGCCTGAGCTATCCTTCCTGTGAGTAACATCTCTGCACCAGCCACTTGTGGATCTACAAGTGGATAATCCTGTGTCAACAAACATGTGTAAACAGGCCAATATTTACACAGGGGCTGAGCCCCTACAGATCTCACTGACTTTAATGGAAGCTGTGGATCCTCAGCAACTCTAAAAAGCAGGTAACTTATATAGGTATCTACCTGTGAATTCAGGCAGGTTTCAGGTCCCTGGCTCTGCTGCTGGCTTGCTCTCTGAACTAGGGCAAGCCACGTAATCGCTCTGGTGTATTGCAGGAAGGGAAGAAAGTGGGCCAGAAAACCAACAAGGAAGCAAAAACAGACCAGATACGGATTTAAAGGCCTAACTTTAGGCAGTCACATTTGAAAATGTTGGCTTATACACACAGGTTTTAGGTTTCAGGCACCTACATTAATTTCCTCCTCTCCACACTATTAAACATACCACAGATCTAGTGGCCCAGAAACATTCAATTTCAGCAGGAGCTTAGGGCCTAATTCTTTCAGACTCCTTTGAAAATCTCAGACTAGGTGACTTGCCTGTGTTCTAAAAGGCTGCTAATGAGAAACCCAGACACACAACTTGAGACCCAGCTTCCAGTGTCCTATTTAGCAACATTCCCTGACAATTGCCTCATGTTGAGTAATCTGTTATTTAAGCATTTAATTTACCAAAGCTCCCAGTAGATGAAATGACTGGGGAAAAAAATTCCATTATCCCAATAAAAAAAAAGGGAAGAATTTCCACCCAACTAAAGCCCATTGCAGGCCCAAAGCTCAATGAATGAATGAATGAAGTCATAGTGTGGTTTGAAAAACACTCTATGGACATATCTCACATGATAATGGCATCTATTACTCTGTCTGAACATACATGGATATTGATCCTAGATAGCCACCTTAGAACAAAAGTCTGACGCTCACATGAGAACTGTTCCACTGAGACTAGATTAACTAGTCAAACTATGCTCTTGACTGTGAACTGGGCAGCAGTATCTCTGAGTTTACAACCCTGCATAGAAAGTCAAGCTTTGTATTCATTTATACCAAATACAGAAGCACAGAAAGGACATTGGACAAGTCAGGAGAATTAGGATCTGACCCCAGCTCTGCCACTGACCAACTACATGACCTTGGGCAAGTCACTTCCCCTCTCTGTGCCTCTTCCTATGTGTTTGTACAATACCTAGCACAGGGGTCGGCAACCTTTCAGAAGTGCTGTGCAGAGTCTTCACTTATTCACTCTAATTTAAGGTTTTGCGTGCCAGTAATGCATTTTAACATTTTTAGAAGGTCTCTTTCCATAAGTCTATAATATATAACGAAACTATTGTTGCATATAAAGTAAACAAGGCTTTTAAAATGTTTAAGAAGCTTCATTTAAAATTAAATTAAAATGCAGAGCCCCCCGGACTGGTGGCCAGGACCCGGGCAGTGTGAGTGCCACTGAAAGTATGAGTGCCACAGCTCGCATGCTGCCTTCGGCACCCGTGCCATAGGTTGCTTACCCCTGACCTAGCACAATGGGGCCCCAACTTTTGTCAGGGCCTTTAACATAATACAAATAACAGTAATACTGATGCAAGTATATTTTTCTCTCTCTCATATTATATATGGCTACTTATCGATGCATAATTTTTCAGAGTGAAGTTCTCAGTTTCTCACTTTCCCAGACCCCAAACTGACCCCTGGAAGGTATGTGGCTCTTAAAAGATTTTTTTAAAATCCTACTGCAGGGATCTCAGAATGCTTAAGCTTTATATACCACAACAGTTTTTAAACACACACACATATTTTAGATCTCATGTCACATTGGTGGCATGCAGTGCAACCATCAGGGAAGGTTTTATTATATGAAAATACGTCTTTGTAAAAGATTTTCTTCCAATTACTCTGCTGCCATTATTCTGACCATGTGCTCATGCAGTTTTCAAATTAATATGCTTCGTTTTCTGAGTGGGTGATCAGAGCAGTAGAATTATACAGGGAACTCAATTACCAAAGAAAATGATCCTTCAAGCATTCGAGAAATCGGAACTATTTCTAATTGTGAATAGTGGATTATTATCAGTATTACGAAAGATACTCAAACAAGTGCTCAGACGTACTGCACTAGAACAGCCTTATTATGCTGTGTATCATATAAAATAGCCACTAATGTTTCCTAGGACAAATGCTATCAGATACAAGACATTTTGTTCTTCAACAGAAACTGAAATTAGCAATGAGTTTTTGTTGGCTTTGCGTGTATTTGGGGCCGTTATCCAAGCTGAAAAAATAGCTAAAAGTCAGACCTTTACACTTAAAGTGGACTCCTAAATCCATAGCTCCAACTTTGCTCAAAGGGGCCAGGCAATGTATACCGACCAAAACACTGCTTCAGAACGCCTGCCATACCTTTGACCATTAGATACACCATTATTTAATCACTACATAGCAGGGCTCCTCTAACTATTAGTCAATCTCTAGATCAATCCGCTTGAAAGCCATCTTCAGGACTCTGATTCATAGACTATAAGCCCAGAAGGGACTAATGTGATCTAGTCTGACTCCTAACACAGGCCAAGAACCTCCCCAAAATAATTCCTAGAGCAGATCTTTTAGAGGGGGAAAAATCCAGTCTTGATTTAAAAATTGTCACAATGGAGAATCCACCACAATCTTGATAAGTTGTTCCAATGGTTAATTACTCTAGTTGTTTAAAATGCACACCTTAGTTTCACTCTGAATTTGTCTAGCTTCAACTTCCAGCCATTAGATTACGTTATACCTTTCTCTGCTAGACTGAAGAGCCCACTATTAAAGATTTATTCCCCAGGTAGGTATTTTAGACTATGGTGGGCAACCTGCAGCCTATCAGGGTAATTCACTGGTGGGCCGCCAGACAGTTTGTTTACATTTACACAACTGCCTGCAGCTCCCAGTGGCCTGCGTCACTTTCTGCAGCTCTCATTGGCTGGGAAAGGCGAACTGCGGCCACTGGGAGCTGCAGGCAGCCATACAAATGTAAACAAACTGTCTGGCAGCCTGCCAGCGGATTACCCTGACAGGTCGCGTGCGGCCTGAAGGTCGCCCACCACTGCTTTAGAATCATGGAATCATGGATTATTAGGGTTGAAAGGGACCTCAGGAGTAATCAAGTCACCCCTAGACGTTCTCTTTGTTAAGCTAAATTGAGCTCTTTGAATCTATCACTATAAGGCATGTTGTCTAATCTTGTAATCATTCTTTCTTGAACTCTCTCCAGTTTCAACCTCCTCCTTGAAATTCTGGAAACCTGAACTGGACACAGTTTTCCAGCAGTGGTTGCACCAGTACCAAATAGAGGTAAAATTACCTCTCTATTCCTATTCGAGTTTCTCCTGTTTATGCATCTCTGGATCAAATTAGCCCTTATGGCCACAGTGTCACATTGGGAGCTCATGTTCAGCTGATTATCCATCACAACCCCCAAATCTTGTCCATAGTAACTGCTTCCCAGGATAGAGTCCCCTATCGACATCATGTAAACACGGCTTCCATTCTTTGTTCCTAGATGTATATAGTTAGCCATATGAAAATGCATAGTCTTTGTTTGCACCCAGTTTACCAAGTGACCTAGTTCGCTGTCTATCAGTGATCTGTCCTCTTCATTATTTACCACTCTGCCCAATTTTTGTGTTATCCACAATCTTCAGCAGTGATGATTTTACTGTTTTTTTCTCAGATCATTGATAAAAATGTTGACTAGAATAGGGCAAGAACCAATCGCTTCTGGGCTGCACTAGAAATGCACCTGTTTGATAACGACCCTCCCTTTATAATTACATTTTGAGATCTATCAGATAGCGAGCTGTAAATTCGTTTAATGTTGACATCGCAAGGCTCATCTTTTTTTTTCCACCCCAGATATTTGAAAATGGGAAATGGCGGGAGAAAGTTGTAACTGTAGGGATGAGGAATCAGCAGTGGGGATTTGTGGTGGGTCATTTTAAATAGCTGCACTTGTATGGGACATATTGATGGCACTTTTGTAAATCTCAATAAATACAACCCCCCCTTTTTAAAATCCTATCTGGTTCCTCCCTTCCTTGCCAATATGCTAACCCTTTTTCACAGTATGAGCCCTACTATGCCCACTGGATAATCCCTATCACAATTATTTCAGCACTGCCTATTGTTTGTCATGCTTCAGTGGCACACAGGAATTTTAAGTCCTCAGCTAAGGGCTTGAACTCAAGATAGCCTCCTCTTGCTTAGCAGAGGGAAAATCAGTTTAATGGAATGTAACACCTACAAAGCTCCATCCAGCCTGCACAGGAGTTGGATCAGAGACTAACAGACAAGAGGCTGTAAATGGGAGGAATGAAAGTGTTTCTTTAAAGATATCTATACACTGAGGTATCAGATAAATTTTTCAAAAGCCGTTCAGAAGTTTAAGACCCATTTTCAAAATATGGGACTTAAGCTCTTAGATCACCGAGGCACTTCTGAAAAGTCAACCCCTGGAAACAACATGCCCTAATAACCTGAAGCTTTGACTCAGTGAACACTAGCTATGTGGGCATAAACTGTACATGCACAATACTTGAACTGTTTAACTTGCCTGACGATTTTCACATCAACTATGGCAAGTGCAGAACCACATGGTGCACATTTATGCAAAGCTCTCAAAATGCAAATGAGGTTGGACATAAAACTACCCCTGCTGCCAGCCCTTCCACACACTTATTCCTTAAAATGATGACATGGTGTTTGGGAGACTGGTAGAATCACAGAATGTCAGGGATCTCAGAAGGTCATCTAGTCCCACCCCCTGCTCAAATCCCCAGACAGATTTTTGCCCCAGATCCCTAAATGGCCCCCTCAAGGATTGAACTCACAACCCTGGGTTTAGCAGGCCACTGCTCAAACCACTGAGCTATCCCTCCCCAAATGTAGCAGCTGCATAGTTAATGCTATTGCTTCGCCATTACAAACCCAGTTTGGGGTTATCTTTCAAAATCCTCCATAAAGTTACTCTATCAAACTCCAGTATTATGGGGATGGTTTGTAATCCACAGGATTTTGTTTGTTTGTATTCAGTTTGATTCAGCTTGGACAGCTATTTCCGATATATAGGATTAAGGCAGGAAATGGTGTTACTCCTGTATTTGGAGGTTATTGTAGTCCTTATTTGCCATCTCATATGGCAAAGAATGGCTTGGCCTCTCACCAAGATCTTTCTTCTACACTAAGTTTGATTTTATGCACAGGGCCAATTATGAGATAGAGAAAGGCCTATTTGTGAAGCTACTCACTGGAAAACCAGGACAATTGGAATGCCCAGCTGGGGGAAAAGTAGGCTTTTATAGGTTGCTAAGGGGCAGGAGGGTACCAACAATTTCATTTAGCAAAAGTTGTGCCACAGGACTTACCTGATATGACCTGGGGGGAGGGGAGGGTTTGATGCCGCCTCAGTTTCCCTTCCTTCCCCAGTGAATCTGACTTCGCACCACAGGTGCTTTCTTAATACCTCTCTCCGTTGGGGAGCTTGGTTTATTTCTACAAAGTTCAAAAGGAAACAAATCTTCCAGTCAGCCTTCCTAGCTGGCACTCACCCTCAGTATGGGGTTCTTAGTTGTGCCATTGCTGAAGCTTTCCTCATTGCAGGTTTGTTCCATTTTCCTAGCAGCTCCTGCTCCCTGTAGACTTACACTGCCTAGCCGCTAAAGAGTCACTCCGTTGAAGCCTTCTCTTTGGCTCTGGCCTGGATGTTTTCCTCAGCAAACCAGATTTTCAGTCACATGCTTCTGTCACGCAACCCCTGGCCTCACTCCCTTCACCTGGGGAGGCGGGCTACACCTGACACAGGTGACACTGAATCTCAATTGCCTTAAAGGACAACTCACTCTGACAGAAATACTAATTCTCCAGCCCTTTCATTTGCATACAACAGTGAACTAAGGCAAGATATGGCTTTATTATGCTGATTTTTTCTTAAAATAATTAGGAAGAGTCAGAGTCCTCCCTTGCATTCCAACCAGATATGCTCTTACTCGAATTCATCACCCAACAACGGATGAACCCAGCAGCTATTCCGAAGCAGATTTCCCACATGGAAATAGCCTCAGTCCTAACGAAAGCACAACACACAAATGAATGCTCCTCTGCTTCAACCCCCAAACTGCACAGAAACACAAGTACCTGAGGTCACGTAGCAGCACATCAAAGATCCTCTGCTCTCCCACTTCCATCTGCTTTTCTGCCTCTCTGAACCATGGAATGGAAGGGAATGCATGGCCAGGTATAATACCAGACCCCAAATCTAGCTAAATTAGACTTAGTGTTGACAGTTTCACTAGCAGGAGGGTAATAAACTGTATAAAAATGCTGTAGATATTAAGCAACCAGGAAATACAAACTCTGTTCTGAACTTAAAATAAATGAAACATTCACAAGCATACAAATACGCAGTTATTTTCATCCTGCCTCCAGAGCCAATACCCCAGCTTCTTTTTCCTGCCTTCCATACCTACTTATTTTTGGATTAATAACTTTTTCTTAAGGCCTTAAGAAGTCTTCAAGCTACTGCGAAAAAGAACACTTTATGGAAACAGCGACCATAGCAACGCCTTCTACATTTTCCTCATATGGACTTTACGGCTATGTAGATTTTGAATTTGGAGAAAGCAGCGTTTATAGTATCAAAAACATGTGCTGCTGAATATTGGTTTCATAACTGGTTTCAGATACACACCGTTCCGAAACCTAATGCAATTCTTCATCACCATATTAGCCTTGGGTCTTTTCATGCAAGTGCTGTAATTTCATAACCTGGATCTCGGAGGTTTGAATAGTATATCTATTTGTGCTAGCTCTGCATCTAATAATACTGGTTAAAGTCACAGTAATGAAGTGGGGAATGACTGGCTTTTGTATGCTATATTCTAAGCAGAAATGTGTGAAATCAGTCTTGATCAGTGAACCAAGTGTGACCATAAAAAGGAGATGATACAATGATTGAACAAGTAAGAGCAAGGCATGCTTCTTGGATTTGCAGAGAGCCTGAAACAATGGCTCACTAACTCAACTCTAAAAGATGGAATTGGAAATGACAACGTTGTCTAGGTCACACCTGATGATTTTATCAGATAAGTCCAGCTAAGGTATTTATCCTACAATGCCAAGGGAAGGAAGGATGGTTCAGTGGTTAAAGCATGATCCTGGGTCTCAGAACACTTATATTTAATACCCTGCTTCACCACAGACTGTCATCGTGATCTTGGGCATGTCACTTAAGGTATGTGTGCACTGTCTTGCAGTTTGGACCAAAGGAGTGTGAATAACGTGCACTAAAGTGTTGCACTATAACTCCCCTGTATGGACGCTGCAGACACACTAAAGGTCCAGAGTTCAACAGTGAACTGGGGTAAGCGTGCTTAATGCACTTTTGAACCTGGATCTCAGCTCTGAATTTAAGGCCCTGATCCTGCAAGCACTCATGTGAGTAACCCCATCCACGTCCGTGGCACTACATATGTGCATAGATGTTTGCAGGATTAGGTGCTGAATTGAGATGCTGAAACAAAGTCAACTTCATCAAGGAAAAGAGACCAGGTAACTTTGCAGCTGCATTTAGGTCCATCTTGCTGCAGAATACATGGTTTGGAGTCAAATGCATTGGTAACTCGTGTGATAGATTGACAATATCCTGGACAAATCTTATGGAATTAAGATAAACGTTACTGAATCAAGTTAAACCTTATTGAATGAGGTTTAATACCTTTGGGGTATATTGTATTAAAAATGCAATTGTGTATGTTATTGTGGAATTGTATGCAGGGGCAGCTCTAGCTTTTTTGCTGCCCCAAGCACAGCAGTCAGGCAGCCTTCGGCAGCTTGCCTGCAGGAGGTCCCTGGTCCTGTGGATTCGGCATACCCCTGCCGAATTGCCGCTGAATCTGCAGGACCACCGGACCTCCCGCAGGCAAGCTGCCAAAGGCTGCCTGACTGCTGCCCTCGCAGGGACCAGCAGGGCGCCCCCCATGGCTTACCGCCCCAGGCACGTTCTTGGAGCCTTGGTGCCTGGAGCCACCGCTGATTGTCTGCAACTCCTCTAAGGAGGGGTGCTTATCAGCTTCCTCTATTATCAACTCCCAGAAGTTTCCCTTCCCCAACAGAGGTGCATATATATTAGTTCAAACTGGATTCTCCAAGGACTAAGAAAATATTTTTGGATAAATTGCCTGGTTTTAAACAGGCTGAGGGCTTTCTTCCTGATCCAGCAAACAGAAGGGACCTTGGATCCATGAGGATCCACAGACCTCAGGGAAGGACTCGAAGGAGTCGGCCTACTAAGGCTCCATAGGACCATGCGTTTGCTCTGAGCTGAAGCTATGATGAAATTGTAATCACAAAGGAAACCCTCTGGGTGGGGTTTTAAAGCCAGAATCCATGCTAGGATTGGGGTGATCTCTGGTAAGCTTATTAGCATGCAAGTAGGTTCTTTTGTTGTTTTTAATATGTTTTCTTCTGTAGTACTTAAACCTTAAGAAAAAAAATAGGTTTTCATAGAAAGAGCTGTGTGGTAATGTAACGCATAAATTGTTAACAGTCTGAGGAGAAAGGCAAAGCAGGTCTGCTTAGGCAGTCTGACTTTGCTGGTGAATTCAACTGTAGGAAGGGAATGCTTCAGCCTGGCAATACCCCGGACAGAAAGGAGAGAGACGCAGGTCTCCAGCCAGGGAGCTGGAAGCCTGAGAGCAGGTGCCCTTGCTGGACCACTGAGGGGAAATACAAGTTCAGCTGCCCTGAGTTGTGACAACTTGGTCTGAAGCTGAAGAAATTACCATTGTCTAAAACGAAAAAGCCTCCATTTCAGTGTGTGACCAAACTCTACCCCTGCAGTGGATTATAGTACCTCTTTGGGACTACAGGGAATTTCAGGTATCTAGACTTTCCTTTCTCAAAGGATAAAATGGGGGACAACTTGAGAATAAAACAACTGGGGATGAAAAAGTCTTTTAAAAGGTGGTAACTTGCTTCATGACAGTTGCAGTACTCCAGAAATGACTTAGGACCTACCACCAGGACTCGCAGCTCTTTCGCTTCTACATTTCATTTATATATATATATAAATGCATTCTTGGTTAGCTAGAGCTTTAGGGAAACAAGGAAGAACTTACAAGCAATAAAACACCAGCTGCTTCTCTGTTGCTAAGTTTATCCAAGTTTAACAACAAACATTTTTATATAATTTATGCCCTCTCTATATTAAATCTCTTTCCATAGCTGCTTGTAAGAGCCTGTAAATACACACCTTGTTTCCGCTGCTGCTGTTCAGTGGCAGAATAGGTTAAAGTGAGGTGGGCTAAGTGATTAACAAGATTAAAAAGAAAAGAAAAATGGAAACCATTCTTTTCCACATTGCATCCGACAGCCAAATAAATGATTCTGGTAATAACAGTCCCATACCAGGGCAGCTCTGATCATGGCTGCTCCACTGTGGCACAGGTGTGAGGCATGTTTAAGAGCGTTCTCCCTCATTCTGCAAGACTGCAGCCCACGTGCATTGTGGAAGAGAATAAAGACGCACTTAGCAAGCTGTGACAATTCAGGGCAACTGCACCTAGATTCCCACTCCGTGGTCCAGAGGGCTCCTCAGTCATCACCTCTCCTGGGCAGAGACCCATGTCTCTCTCCCTCCCGACCAAGGTTTTCCAGGCTGCACAGTTCTCTGCCTACACTGTGCAAGTCAGGCCTGTTTTGGTTTCTCCTTATAAACAGCTTAATTATCCACAGGCATAAGTTACCACGCAGCCCCTTCTAAGCAAGCACACTTATTCTTAAGGTGAGAGCACTACAGAGAAAACATCACAAAGCCACTAACAGAACCTATGCACATGCTAGCAAGCTTACAGGAGATCACCCCAACTCCAAGTCCATACAGCTGTTAGCTCAGAACAGGCACATAAATTCATAGGCTAGCCTTTCCTTTATACAGCTGGAGTCTGACATTCAGAGACTGTGATTAGGTAATCAGTCAAACAACATTTTTCTCTTCAGGGTATAGCTTCAAAAGGTTGGCTCTGGAGGTGGGAATTTGCACTTACCTCCCCCCAGGAATGCCCGAGCAAACCCACTTAACTTTGTTTGTCCCAAAATATCTTTTTTGTCTGGCACACTGCTTACAATAGGCCTTTGAAGTTCATAACACTTCCCAGGGTTACACTGGCCACATCTCCCCACTAGAGAAATTGCATACAATCCCACAATCACAAACTTTGCATTTATAATATAATGAACTTCACAGCTATTTAAATTTAATTCAATACGTTTTCCCAAAGATATTGCAGAAAGTTGCCATAAGTGTCTCGCAAACATCTCAATCTGGCCTGTGCTGGGGCATTAGGATAGAGCATTTGTCTTTTCCTCCTAGCCTTAAAACACACCCACTGTGGTCAGAGCTGTCCAAACAGAGAAAACCTGTGATAGGAAATGGTGACCCTTTGACCAAAGCCCCAGTTCAGCAAAGCATGTAAGCAAGTGCTTAATTGTCATTAAAGTCAATAGGATTTAAGCATGTGCTTAAAGTGCTAAAATGGAGTCTGAGAGGTTACGCAGGGACTGCTAAGTAGTAGCCCATCTTAATAGGTTTTTAGGCAGATATTGGTAAAAGGATCTACTAGCAGCTAAAAACGTGTTAAACTGCCACACATCAGCAGTTGTAGGCACTGTCACTGCTTCCCCAGCCATGTTATTATGGCTTATACCAAATATTTGATCTCACTCGGACACTTAGTTCCAACTGCTGGTTTAAAATTACAGAATTAGAAACTGGAACTAGGGTCCTTTACACAGTGCTCTTGTGCCCAAGGCAAAAAAAGTAATTGTCAGAAGTGTAGCTTTTAGAGTAAGTCATTTTACTTTCCATCCTTTACAGTTCTTTTAAAGCATTGCAGGACTTGGTATTCCTCATGCAAAAATGTATTTTCAGCTTATGTCTAGATTTATTTTGGCCAATCTCTGTACAGTTCTGTTAGAATGAACGTAAACTCTATCAGTGTTACAGAGGTTCCCACCACATACGAGGCCTTTTCTTAATCTTAGGGTTACACCTTGGAAATATGGACAACACACTATGCATGGCCAAACTACTACCTCTTCAAGAGAGAGACACACACTAAAGAATCCATCCTTGTATTGTTAGAGAACCAACCAAGCTAGTTCATCCCAAAGCTCTTGGTCCTAGAAAAGGTATGGACATGAAGGAGAAAATCATTCATCCAAAGACCAACTACTGACACACTTGTGAACGGCTACAATAAACTGTGGTTTGAAATCCTATATATTCCCAACATAAGTTTTGCCTCCAAAGCTCACAGCGGTTCTCTGATGAAGCAAGTGAAGTGAAGGCGAGAAGAGAGCAGAAAAATCATCAACAGTTCAAGGCCCACCAAGCAGATTACATTGAAGCTGTAAAGGAAGCTAGAAAAACCTTCAACTCAGGTACAACTGCATCCATCAATTTTTAATCAGCAGAACTGCACTGGCTACTCAGCCCTGAATGCTGATATGCACACAGACAAATCAAAGGCTGCACTGCAAGGAAGAACTCTCATTCTACTTTGCAGGCCAACCAATGAAAAAGAGCCCCCAAAACAAGAAAATGAGCATAGGCCTCATTGAGAGAGAGGAGCCACCACCAAAAAATACAGGACACACCCTCCCATCTCTCTTGCAAAAATTTCTGCTGGTCACCAGAACATAAAGTCTGAAGAACATTTGGTTGACCACCTCAGAAACTGCCATCCTATGCTCATCATGACTGATGAAGTCTTCTGACTATGATAACCAAGATCATCGAGACCTGTATGAAGGGCAGAGTAACTACTTCTGCAGGGTTCTTACACTTTCTTCTGAAGCATTTGGTGCTGGCCATTGTTGGAGGCAGAATATTGAACTAAATGGATTTTAGGTCCAATTCAGCCTGGCCTGTATTTCTGAGTTAGAATCAAAAAAATATCTACATAGACAATTGTTAGTCCTTTGGCTCCAAGAGATCCTTTCTGACCAATATTTAATAGCACACATTCATTTCTTGAAGCACTGGCTTGATTTTATGATCCAGTGGGTAGTCAGACAACAGTATTTTCTATATATAATAATAATTCCTTTATTCTAATTCACGTACATCTTAGTGATATTTCAGACATAAGCTTATGCATATTATCAATTATGATATTTAACAGACTTCAAATTTTTGAAATAAGTAGAGATTTCCGGAACATATGTATAGAGAACCACATAAATCGTGTTGGAGATTGCAAATACATTTTAGAACAAACATTAGAAATAATAGCCCTTGAGTAGGCTTTCTTACTGACGTTCATCTTTAGAGAATTGTGTAAACTGCAGTGTATTGAAAGAAAGGTTAACTTTCCATTTAACTGCTTGTTCATGTCCATTTTTCTGTACTCCCACGCCAAACAAAATGTAACTAGCAACCTTTATAAGTCAGCTAATACATTATTGTAAATGGTGAATATATTTCTTGTTTGGAGAAATGATCACAAAGAATTTGCAAATGGACCCCTTACATGGGAACAAATTTACTTTGTAAAATGAATTGTATATTTTTTTTCGTAAAACAGGAGCTCAATTCAACCAGTCTAATAGGCTTGCCTATCTGCATCTGTGGGCTAGGAAGTAAGATTGTGCCTTGTTCAGTGCTGTCTTGGGTGGGCTGTTGGCTAAGCACTCCAAATTTCTGTCAGTAATCTAAGGGAACGCTGTAAGTTTATAGCGTGAAGAATTTCTTTCCTAAGTAGCTATGCAACTGCTGCAAGTTTATTGCACCTCAGAACCACCACCACAGAGGCGAATACACAGAAAAATCCAATAGCAACTGTGCATTTTCTGTTTGCTTTTCCAAGTCGCTTGACTAAATGTGGGGTTTGGTCCTGCAAATGCTTACACATGAGTTACACTGCACCTCTGAGGAGATGTACTGAACTAAATGGGACACCTGGGGTAAGTAAAACAAGTGTTTGAATAACCAGTCCCTTAATGAATAAGATATTTTGCAAATTGCAAATGTTGGCACTAACTACTACACCTTTGCCCCGATATAATGCAACCCGATATAACACGAATTCAGATACAACGCGGTAAAGCAGTGCTCCGGGGGGCGGGACTGCACACTCCGGTGGATCAAAGCAAGTTCAATATAACGCGGTTTCACCTATAACACACTAAGAATTTTTGGCTCCCGAGGACAGCTTTATATTGAGGTAGAGGTGTACTACTATAGCAGCAGGCCAGATGCTGCTTTAACTTATACTGTCATCAACCTACAGCTGAATGTGGCCCTTCTTTAATGTTTGTTATTACACACCATTAACAGCGCTTGTGTCATGTGCCAATGTAAGGCAACAAATATGAGGTAAAGAATATTAATACAATCCATCAGCTAAAGTTTAACCCTACATTTACTAACAGATTAGACCCACTATCAATCTGAGTAAAGCAAATCTACAACAGCAGATGCAGACAATGCAAATGCCAAGGTACTCTTAGTGGCGTGTACCATGACTTTTACACAGGCTGTTGGAATAGACACTGAAAAGTTTATTTGAAATCTGATCAGAGGTGGTGGCTAATGAGATACACATGAGATACTCACACTCTATAAACCTCTCTTCCATAATTAAATCCCCTCTAATCACACATAGTGTCACCACCAAAGTAAATCTTTTTGGTTAAACTAGATGAACTGCAACCTTGTGAACTTTACTAAAAAAAACAGTGTCAGTAAAGGAAGCCTACAGGTTGGGAGACTCCTATGGAAACAGACATTCTGATGAGGTTTGGAAAAGTCTTCTTCAAAACCATGAGCAATTAACACAAGATGATACATTCTCAAAGGGGTAAAAATAATTACTACACCACTCCCATGGATTTCAATAGGAGCCATGAAACTAAATCATACACACAGCTTTGAAAATTTACTCTTACAAATCCTGATGTGCTTAATTCTTTCCTAGAAGTAAATGTGTTTGTGAAAAGTTCCTCATCCATGACTACCCAGTTATTCTAGATTGGGCTCCTCATGAAGCGAGACAGCTAACGGTGTTGAACAGCATGGTATTTGTGTGATATGGGGAAATGTCCACTAAGGACAGGGTTGAAAGCTCCACAATTCATTTCACTTGTGAGTTATGCCTTAGGTCTCCAGGAACAAAACACTGGTGTCCCAGTGCTGACTCTAAAATAATGCAATAATTTCCTCCTTGAAAATAAAATGGTGGTATGTTCTCCACCACCCAATACATCTATTGGCTTGAATATTTTTCCCCTCACTATCACTCTGGACATTTTCCCAAGCTTTCTCAAATTCTTGATAACTTTTCAGAAACAGGAACCACTAAAATAAAGGGCTCTTTGGCTAGCGAGGTTTTCAAATTGTGTTGACACTGTACTGTACTGAACTGAACCACTCACTGCAGGACCTTCTACAGCAGTGTAGGGGACAGAACGTAATGTTGGGTCTAAACTTTTGGTGAACTTTGGAGCCAAAACACACCCAGACTGGCCGTCTCTGCATAATCCTTTCTGAACCCTTTATCGAACAAAGCACTGACCTGCAAACTACTCATGACACCCCCTTTATCAAGTAGCCATTAGCCTTTATCTCTATGCATTTACTTGTTAAACTTGCTTTTCCTGTAAAATCTTGATTTATTATGCATGACCATTATCTTTTATTAATCACTTTGTTTACTTCTGTGTATAAATATTGATGCTCACCCCTAATAAAGGGGCCACACTTATTCTAAAGCTTTTGGGTTAGTGTGAGCCCGTTGATCAACGCATTTGTGTCTGGTCTCTGACAGAATTGTGTGCCCATAGCCTCCCGCACGAACTCGGGTGCTGGAGAGGTGAGTAAGGACTTGCTTTATTACCTAACAATTTGGGGGCTCGTCCGGGATACCTTCTGGTGCGGTACCTCTGTCCAGTGGTCAGACCACTCATATATGAATTGGCAAGGCGCCACAGGAGATTTCTCCCAGCCAATTCAATATTGAGGGGTCGTGTATTGGACAGCAGGGTAAATGCCAGTTGGAGGGCTCCTGTCAGACACCATGGGTCAAGGGACTAGCGTGCCTCTTGAGAGTCCGTTGGGGATTGTAAATAAGTTATGGAACGAAGGGAAACTCCCAGTACAGACAGGAATGTCTAGGAAGAAGTTGTACACACTATGTGTAAGGAATTGGACTGGGTATACCGCGGTATTGGCCGACCCGGAGATAAGGTGGCCTTCGTATGGCTCTTTCGAACAGGCTGCCTTAAGAGGAGTAAAGAGCCAGATCGAAAAAGACCATCCGGGACAGTTATGTTACTGGTTTTGTTGGGACACAGCAGCAGAGCTGTGGAAATCTTTAAAAATTATGGCAGTCAGGTACTCTCCCGAGAGTGAACCCCCTCCAGGTTATTTCGATGAAGGGTGTAGACCACGGCGTGTTTTGACTCGTCAGCTGGTCCCCTCTGCACCTGCCCCTATTCCTCCGCAGGGGGACTCTCTCCTTGTAGCAGAGGGGAATCTGCAGGATCCCAGATTGGAATTTGTGCAGAAGGATGAGGAGGAATTGGAGGGGCAAACCTCGGGAGGAGTAGTTACTAGGCTTAGGTCCAAGCAGGTACGGCAGGGTGCATGCCCCCCCCCTGAGGATAGCCCAGAGGATGTCTCCGTCAAATCTCTTGCGAATAATAAAAGTATGGTTATAGAGATGCCTTTACAGGTGCACGATCAACCTTATATGGGCAATGATGGACGATTGCAACATGCTAGTATTGTGGAATATAAAGGATGGCTAGAATGGGATTTGAAAGAGTGGGGACAGTTGTCAGGGTCTTTTGGGGAAAATCCCCGAAAGATCATAGAACTTCTAGAAAGATTGTTTTTAAGTTATAATCCTACTTATACGGATGTGGATCAGTTGTTAAGTAGAGAGAAAAAGGAAGAATATAAGCTGATGGCTTTAGCTTTTCACGGTGGTGTTCGAGGCAAAGGCCGTGGCCGTGGCAGGGGATTCCAGGGTGCCCGGGGAAGAGGGTCCTGGCGACCCCAGCCATCAGGAAATTGTTTTCAGTGCGGACAGCCTGGTCACTTTAAACGTGAATGCCCCTGGGGACGCCCAGAGGGTCTGGTTGCATCCGCAGATGCTTATACAAGTGAGGAATACACCCCTGCACCACCAGCTCAGCCCATTCCCCAGGCCTGGATCAACTACGGGAAACAGCAGCAGCCGCAGCAAACTCAGCCTCCTCAATGACGGTACCCCGGGGGCGAAGGCAAACAATGTGATGGTCTTATTTCCTTAATGTCTTTAGCCGGCTCCTTTCTCACTTTCTCCCCTCCCAGCAAAGAGCCTCGTTTAACCCTTTCAGTCCAGGGACTGCCTGTCTCTTTCCTCATTGATACTGGGGCTACTTTCTCTCTTTTAAATCATGCCCCCTCTCCCTGGCTATCCTCTGAGGTTAAAACTGCGACTGGGGTGAAGGGCAACCCACAGTCTCTGGAACTCACTTTGCCTTTGAATGTTGTTTATGCTGATAAATGTTTTCCTCACCGTTTTCTTTTTTCCCCAGCTTGTCCGATCCCTTTGATGGGCCGGGATTTACTCTGTAAGCTTGAGGCTACTTTAACCTGCACTCCTGAAGGGGTAGGATTATTGATGACAGTGTTAGGAGATTCGGCCCCTACTCAGGGTAATTGGGAAACACCCCCCTCTCTCTCCCCTGACCTCACTGACTTGCCTTCAACCCTCTGGGGAATTTCTGACACTGATGTTGGCCTGCTCCTTTCGGCAGAACCCGTAAGGATTCAGGTGAAGCCTTCCTTAACCCCCCCGTCAGTCCCTCAATACCCCCTGTCGCTGGAAGCCCGGAAGGGCATCCGCCCCATTATCGAGGGATTCATTGCACAAAAGCTAGTCCGCCCTCAGCGCACTCCCTGTAACACCCCTATACTGCCTGTCAAAAAGCCTCCTAAAAAGGACGGAGACCCTGTTCGTTGGCGCTTTGTACAGGATCTACGAGTTGTTAATCAGTATGTGGTCCCTCTTCATGCAGTAGTTCCTGACCCAGCTACTATCATCAGCCAAATCCCCTGGGATGCTGAGTGGTTCACTGTTATTGACTTAAAATCAGCTTTTTTCAGCATTCCTGTGCACCCAGACTCTCAGTATCTCTTTGGTTTCACCTGGGAGGGACAAAGTTATGTCTGGCAACGACTTCCTCAAGGCTACAGAGACAGCCCCACGATTTTCAGCCAGTGCCTCCGCCACGACTTGGAAGGTTTCACCAGTCCACAGGGATCCACATTGGTCCTATACGTAGATGACATCCTATTAGGTAATCACGAAAAAGCTGCCCTCCGCATCAATGGTAAGGCACTTTTATTATACCTACACACCAGAGGCCACAAGGTAGACCCTAAAAAGATTCAGTGGGTCTCACAGAAGGTCCGATATCTGGGCTTCCTGTTAACCCCAGAAGGAAGACAGATGGACCCAGCCCGCATAAAGACTATTCAAAACTGCCCTCTACCGAACACCAAGAAACAACTTCGAGGTTTCTTAGGATTAATTGGCTTCTGTCGCCCCTGGTTGCCGTCCTGCGGGGAGTTAAGCAAACCGCTCCACCGACTCACTGCTAACCTTGCTCCTGACCCTTTGCAGTGGTCCCCGGACACTATTCAAGCCTTTCAGTTACTCAAGGACAGTGTGGCCTCCTCCATGTCTCTCCGCCCCCCCAATTACAGCAAACCCTTTCACCTTTTTGTCCACGAAAGGGGCGGAATTGCTAGTGGTGTCCTTACCCAGCTGAGCGGGCCCCACCATTTCCCGCTTGCTTTTTACTCTCAGCAAATCGACCCTGTCGCTCAGGAAACCCCATCCTGCACCCGGACTCTGGCAGCAGCTGCCCTGCTGATCACAAAGGCAAAGAGCCTAACCCTGGGTCATTTTACCACGGTTTGGACCTCTCATGCCTTGTCAGCCCTTCTGCGTAGGGGCACAACCCAAGTCTTTTCGGCCCATCGTCAGCAACAGCTAAAGGCCAAACTCTTAAAAAACACTAACCTAATTTTTAAAAGGTGTGGACCCCTTAATCCAGCTACCTTGCTTCCTGACCTGCCAGTCCTCCAGGATCAGCACGACTGTGTGGAAGTAGTTTCCAGCATCTTACAGATAAGGGACAACCTGTTTGACGTGCCACTGGACAATCCCGATTGCATCCTCTTCTCGAACGAAAGCTCCTTCTATGTTAATGGCAAGCGTTTCACTGGTTATGCTGTCACCTCTGAATGGGACATTCAAGAGGCCGCCTCACTGCCAGGCAACTGGGGAGCCCAAGCCGCTGAAATCTATGCCCTGGCCCGAGCTTGCCAGTTGGCCGCTGGTAAGACCGTTACCATTTTTACTGATAGCAAATATGCTTTTGGAGTTGTGCATTGTCATATCCACCTCTGGAAGTTTCGAGGTTTCCAGACAGCTGCCGGTAAACCCATTCAGCACCTCCCCCTCATCCACAAGCTTTTGGACGCCCTCCAAAAACCCTCTGTCCTGGCTGTAGTTCACTGCCGGGCCCATACTAAAGATAGCAGCCCCGTTACCCGTGGGAATGCCCTGGCTGACGCCTCCGCCAAGAAGGCTGCCACCTTACCTTTAGCCATGCCCACATTGGCTATTGCAACCTCCTGCTTTACTCCACCGCACCCCGTACCAGTACCCGCTGCTGAACTAAAATCATGGGAAAGCCTCGGGGCCACTCTGGTCAAAGGGACCTGGCTTATGCCAGATGGCCGAGCCTGCCTCCCTCGCTCCACGTACCCCGTGGCAGTTCGCTGGCACCATGATAAAGGGGGTCACTACGGCACGCACGCCCTCGTGGACACTATCGCTCGCTTTTGGTATGCTCCAGGCATTCAACCCTATTGCCTATCAATAGTAAAAGCATGCAGCACATGTCAGCGTAATGGACCTGCTCCACCTCTTAACAAAATTAAGGGTGGAAGACCTCCGCCTGCTGCTCCATTTCAACATCTTCAAATTAATTTTGCAGATATGCCAAAGGCTTTTGGGAAAAAGCACCTCCTTGTTTTGGTTTGCCCTCTGACTTCCTGGGTCGAAGCTTTTCCTACTGCTAATTGTACTGCTGCCACAGTGGCAAAAATTCTCCTTAGAGATATTGTACCCCGTTTTGGCATCCCTCTTGTGCTCGACTCAGATCGCGGACCTCACTTTACTGGTCATGTCCTTGGCCATTTAGAACAAGGACTGGGCATTTCACACTCCTTTCATACACCCTACCACCCCCAGTCTAGCGGGAAAGTTGAGCGTATGAATAGGGAACTTAAGTTTACATTGGCTAAATACTGTCAGGAAACAGGATTAAAGTGGCCTCAGGTACTTCCCTTGGTCCTGTTTCACCTTCGTACTCGCCCAACCCGCGCATTGGGATTATCCCCCTTTGAACTGCTCTATGAACACCCCCCTTTCAAAGGCGGGGCGCTACCACGTGCTGATGTTTCACTATTGGGAGGGGATCATATGACTGCGTGTCAGTTTCTCTCCCTACAGGCTCGCCTCCGTACCCTTTGGAAAGCCTCGCAGTTTTCCCAGACCGTGCCGCTGGAGGAACAAATCCACCCGTTCCAACCAGGGGACTTCGTCTGGGCCAAAAAGTTCCTTCGTGACGACACCCTCCAGCCAAGGTTTACTGGACCCCACCAGGTTCTTTTGACAACCCAAACTGCAGTGTTCCTGAAAGGACGCAAATCTTGGATCCACCACTCCCACGTCAAGCCAGCCGTAGTGGACCACAGTGACGGACCAGCAGCTCTTGTCACCACTGAGGACACTGCCTTCGACCAGTGGACCAGCTTACCTCTCTCAGACATTAGACTTAAATTAACTCGGAAAAAATGAGAGGACCCTTTATTCTGACAACTGTATGTTTTTTATGCTTTTTTAGTTTATTTTCTGCTTATAAAGATAATGCTTTTATTACATATTCCCACGAGGTTAAAACTCGTATTTTAGGAAATAGAAGTAATTGCTGGGTATGTACTCAATTTCCAGTAAATGCAGCACAGGGACTCCCCTTCACACCCATTCCCCTAACCACTGCTAATATGACTTGGATGCCACCGACTAGAATAAAAGATCCAGTCCAACCCAATCTTACATGGGACAAAACAGAAGTGTCAATTAACAAATATCTCAGGGTAACCAATCAAACAGGATCACTGTGTTTTGTTAAAGAAAAAGGGTCAACTTTTGTGGGAACAAGTAAATGCAACATATATTTTAATGGCACCGCCTTTAGTAAAAATCTTGGCTTCAAGCCTTGCGCATCCCACTTATCCCATATGTGGATCCCTCACCCCGATCCAACCTTTTCAACTTTTTCATGGAGGGGCAGGTTTTCAGAGTCAGTTTTTAAAAAGCCCTGCTCAGATCTCGAAGGTGTCCAACTAATTGTTAAAGGATACACAATTGCCTTCTACAACTGCTCAAGCAGTACTACACTGCCCTTTGAGGACAACACTACCAAATTGTGCCTCTGCAGTTCACACAACGACCCCTCTGCGTTACCAGGGGAACAGTGGTACAACGGGTGGTGGGTTACCTCCTACTTCGAGAAATGGAATACCCAAAACGCATTATATGGAACATACTGGGTGTGCAGGCCCAAGGCTTATTATTTTCTCTCCCCTGATTGGGCAGGGTCATGTTATTTGGCATGGCTAGCACCGCCTTCTCGGATCTCCCTCACTCCCCCTCATTTTCCCCACGTTCGTAACATCCGTGAAACTGACAGAGATATTAATCTCCGTGATGGTTTGTCCTGGCAGCGGTGGGCTGGTCACACTAGCTTGAAGGGTGCTATCATCCGTCTACAGGGACTATTAGAATCTTTGACCAATGAAACTGCAACCCTATTTGAAAACCAGGCCGGGGAAATGTCCCAGCTGCGCCAGTTGGCTTTGCAAAACAAAATGGCTTTAGATATAATGTTAGCAGCCCAGGGAGGAACTTGTGCCCTCATAAATAAAAAATGCTGTGTTTTTGTAAATGACACCTACTCTGACACTTTTCAACGTACCAAACACCTAAGGGAAATGGCTAAAAACTACTCCTCTGGCCAGCCACCTTATGATTGGTGGGGAGCCTTATGGAATTGGCTGCCCGGATTTGGGTGGGTTAAAAACCTCTTGGTGGGTGTTGTTGGGGCCATAGTAGTCCTTATAATACTGTGTTGCTGTATTCAGTGTGTCCCCTCCCTCATAAACTCATGTAAGTCAGTTTATTCTTTTCCCACTTCAGCTAAAAGCCTTACTCTCTTCGAATTGGCCCAGGCTAAAATTGCCAAGCGGCCCTTGAGATCTTAAAATAGGGTGTAGCTTTTTGATTAATAGTTATCTCAAAGCTACAAATGGAGGAATGTTGGGTCTAAACTTTTGGTGAACTTTGGAGCCAAAACACACCCAGACTGGCCGTCTCTGCATAATCCTTTCTGAACCCTTTATCGAACAAAGCACTGACCTGCAAACTACTCATGACACCCCCTTTATCAAGTAGCCATTAGCCTTTATCTCTATGCATTTACTTGTTAAACTTGCTTTTCCTGTAAAATCTTGATTTATTATGCATGACCATTATCTTTTATTAATCACTTTGTTTACTTCTGTGTATAAATATTGATGCTCACCCCTAATAAAGGGGCCACACTTATTCTAAAGCTTTTGGGTTAGTGTGAGCCCGTTGATCAACGCATTTGTGTCTGGTCTCTGACAGAATTGTGTGCCCATAGCCTCCCGCACGAACTCGGGTGCTGGAGAGGTGAGTAAGGACTTGCTTTATTACCTAACACTGTACTGAACTGAACCACTCACTGCAGGACCTTCTACAGCAGTGTAGGGGACAGAACGTAAAGTGATGCTGAACAAGGCGTTAGCACTTTCAACTCTAGGCAGAAAAGTAAGGAGATGAAGGGGAAGTTATGTTACCTGTTCAAATCCTCCCTGTTCTTTATTCTGTCCAGCTCCTGGTTCTGCTTCCATTTTCTGACAGATTGACTCTCCCTCCACATTCATGTCCTGAGAACACCACTACCCAGCTACCCCCAATGTATTCTAGACACCATCTCCGTAACCCTATAGTTCCTCTATTCCTCTTATGTACTTCACGGCTAAATCCTCAGAGCCACCTACAAGCCTTTCCATCCTCCCAGAGTCTTCCTTTCTCCTTAGGAATAAGAAAGTGGAAACTAGGAAGACAACACAATAAGACAGAAGAATACTTACCAGCTGGAAGGTAGGGAGATGCAGCAAGCAGGCAGGTACAAAATGGCTACTTTAGGGCCACAGCTTCTTCCCTCTGCCAAATTTAAAGGACCAGCCTCCAGAAAGGCATGCTGGGAAAATAACTCTCATGAAAGGGCAACCCTGCTATAGGAAATAGGGAGTTACTCCTGAGAAAGAGGCTTGGCTATGTTGGGAAAGACTGCCTGCTCTTCTGATAGCTTATGCTGGGGACAAGCATCTCCTTTTGGGAAGGCTGTTGAGCTAGCTAGCCACAGAGTAGTGTCCATTTGTTAGGAGGAGGAGGAGGGATCTACAAGAGTCTACAATGCTGAAGCTCACAGAAAAGCTGATATTAGCAAAATGAGGGGGGAAATAAAACGGACCAGTTTCTCCTGCTGGCTCTGCCAATGCAATCTAAGCTCTAGCACTGTAGTTTCAGAGTGAGGATCCGTAACTCCCAGGATGGAGTGTCTGTATAACAACAGTGGGTTACCTCATTCCAATTATACATTTCCTTACTGCCTGTTACAAGCATACGAGAGCTCCCCAAGCATCTTCCTTTTATAAAATACTCCTAAAACACAAATGTACCATTTATAACTTTACCTCCATGTTATGCTCAATTTCAGAGTAGTGATATTCGAGGCAAGCAGCACGAGCATTATACTGAAAGACACATTAAAATCTCATACAGCATTTTTAGAATGATGAATTACTACAAAACAGTTCCCCAAATGTACAATTTAATCTGCTAGCCATCTCTGGTAAAGAGATATATAGGTCAAAATAAACCAAAAATACTGACTCTATAGCCTTTTGATACAGAAGAATTGAATACATGGTTGTACGCCACACTGCATTCCAGGTTATTTAATTAGAAAGTGTTTGTGTTAAGTTCTGGTCATTTAAAGGATGGCATAATGGCTAGAGGAAGTGACTTGCATTACAATAATAAGAATAACTTCTGTGAAAGCAGTGAACTTTTAAAAGGGCTTTGGAAATACAAAATACTATTAGTCAATCATATACTACAGAGTTGCCCCCTGAGGTATATGCTATTTTGATAAATTACCCTGAAAAAGAGCTGGAACATAAAGTTAAACCCACCCACCATACAACAGCAAGCAGGTCTGAACTCACTGCAAAATACTTCCCACAACAGAAAGTCACACACTCTACTGCTTAACTTGCAAAATAATTTTGAACCTCACCAAGGTCAGCAATTACATAAATCATTGGTTTTTTATTTAATTGACTATAAGGACAGAGCCTAAAAAAATGCAGCTAATGTGTGGGAAACATCATCTTACTCTGAATATTATTTAGTAGAGCTGGTTTAAAACAAACCAAAACAAACCAACAAAAAACAGAGTAAACGTTTTTGGTGATAATTTTCACTAAACATTTGACCCCTTTTTCTTTTAAAAATTTAAATTTTTTGACCAGTTCTATTATTTATTACTTTTTAAGTACAGATTTGTTTGACAACATATTGGATAATTTAGAAAATCAGTCATTCCTTCAAAGAGTATACAATCTAGAAGAAAGACAGAGAGAAGACAGGATGGTGTTGACTTAAAATAGAGAAGGAGGAAAGGGGCAGAGATAACTCTCTAGGGAAGCTCACAATGCCTGTTATCTCCCACAGGGATATCCCTCACTTTATTAAGTCCCTCATACAATAGGTCCTGTTCATCTCTAGAAACCAGTGAATCAAGAACTCTGTGATGTAACTATAACTCCAAAAAGGCTGTTGCCTTTCTATGCTGTTGCTCTCACAGAAGGAATAAAATGTTTGGGCAGAGGGAGAGGTCTTATTTTTGGCCTGATTCTGCCATCCTCACCTGTGCTGAATATTCCTGCTATGGCTGGAGTCACCAGACAGTGCTGTTACATACGAATAAGTTTTTAGTCTTTGCAGAAAGGCTGTATTGTTAGTATTTGTTATGCAAAAATCCTTTGAAAGAAGCTATGACACAGCTTATGCTCTGCCTTATTCTCTATATCAGGGGTCGGCAACCTCTGGCACACAGCTCGCCAGAATAAACACCCTGGCAGGCCGGGCCAGTCTGTTTGCCTGCCATGTCGACAGGTTCGGTGGACCACGGCTCCCACTGGCCACGGTTTGCCATCCCAGACCAATGGGGGCGGCAGTAAGTGACGCGGGTGAGGGATGTGCTGGCTGCGGCTTCCCACCACCCCCATTGGCCTGGGATGGTGAACCGCGGCCAGTTGGAGCCATGGTTCACCGAACCTGCCGACATGGCAGATAAACAAACTGGCCCGGCCCACCAGGGTGCTTACCCTGGTGAGTCACGTGCCAGAGCATGAGGACCCCTGCTCTATATTCTCTAGTGCAGAGCTGGTTCCTGGGAACCAGGCATTGGTGTGTGGGCTTACCTTTATGGAAGAAGGGATTGCCTGCATGATGTTTGTGACAATCTCTGTTCAAGGGCTGGCGTACATGTGCAAATAAAGCAAGTTATATTTCAAATATATATCCAGTGTATAAACAATTTCTGCTACACTGAGAAGGTGACCTGCAAGGCCCCAGAGTTCTGCTACTGCTCAGCAGAAGGATGACAGTGATGTCTGAAACTGGACCCTGGTGTCGGCAGGAGGGACCGCATGACTCCATGAATAGAACCAATTATTTCCATTGGAACTGCTCCCATTGGAAGGTAATATTCATCATGAACAAGGGAGGCAGAATTGGGTCCTTTCATTTTAGGAAATTGGGAGTTTGCACCTTCCCCCTAAGGACTGAGACACTTTTATGTTTCATTCGCTTTCCAACAGATTCTGGGTTTCATTAAAAACTCAGCTGTATGGAAACAGAACATTATTTTTCATAAGGGGGCAAAAGACTGTGGCTCAGTTAGTGCTACTTTGCTCAACTAGGTCTATATTAACCTTATGCTAGTGTGCAAAGAAATGGAGAAGGCACAGAAAGTCTTCCCCACTATCTGCATAGATGTTAGTCACACCCACACACAAAGACTGCTGAAGGCTAGTGCGGACAGAAATACTTATGTGGGAGGGGTTAAAGGGCAAGATGTGCCAAGACCCTCCTCCACACCATCCATTACTGATGTGCTGACATTTTGGAGACTCCAAATTGCACCATTTCAATAAGAGTAGCAGAGGCCATTTTTACCCATAATCCAAGAGCCAATGTACCTTCCTCAGGAGCTCATAGTACACTTTTATGTCTCCATAAACTGCTACCATGGGGGAAGTGACTGTAGAGCCAATACTTAACCTTCACTCAGGGCCTAATTCTGACAGTCTCTCTTGCACTGACTTGTACCAGACTCTACAGGTAATTCTATTCATCTTTGTGGGATAACTCAAGGAGTAAGACATCTTGAGTAAAGATGGCAGAATCTAGCCTAGAGTCCAGGGCCCAATCCTGCAACTCTGACTCCTACGAGTAGTCCCATTGATGTCAGTGGGGCTGCTCCTAGATGTTGTGATTGCTTATGTGAGGATAGTGCGTAGGATTAGCTCCAGACATTGTAAAACTAAGCTGATCACTCATATTTTAATTTTGGCTGCCCATGGCATTAATCAGCCATTCGCAAGCTTGGCTGCTCAGAGGCCTAGTAAAATCATGTTTTCAGAGCCGTTTTTATTGTCTCCTCGAGTATTCCTGGAGATTCTGTCAAGCTCCTCCCTCTTCACATTTCATCCATCTCAGTGACGGCTCGCCAGCGATCTGTGAGGGAGGAGATTGCACCTGACAGTTCACTTCACACAACCATCAAAAACAATCATGTTGGCAAGTGAGCTTGAGCCATTTCTGTTTTGTTCATGGATTATCCTAGGCAGGAGCCACACTTGCTTCTTTTCTTCCATTCACTGTGTGGTATAGTAAAAAATGGTCTGTTTTATTTTACAGGAGCATTTGGGACACCGTACTCTAGTGTGTGAAGCTACAAATGAGAAATGCAATGGGAAAAAATAACCTCTGTTGCTCTCACCTGACCCCTTGTAACTCTAGTAGTCAAGTTTTATAGACACAATTCTCCCCCTTCTCCCATACATTATTGCCTTTGTTCTACATGTGTTCTGCTTTCCTGAGGTCCTGCAGAGAACTCTGTTTTCTCCTCTTTGCCATGCCAAGCTGTGGGTTTGTTCTTCTTTTCCTCCTGTCAAGGAAGTCTAAATGCAGCACCCACTGGTGTCTAACAGTATTGCTCCTGCAGGGAAATGACCCCTCCTGCACCAGTCTGCTATCTCTGTGGCATTATCATCCCCTGCCAGCTTAGACGACGAGGGACAAGCTGGAGCCCTATGCTTTGATTTTCTCACGAGGGAAAGAAAAATGCTGCTCCAGAGCACAAGGCTGGTTCTTCTGCCTTTTTATAGGAAGAGAAAAAGGAAAAGGAAACGCCTTGCCTCTCATCTTGTGGCAGAGCTGGTAATACAACTCAGTTCCATGTAGTCCCACTCTAGAACCCTAGCCACTGGAACTAACTGCCTCACCAATGTTTTAATGATCTCTTTATTTCACTCTACTGTTAATTTTCTTAGCCTTGCTGTCTTTTAAGCAATCAAACAAAGCAGAGTTCCCCAAACTTTTCAAAACTGAGCCCCCTTCATAATTTATATATCTTCTCCAACGCCCTGCTCCAGTTAGTCTTTCAAATCTTCTCCCCGCCTCAAACCATTTAAGCAAGAACTGATGTAGCTCTTCCTTTCTTACATGCACTGATAAGCCGTGAAATATGTTCAAATTTAAAATATTACTGGCATCTGAATTCACCAGTTGTACGAATGGTGTCATTTACAGGTTTCAGGTTCTCTGCAAACTCAGGCAGACTTTCTGCAACAGTTACACTTGCTTCACGTCTGAAGGTTTACAAGATGAAAGTTAGGACTTCGAAAAGCAATCAAGAATTTTGTCTGCCTGGCTAGTTTTTTGCATGTCACACTTGGAGAAAACACTGACAAAGGAAATTTGGGTGATATATTTTGCAGTTTTTATTATACTATTTGTGGTGGAAAGCACCAAATTATCATGGCAAATATTTTATTGAGTGAGGGTCTGTGTACATTCTACTCACTCCACATGCAATCTTATTTCCTTTATATATAGGAAACTTTGCTGAGGTCTGTGCTGGGATTTAATTTCTGCATCTACGCTTATATGAAATATTGGCAACAGCATGTAGGGTGCCAAGACAGCAAATCTGAAAAACTGGGACGGGAAGGGGTAATAGGAGCCTATATAAGAAAAAGACCCAAAAATCAGGACTGTCTCTAAAAAAACAGGACATCTGGTCACTCTAACAGCATGTGAAAACCTCAAGAGCAGGTAGATTTTTCATTTTATTTCAGTTTTGATTTTTTTGAAATCAGTCCAGTTTCACAAAAGTCCTCGTCATGCACTTTAAAGGGGGGAGGGTATTATTTTAAAGCCAAAAAAGTATCCTCAAAATGTTCAGATTTTTTGTTTCAGCGAAGGCCAACTGCATTTGACATTTGATTATTTTTATAATTGTCTACTTTTTGATGAGGGAACCACCATAAAGCACACTATTTATATATAGTTGGATTATGTATATCCCTTCCTTCAGCTGCAAAATGGCCTGAAAAAATTGCACTGTGTGATTTGTTTTCTCTTAATTTTGCACAAAAATATTCACTATAGCCCTGTTCCTACAATGAGAGCTATATCAGAAGATCTCTGTGCCTGTGGCAAGTCCTACTGAAATCAGTATGGATCTACATGGATACACAGTCTGCCATGTAGGATTCATTGCAGGATCTGAGCCTACTTTTGCACAATACTACCAGTTCCCCCATGTCCCTATTACATACCTATGAGAACTGAACTTTTCTTCTATTAAATAGCAAGCACATTAGACTATGCTCTGGCTAAGGATAATGAAATGGAAAAAAAAACATAGCATGAATGGTGTATTTTGCATATATATATATATATACACATATATACACACACACACACACACACCTCTTCAAACCTCTTCCATGAAAGCTGTCCCTTATTGGTTAGGATTTCACTGTACAACAGTCTATTTTTCTAGGCTTTTAATTTGGTTAGAAAGAACTGGTTTGTGGATATTATGGGCAACATAATTAGCATCTTCTTGCTTAATATTTCAACTCTGAACCCATTCCTAAATCTAAAAGAGGCTAGGGCTATAAAAAGTACAACAAAGAGCTTATTTTCTTGCCATTCAAAATGGGCTGTGCTTGAATTTTGTTAATGATGAAATAATGAAAGGGCCATTTTCATAGGAAGTCACCAGAATTAACCAACCAGAACTCAGTGGAATTATCCAGCTTTCAAGGAGGGCTTTTACTTTGAACTCAAGGGCATTCTAATTCTCCCCTGACCAGTGCGTTTTATTAAGAAGCTTGAATTTGTATGTAAAGGAAGTAAAATGCACAATTATCTTACCTTGAACTTACCTGTTGAATTAATGTTTATTTATTAATGGCACCCCTTCAAGCAGCTCTTTACTTATTCCATGTTCTGCAGCCACTCCTTATACTTAATAGGTCTTATCTTTCCTACCTGCTTGGTGGATTAGGAACAAACTTTTCTATGAGATCAGCGCCAAGTAACCATGACTACATTCAGAAACAGGTCTGCAATCTTCAGACTTTTCCACAAATCTTGAAAAGCTGCTCCAGTATATAACTTTTTAAATTACATTGCACTTTACCTCTCAAGTGTAATTAATTTGCAGGAATGCCCTTGATTTCATCTAAAAGAAAAAGCTCTCTTAATCCAACAGAGCCTGTCACTTAGTTTTAGAACACAAGAAAAGCACAGACCAGTCTCCTAAGAAAGTGAATATTTTAAATATAACATTTCTTGGTTTTGTTTTCATGGATCATGTTTCTACACTTCATAAGCATTGCCCCAAACCTGTCTGTACCAGGGAAGATGAAAAGTATGGTAGGGACGGTCAAACTTTTCAGTAGAGTAAAAAATCTAACCCAAACCTTCTTTCATTCCTCAAAGCAAACATGGATAGAATCTTTCTTACCCTAATGATCAGGGGCCTACTGCTGTACAAACAGGTAACAAATAAGGCACTCTGGCTCAGAGAGTTTATGCAACACAAGAATACGAGTTTCTTTAAAATAATCCATCAGAAAAAAATATTAAAAAAATGTAGCAGGAAGCCTAACGACGTATTAAGACATGAAAATCAAAGATACAATGAGGAGCACAGAAAACTGGAGCCAGAGTCACTGGGAACAACTGAATACTTCCATAACTACATGCATACATGCCACTACCTCTCCCCTAATCATACTTATCCCCAGCTTCCTGTTCAGACAAAGGAAGCAGTTCAGGGAGGGCCAGATGTCCTCGCTACTCCCTTCCACTCACACTGGAATACTCCATGAGGCTCTATGGGTTTTCAGTCAGACCTACCAATTCTCTGAATGCAAACCACTGAACTTTGGGCAAGATTTGATCCAGATTCAGCTCCAAACTGCACAACAGTGTTTCTACATTTAATACACATCAGATTATGCCGTACTATATGGTGGTTTTTAAGGTATGGCTACAACTTCCATGACAAAAACCATGACTTCAGGTTTCTTCATAATATATTATGGGCTTTACATCCCTGGCTAGCTGTTTACTGAGCAAGACTCTTCCGTGAAAGAGAAGAAATTTGACTGTGCTGGAGAATAATTTGGGGTTTTAATGCAAGCTCCTTCCCTCATAACCCCCCAAACCTCACAAGTGACAACATTCAATTGTACACAATCTTCTTGGTAATTATGATGATCCTTTAAAATAATTAACTGGGACCAGATTCTGCCATGCCAGGGCTAGTCACAGAATAAGACAATACCCAGCTTGAGTGTAAGGATGGCAGAATCTTGCCCTCGGTTACCAAGGAGACCATGTTACTCTTAGACAGCAGAACACTTTTCTGAAGTCACGAAATGCTCCAGTGCATTTCCCATACTGAACCATTTGTGGCACTAACACTCTTTAAATACAACATGATTTTTGTATTTGTGCAGCACATTTGGAAAGTCAATATATGTTTGATCTTACAAACATACTTAATCTGTTCTTCAAACAGTAGTCAGAGAAAACAGCACCTCAATTAAACCAGCATATATTAACATTTATTAACTTCCCTCTCAATCTCCAAAATTAGATTTTATTGTGTCTTTTCATCTGCTTAACCCCCTAGACACCTGAGGTCACCTTACATCTAAGGAGCATGCCAGCATCACCCCCCTATGGTATCATGACTGTTAGCATTGTGACCTCCTGACAGCAAAGGGAATGCCTTACCGTGATCAGGAAGCTGGTGTGAAAGAGAGTATGGCATGGAAATAGTTAAGCCCATTTTAATTAGGATACAACTCTGGTAATAAGCATGGTTCTGAATGGGGCTGTGCAGGCTCGTTTTGACAGCAACTGATTGCTCTGCTTTTTACAAGCATGGGCCAAAACTTGGACCTAGGTCATGCAACCTTAAGGAGCGCATAAGCCAATTAAAGCTGCATGAACTAGAGATGCACCTGGACATCTCTCGGGAGATTATTGGGACATAAAGAGCAAGGTAGTCTGCAGCTGCAAGACGGGCAGGGAATAATGGATGACATCCTGATGCTATGGAAGTCAGTGGTGAAATTTCCATTGACTTCAACAGGACCAGGATTTTGCCTTCTGAAGATCAGGCTCCTTCCTTTTGTCTCTGCTCCCACTCTGGCTGCGGGAACCCCATGCAGCTCCTGTCGGGGGAGAAAAGACTGAGGGACTGGGGCAAGATTTTGGCTGCCGAGGTCCCTTCCAACCCTAATCTTCTATGATTCTAAGTGGATGGCAGTACTGAGGATGCTTTCTTCCTGCTTCCCACTGGCACAAGGGTCTGTGGGAGGGAGTCTGTCTCCGGGGCGTTGTGACTGGCAGCTCATTGCAGAGCTGTTACCAAGGAAGGGCAAGTTGTTTAGGCTGTGTAGACTCCCAAGCCTCATTCTGTCTCTCCAGTTTAACAAGATCCCTTCCCCCCGATAGTATCAGCAGAGCTCCAGCCCACCTGAAGAGCAGGCAGGATGGACAGAATTACTGACGCTACTCCTTGGGGAGTAGGAGAAGATTGGCAGTGATATAAGCACAGGGAAGGGAGCAGGTCCTGCTCGTCAGGATTTTCATTAGTCTCTGCAGGCCTTTAAGGGTATGTCTACACTGCAGTTTGACTAGAGTTGCCACGCATCCAGTCGAAAAGGGACCGTGGTGGCTGCGGTAGGCACTGATGCAGCAGGGACCCTGGGAGCTGCAGTCAGAGCCGCCAGGACCCCACACCTCCTCCCGCACCCCAACCCCCTGCCCCTGCCCAGAATTCAACCCAAATTAATAATAATTTCAGCTGTCTGCAAACATTAATTATCAAACTTACTGTTTGTCCCCCGAAATTCTCTCCACTCTATTCCTCACTGAAGTCAGTGAGAAAAATATGTGTCTTTGATACTTTCCACTCTTTAACTCTGCAGAGCAGAGTCTGAGTCAGCTGTGAATTCTATAGC
This sequence comes from Gopherus evgoodei, assembly GCF_007399415.2. Classification (NCBI taxonomy): domain Eukaryota; kingdom Metazoa; phylum Chordata; order Testudines; family Testudinidae; genus Gopherus; species Gopherus evgoodei. The sequence continues at coordinate 13,922,993 of NC_044332.1, read as the reverse complement.
ATCTTGTGTATCATCATCAGTATGGTTACACCTGTATAAACCCACTGACAGCACAACAGATACACAGTCTAATCTGGCTTTGAGAAACGTCATTACTCCTGTTCATGCATGAGAAGGAAAAACAGCAGCTTGACTCTGAGATCCTAGGGTTAGTTAGCAGGACCTGTAATTAGAAAAACATGTATTCGTCTCTTGGGAACTGAACATACTTGATATGGTAGTCAGAGACATTCAAAGAATACAGAATTTCTTATTCTGCTTTTTTAAAAAAAACCTTTAACCATTGTGTATGGACTGTTAAAAGCTTAATGCACCTGATTTCAGTTCCTGGGTAACAGTCACATCTGGAAGGGAAGATGTGTTAAAAAAAAAAACCACCTCACTTCCATTGAAAGAGACATATAAACAGTGGTTTTGTACATTCTTTAAAATGTTAACCTCCTAAGAGAGCACCATGGAATTTCTGAATTACTGTTATTTCTTCTTAAATAGTTGTTGTTGCTCTAAACATAACTACTTCTCTGTGGAAACAGTGAATGTTTGCCTAGCGAAAATACAAGGATTTGTCTACAGGACAGAATTACCACTAGCTGTCAGGAAAAAGTGTTCTAAAAGTCACGTTTGGCCATCTGATACAGAACTTGGCCCTAAATATTAGGTCTCAACTCTTCCCTCATGCAGAAGACACATGGGAGGAGGAAATTGCTGCTAGAAACTTCATGAAATCAAGTCATGGAGGATCCAGTTCAGGAAAAGACTTAACAGTATGCTTAACATTAAGCAAATGCTTAAGTGCTTGCCTGAATCAGGGCATCAAAATGTATTTCTCAACCTTACCTGTTTGAGGCAAGGGTGGGCATCTAGCTTACCTGATACATCACTTCCGGGGCATACATCATTCCCTGTGGTCCAAATCTGGGGCATGCATGAGGTACAGCCAAAGAAAAAGGAAAATCCTCCCACAGCCCTTAAGAGGTCAGGCCCTCTTCCTCATGCAAGGGAAGGAAATAGAGAAGCAGCCTTGAAGGCAGTCTCGGTTCCCACCCCCTGTGAGGGACTGTAGGCCAAGGCTTAGTCCTGGGGGCTCACCAGAAGAAACAGACCAGCCCATCTTTACCTTCAGGGGCTAGAGCAGGCAGTGTTCTCAAGCCTTAGGACAGTTAGAAACACAGAGTTCTAAGGTGGAAATCCTGGCTCTGCTCCTTTCCAAGCACCACTCCCAAATGCACTGACTTCTTCCTTTTTACTGGCCCACACTCAGGCCTGACAAGCCAGGCAGCAGGTGTGATGCGTTGAGCTAATTGGAATGAAAAGAGTTCTTAACCTCTTCTTGACTGGTGGTGGTGGTGGTGGTGGTGTCATCTGCCCCACCACACAGGGCCTTACAGCAGGGGGAGGGTCAATTTCCTCCCCATTCCCCCAACCTTGCTTTGTCCTCTCCAACTTTTCATAGCTCTGCATCCTCCATTATGTCATCCACTTTTTGCCTTCCCCCCAAACTTTACAGAATAGAATATAATCTCATATAATGTTCGATATGCTGACACAATCCTTTACAGAACAGAATATTATCTCTTATAATGTTCAATATGCTGACATAATCCTCCCACCCCACACATTTTTCTGAAATGACCTGCCTGCCTTAGAGTTTCCTTCTCATTCTCCTCTCGAGGAGCAACAGTTTCCAGTCTTGTGGTGAGGACAGGAGTCCTAGGTGCAATGTGGAAACCAACCACTAATTCCATAGATCTCCAGCTTCTACCATGCAAAGCTGGTTCCTCAGCACTGCTCTGTGAGCTGCTTTCTGACTGACAACCCAGCTCCTTCAGGAGCCATGCTGCTATTGGATCTTATCCCCCGTGCCTGCAACTTGGGCCTTCATTCCTTAGCAGATGGTTGCTTGATCCCTCACCAGAAGTAGAAGGGTGCATGTCATGTACAACTGCTGTTCCCATTTCTCTCTCTTCCCACCTATATTGTACCCACGCTCAACTGGCAGAGCCCCAGCTCCACCCTAATCCTGCAGGGAGGGGATTCTGCAGGTTCATACAATCACCCTGGCAAGAATTTTGACCTATATTAAAGTTTTACACATCATTTTTACATTGGCTGTGTCACCGAGAACAATGCAGGGATGGAAATAATTTTGCAGTGCTGTAAATTACACTTGAATAATCAAAATGGCTTATTACTAGACTGTGATGAATCTATAGCTCAGCTAACGATAAGCTCCCTTACACAAGCCCACAGTCTTGAATTGCTTTTCACAAGTGCCTTGAAATACCCACTTCATGTATTGCAGGAAGTGGATTTGCTTTTCTGCACAGCAGGAAAATACCTCCTCCAGAATTCTACTCGCAAACTGCTTTTAGATTTGCTTTTCTTCACACACCCAAATAGAATTAATTTTTCAAGTGCAATTGGGGGGGGCATCTTGCCACATGTTTTGTAGTAACAATTTTAATAAATAAAGAAGTGATTCAGGCTGTAACGTATTAAGTAACACCGCTGAAGTCTGAGGGTTCATTATACTACTGTTGATAGCTGATTTTGGCAGAACAACAGCAGCACATTAGCAAACAAAATGCTACTGCTAGGAGACTGAGGCTCTATTCTTGGCTCTGCCACTGTCTGCCTTCATGACCTTGGGTGAGTCATTCCCCTCTCTGTGCCTCAGTTTCCTCTTCCACCCTCTGTTTAGATTGCAATGTTCTTCAGGGCAGGGGAGCGCTCTCACTAGGTTTTTGTACAACATCTAACACAAAGGGGCACTGTCCTTGCTCAGGCCCTCCAAGCACTACGGTAAAACAAATAATAAATAACAATAGTAGGGTGTATAACTGGTCAACTTAGCATCTGGGAAATAAACATCGGGGGAGGCATCTGTGCCATGCATAGGACTAAATTCAACAGTACAAGTAGGGTGGTGCAGTTCAGTCCACTGAACCAGCAAGATATTTATAGCTAGTACGGTATACCTGAAAGATACAAGAGGAGCAGAATGTGGGGCCGCTGGGTGGCCCCATGCTGGCAGCTCCTCCGGTAGGGCTTCTGCACAGATGGCGGAGACCCTGTGTGGAAGGGTGGGGCGGTAAATCTGCACCAGAGGAGTTGCACACATGTGGCCACACCGCGGCCCCACGTTCTGCTTCTTTCACCGCTGTGGTTCCAAAGTCTCCGGGGCAGTGGGAAGACGACAGAGCCCACCCCTCCCCCCGGGTAAGGTGGGTGGATCATGGGGAGGGTAGGGGAGAGCGTGGGGGCACCTGGCTGGGCAGGGAGGAGTCATGGGAGGATCATGTGAGGAGGTCACATACCCTTGGTAGCTGCTGCCCCCCCCCCCATACTGGTAAGATATGGATTCCACTTGCACCACTGACTAAATTGTATTTAGCACATGTAGGCACCCGACACTGCACAGGGGCAAGGGCACCAGATACCTTCTTACACCACAGCACAGGACATGTCTGATCACAACCCTCTCACTTCCAAGTGTGCTAAGGCTGGCGGGGCAGGACGGGGAATCCAGCACAGATGCTCCAAATGCTACAGGAAGCCGGGTCATCCCTACCTTGCCTCATCTCTTCTTACACACTAGGAAGCAGAGCTGTGCAGTGAATGCACACTGTGCTCTGCTAAAGTGTACGGCATAAGCCACTGTTGTGTGTGCTCCTCCTGTAGGGCTTCTGCTTCCCAGAGGGTAGAAGGCTGGTGACCTTACATTTGTGGTTGGTGCTGTTAGGTATAATGTGACTGTCGGGCAAAGTCTTTTACTTCTTGGGCTAAAGACACAATAGAATCTGTCGGCTAGAGACAAAGGAGTCTGATGCTCCCCCGGTAGCAATTACTACTGAATGCAGAGAACTGACATCAAGAGGCTGTGGAAGCAGATATGTCCTTTCAAAGTCACACAGAGAATATTTCTCTCATACAGGCGTGTTCGTGGGGAAACTGCAGCAGGAAAAGTGGCTAGTGCCTTGTGAGGCAAAAGTGCTGGAGGTATACAGAGAAGAGAAAGGATCTAAGGGTCTAAACAGGGAGGGGAATATCAGCCTTGCTGTAAATACTTCGGTGAAAGCTCAGTCATGGAGACAGTACATTCCATCACAGTCTTTGGTGGTGTCTGTGGTAAAAACCCCACATGCCCCAGCTCTGCCAAGGCAGAGAAATGAACTGAGACTGGAGGAGGGCAATTGGGAAATACATTAAATGCCATTGGATGAGCAGAAGCAGCAGGGATTCAAACCAGAGCGACATTCAGATGAGCCAAACAACTACCTAGTATATCGCCTGGTAGATGCAGAACAGGAAACCTGTGCTTAAGGGACAGGGCTAGGGGTCAGATACAGATTGTTCCCACAGGCTTCTAGTGTGACCTTCGGCAAATCACTAAGTTTCTCTCTATTTCAGGTTCTTCATCTGCACAATGGAGCTAAAGAAGCTTAACCACCTCATAGGACTACTGTGATGCTCATTTGTCTCTAAAGCACTCAGATCTCCATGGATGACAGGAAATGACAGAAAAGCAAAAAACTGTTATATAAGGCACAAGAGTAGAAGCCAGACACAGATTCTACTTCTAGCTCTGCCACAGACTTCCTGTTTGACCATGGGCAAGTCAGCCTCAGTTCCCCATCTGTAAAATGGAGATAATGGTAACACTTGGCTCTTATAAGGCATTTTTCATCCATAGATCCCCAAACACTTCATAACTGCTTAATGCATTTATTCCCACAATGCCCTGTGAGGTACAGAAGTGCTATTACTTCCATTTCACCAATGGGAGTCTGAGGCAGAGAGAGACTAAATGACTTGCCCAAGGTCATGTGGGAAGCCTGTGCCAGAGCAAGTAATTGAACCCTGGTGTCCTAAATCCTAGGCTAGTTCCCTGGTCACTGAACCATCATTCCCTACCTCACTGGATGCTGTGAGAAAAAATACTTTAAAGATTGTGAGATGCTCAGATCCTGTGGTCATGTGCGCCACAACAGTCCCAAAGACGGATTGTTAGAAAATCTTATTGTTTTATCACACCATTGCAATGTGAGAAATTCATGTTGGATTAGAAAAAATTCCTTCATAAAGCTTACTACAGGTGTCTGGGTTGGTGCTTCATGTTCTGTGCATGGATGACAAACTCATCCCTCTTTCTTTTTGCATTGAAAAAAATTAACACGTTATGTCGTTGTTGCATCCTTGTTGCTGGGTAGGTGATTTTTAGAACAGAGTCGCTCCAGTGTGTAATATCACAAACAGCCTGCTCCATAATAGCTGGCTACTGAAAATAAAAAGGTATTTCAGGGGCAAAGAGGAATGACAAGTTCACTTTATAATGACACAGTGTATGTTGCAGCGGAGAAAACACTTTTTTTCCCCTTAAGTCTAAAACAATGAAAATCCTCTCTCTATCAAAATAAGCAGCCTTGCCTTGGAGACAGCATCAGAGATCGCAATCAGTAAAGAAAGTACACCTGTAGATGACTGGAATATATCTTGCACTCCACGAAGGGGGAGCGCCTGAGAGTTTTAAACTACCAAATAAAATTGTAAACCTGATGTACAGTGTCATGTAAAAACTAAATGCTTCCAGCGATTAAAAATAGGGTGATGCAAACCCAACCGTTTCATAGCTGGAAAAACTAGCAGAATAATATAAGAAACCCAGCCTAAGACAGCACAGTGCAGCTAGACTGCTCTAAGAATCGTAACTGCATCGTTTGCTAGTCTGCCCCGGAGCTTCTATATTTCAATATATGAAACAGAAGGGTAATTTTCATACGGATTTCTCTTCAGAAGTCAAACAAAAATTCTTAGATAATGAACAAATTCTACCCTGTTGCCAGGTTATTTCCTACCGACCGCAGTGCTTCTTGCATCTTCTTCTGAAGAGGAAGGTACTTGCTTCTGTTGGAGATTGGATTAGGGAAACCACTGGTCTATCGCGTAAAGCTACACTTTAGCTACACTTCTTATCCCACATGACTACAATGAGGGTTCTATATATTTCTAAAATAAGGGAAGATTTTGTCCAATTTGCCTATCAGAATTATTTAACTGTTGATTTAAATACTGTTTTGGAAGATCCCCAATAAATAAACAAACCACAATAAATACAATAATAATAATAATAAAGACGAATTCAGAAGCCATGAGGAGAAAGATAATAAAGGCAATGCAAGTTCTGCCACTGAGCTCAGTGGATAAGGCTCTGAATCACTGCAATCTTAAATCTTTTTCTTTTCTTTTAAGTTGGAGATTCATTTACTGTTTATCTGGAAAGCCTTTCTAGCGGCAGTTTATCTAGTGAGGAGGATCAAGACAAGAAACAAATGAAACAGGACACCACATGAAGATTTGTGGTGGACTAACAGAAAGAGGGAAAGTTGAAATGTGATCATTCTTCTGAAATGACTGAGAAGATGTGCAAAGTGTGGGGAAGTGGCTGGAGACATAAATGTTTCAAGAAGCTGGAAGCTGACTATGCGGTTGGATGGGAGGATGTTCAAAGGCCTCCCAAACAGAGCGAGATCAGAGGATTTTGGTATTGAGGTTTTAGTACCCAGTCGAGGAGTAGTAATGAGCAACAATGAAGTGAAACAGCAAAATTCTGATCTGTATCCAGAGTAGAATAGAATCACAGAAATGCACAGATGGAAGAGACCTCGAGAGGTCACCTAGTCTAGTCCCCTACACTGAGACAGGGCCAAGTAAATCTAGATCATCCCTGACAGGTGTTTGCCTAACTCGTTCTTAAAATCCACCAGTGTATGCCCTCCCTTGGAAGCCTTTTCCAGAACTTAACTACCTTATAGCTAGAAAGCTTTTCCTAACATCTAAACTAAATCTCCCTTGCTGCAGATTAGACCCATTATTCTTGTCTTAAAGTTAATGAGCGAGATCTTCACACTACTATGGCCCCGTGAATCTGCACTAAAGCGCCAGAGTGGCATAAACAGGTTCTAAAAGCCCCATGTTTGGCTATGGAAAGATACCCTGGTGCAATCACGGCAGAGACAGCTATATGGTGGCCTTATGAGGACCCCCTTGAGGGGACATACATGGGGCGGGGCTGCAGGCAGCAGTGCACCTATCAGCCCTCTAACATCTTCCCTGTGGTAAATAAAAGTATTATTCCTTGCAGAGGATTATATGCTAAAACAGTTTTGCAGCAGAATGCAGAGAAAAAGCACAACAGTATTACTACATTCCATTGGTTGTTATTTCCAGCTGATATGCAGAATGTTCCCGGAATGTTCATTCAGTAATATGTAGATATAATCACCCCGGTAGAATGTAGAGTCATTATGACTGTCTCCTCATATCCATTAGTTACGTTCTCTCTCGGTACTCTAACAGTTTGGACATTGCTGTGGCAAAACAAACTGGGTATACCTAGCCAGTCTCGGTAACAGGCCATGGAACCATAAAAATTATATCCTTTCCACTGGAACAAGCAGCTGTGGCTACACCTGGGGGGTCTCAAACTTCACTGCCTGTCTAATAACAAAAAATTCTACATGACCCCAAGAGAGGGGACCAAAGCCTGAGCCTGCCCAAGCCCCACCGCCCCAGGTGGGAGGGTGGGGAAAGGGGGGAAGCCAAAGCCCCAGGGCTTCAGCCTGAGACAGGGGGTCTGTAACTTGAGCCCCAATACCCACGGCTGAAGTCCTCAGGCTTCAGCTTCAGCCCCGGACAGGGGGACTCGGGCTTCAGCTTCAGCTCCAGGCCCCAGCAAGTCTAAGCCTGCCCTGGCGACCCCCTTAAAAACCCCCAGTTTGAGAACCGCTGGGCTACATTAATACTTGATATTTTAAGGCATCGCAATGGTGCTCTTTTCAGTCTAGAACGAAGCGTGTTGCTCCATCCTAGGTGAGGTATATGCGTTATTGGGCTGTTTGACTTATTCAGGTAATATCAATGCAAGTTGATTGGAGCTGACTGAAATGGCAAGTATTGGACACACATTTAAATTGAACTCTCTGTTGTGATCCAGCTATAAATTTAGCCTGGCTTTGGGATCTATGTTCTACAGTTACATCATTTGATAGCAAAGCTGCGTTCCACTGAAAACTTTCAGGAGTTCTTCAGTGGTTACAGGTCACCTTCCCTCAAATTTAGCCTAATGAAGTGGTCTGGAAAATCCAGAGGAGATAACAGAAAGCATTGTCAACATAGTCTGGACACACAGCTTGTCTCACTATTGCAAATCCACTCTCGCCAGTATTGCACTGAATAACTGGATCAACCGTAGTATTTTTTCCCTACTGCATGAAAAGAAAACCCATAGGATGATGTGAAACCACTACACATGGTGTGTTTATAATAAATCAACAGAGCAAAAATGCTGAACCATACCAAAACGCAGCCAAAATATCAGAAAATTATTTCTGGTGTTATTTGTGCCAAACTGTTTTTAACGTCAGTGGGTGTTGTTGTGAAGGCTGAAAGCAGTGGGGAATGGGCAATCTCAATGGCAAGAACGTTAACGTGTAGACAAGGAGTGGTCAGGTTAACTGGCCAGAGAGGAAATTGATGTTCCATTGAAAGCCACAGTGCATTATGGAAAACTACTAGTAGACAGTACTGGGGATTGGGTTGATGGCAATTCTGCCTCTCTTTAAGGATGCAAAACTTAATCGGACTCATGATGTTGACCAAGCGGGCAGTGAGGCCTGACACTGAGAAGATCTTGGGACCATGCAGAGGTCATCTCATAGGCACTAACTTTAATTTCAAGTATTTGTCCTTAGTCCAGGGATGACTGCAGCTAATCCTCAGCACAAGGGTCATTTCTTTTCATAACCTGTTTTCAACAGCACTAAGGTCTCAGTGTCATTTTCCTTAAGAACGTGACCTGTTCTTCTGTAGAGTAGCCAGTGCAAGACGAAAATGCAGTAGCTGTTGAAAAATGCTCTCTATTGTCTTGTCATTAACCTCAGACTCTTTTCTAGAAGATGTGGCAAGAAAAGCTAAATGTGGAAGCTCCATTTAAAACCTCATCGAAGGAGGCTAAGTGAACAGATTGTAAATAGTAAACTTGTAGTGAATTTCTGTCCAACTGGGACTTAGGTAGGAACACCAAATTAAATTAATTTATATTTAGATACAATAAGAAGTCAGGGACAAATTCCCAAAGGCAAATAGCTATTGTTTTCTCCATGAAGCTACGTGGCTATCAGAACTGCATGTAAACAAATGCACTTAATTAGGAACGGAGTTGTTTAATTTTCTTTATAGGCAAAACAACTCTATGTTTTAATGTATGCTAGTGTTACAAAGCATCAGGTATTGGCTAATGATGAATCAACATCTCTCTGCCAATTCCTGAAGAGATTTCAATGCAGGGAACAAATCAGAGAATTTACATTATGTGTACACTATAAAATAATGGATATTTCAAGCAGTTTCTGTCTTGTAAAAGCGATCATGTCAGAAACTTATACTATATTACAGTAGCTGTGTGTGTGTCATTCAGGAAATGAAGGAAAGAATATTCAGCTGTATGGTGACTACATTAGTAAGGTCAACACACAACTATTCTTCAGCTTGCCGAAATATTATCCTGGACCAGTCCTGCCTGTCATTTACACATCAGTTTGAGAAGCCATCAGGAACGTGCTTTAAAAAATCAAATAGGAGTGGTATACCTCCTTAACCATGCATGGGCTATGTAGGAAAAACCCCAAACTTGTTACTTTTTCCATAGCAGACCACTTCAAGATTGTGGGGGGACGGGGAGATCTTCTACAAGGTCCTTTTGTTCCTTCTCACTGAAAGTTAACAAAGGAGTTTCCCACTGGAGATGTTAATATTTGTTCTTGCATTCTGATGCATTCCTGTTGTGGTGAAGAAAAGAAAACATATGTTGCCGCACAGGGAGACTAAATAGGTTGGCTGGCAAAAGGTATTTGATGGCGGGGTGCACTGGGTGAAAAATGCAGATTAGATGAAAAGGTTTATATATTAATGTACCAAAGCATTAAGCATAGGCATTGTATATTTTGCAAAGACAGAATCCTGGTACTGATACTATCTCTTGACCAACTTTTCTTCACAGTAGGAGGTGTTAATGCTCAAGGTTGGAAACAGTGGACTCCATTATCTTTCCTTTGCAAAGTGTTTTATAACAGAGGAGTAACAGAACGGCTTTGGTGAGGGATATACCTAATAAAATAATGTGACCAATCTGCATTCATGCTTTTATGCATTTGAATTTGTTTTTCACTTTTGCAGTGCATAAAGAAAAAGGAACAGTAATTCCCATCGTGCTGCGTCTCTTCCAGCAGCCATGACTGACAGCCTCTAAGTGCTTTGTCTTTCAAAACAAACACGATATATGGTCCTTTGGTGGCTGGTACATACGGACAGCATTTTTTTGTTTGTTCTGGGAACATCTGAGACATGTTCATGCTATAAACCAAATGAGTATCACTATTTTTTATTCATACTAGATAAAAATGTAGAGACAGCCGGAATCAAATGTATACTAATAAGAATTTCAGGCAAGTAAAATGTGGAATTTATAATCTCAGCTGGGATATTCTCCAAGCAATGTTCTAAGAATTCTCCTCTAGATGTCCTTCCCTTTAAGGATCCACTAGGAATGTTTCCTGCACAGTAATCACTCTGGAGTGGGAAGAATATCCATGACAGGAAAATAACCTAGGAGAATTTCCAAGACAGGACAACTCCTGGAAAAATGTCCTTGTCAAGACAATTCCCTAGAGAACATGCCACAACCGGGTAAATATAAGTGAATGCAAAGGAACACATTAACAGATTTAATTGCATGTTTTGGGCTTTAACTCTAGGAGCTGTATTTAATGACCAAAAGCAACTATATCTGAATACCTTTCAAATGGCTTTGAAATGGTTTCCACCCAACCTTCTGTTTGTTCCTTTTCTCACACTCTGGAGTCTGTTTTGTCTGTTTGCTTAAAGGAGATGGATTATAAACATTTAAAAAGGAATATGATTGAATGAATAAAAGAAATGAAAATCAAATGGATAATATAGTACTCATTGGAAAATAATTCAGGGGATTCCAACAGCCAAAATACAACAAGACTTATTTCACCATAGCCTTAACAATTGGAACCAAATATGCAGCAGACACCAGGTGTCCAGCCTTGTATACATGATTAGTAGCTGGGTATGGTTCAAATTATGGCTACTGCCTCTTCAGTCCTTTGCAGAAGGAGATGCAAAACTTTTCTGAAACCCAAAACAAACATGTAACTGTTTTATGAGCAATAGGTCAAATTTACTGCTAGTACAAGTGCACACAATTCTACTGCCTTCTGTGTAGCGAGGAAGCAGGCTCCACTATTTAGGGCAATAACATAGGATGTGAAAGACCGAGGTTTATTTCGCTGCTCTGCTACAGATGTCCTACATGACTTGGGACAAGTCACACAGCTTCTGTGTGCCTCAGTCTCATGGTTTGAGCATTGGCCTGCTAAACCCAGGGTTGTGAGTTCAATCCTTGAGGGGATCACTTAGGTATCTGAGGCAAAAACCAGGACTTGGTCCTGCTAGTGAAGGCAGGGGACTGGAGTCGATGGCTTTTCAAGGTCCGTTCTAGGAAACAGGGAAAAAAAATTATTGGAGATACACCTAACTCTCAGCGTGGTTGTGAGGATAACTACAGATTTTGAGGTGCTCGGATACAAGGATAGGGTCCAAAGGTGTACCTCAGACAGCCAGACACACAGTTGTTCCTGGTGACCACTCTGGGGACTTTGACCTAATAACTCAGAGCAATTTGCACAGCTGTGTAGATACCCAGCTTTCTATTCTCAGACTGATTTGAGCATAGGCTGAGGCTGGAGCTCCTATGGGGAAGAAATGGTGGGTGCTGAGCACCCACCAGCAGCCCCCTCCCACCCATCCCCAGCATCTCCTGCCTGCTGGCGGGCCCTGTGGATCAGGTCCTCCCCCTCCCTCCCCACACCTCCCACCCTCTACAATCAGCTGTTTCATGGTGTGCAGGAGGCTGGGAGGGAAGGGGGAGGAGTGAGGATGTGGCGCACTCAGGGGAGAGGCTGGGAAAAGGTGGGGTAGGTGGAGGGGGGTCAAGAAGAGGCAGGGCCAGTGGAGCGGAGGCAGGGTGGGGCCTTGGGGAGAGAGAGGAAATGGGGGTGGTGCCTGGGGCAGAGCTGGGAATGGAACATTGGAAAGTCAGTGCCTGTGGATTTGAGTATTAATGTGGGAAAGCCAATCATAGTGGTTGAGCATGCCTGTCAGAAGGAACAGTTCACAGTGTACAAGCCACAGCAATTCATCAACCAGGGAGACAGTGCAGAGCAGCTTGGCCTGCCCACTAATTGTCCTGTCAGGAAGTAGTCACTGGAGGAATACTTTATTTTACTTTAGTTAGCACAGCTTTTAAAGCCCCTGTTCGCTTAGTCACTGTCCTTTGGTTTGATAACTGTGCCAGAGTATTTTAAAAGGATGATCTCCCCTTTATTCCTGCTTCTCCATGTCACGTTATTTGGAGGACTCACTGAATGGTTCTCAGCATTCTTCTGATGACGTTCTCCCTTTTGGCAGATGGACACTCCCAATATTCCCTTGTTCCATGCTCCAGCACAGTCCCTCATTCTCTTCATTTTCTTTATCCTGCATCCTCTTCCCTTCTGTTTTTTAATCTGTAGCTTATATGCTTTCTGTTTTATATATATTTTTGCTCCCTCAATTCCTCTATCTATTCCTCCTATCACCAGAAGGCTACAGCCAATATATTACTAACTATGTGGGACTGGACTGCTGTAATACCATCTTTACTTTCACAGGCGTACGTCTGGCGTGTGCCGAGGGTGCCCAGGCACACTCTAATGTCTCAAAAAAAAAAAGGTGGCTTTGCGTTTTAATTTAATTGCATGATACGCTTTTAGTTTTAAAGTATGGATTGTTGTATTATGCAATAAGCACCAAATTGCGTAATATAGATGTTGTAGGAATAACGTCCTTTATGACTGAGTATTCAATAAATGTTTGCCTTTAAAAAAAAATCACTGAGTGCACACCCTAGTGAAATGTGCTGCACACAGCTATGTTTACTTTCATTATATTATTTACCCCCTAGATATCTTTGCATGCTTTACAGAGCTCCAGGCAGGATATATTCCTTTGTGAACAAATGACACGAAACTCAAACACGCAGACTTCCGCACAGCTTATGTTGTATGTGTTTATTAAACATCTCCTGTTGAAGAAGGTCTGATTCTATAGATTAGGACAGCCATGCGCATTCTCATAGCTGACTGCCAGAGAGAAAATAACATTGGGACACCCAATTACTGCTGAGTTTGCTGCACTATACATGCGTTGCTACTGGGGCCGGCTCCATTAACAGCCCCTACAGGGAACGAATGACTTTCTTGCATGTAATCAAACACTAACACTGAATAGTGCAATTTATAGTCAACTGAATAGTGATCACCTTTTTTTTAATATCATTAAACCTCCTTGAAGGTATTGTAACTGTATCTCTTAGCTCCTGGAGCACACTTATTGTCATGGGTACGCTGCGCAGCACCGCACTGAACACGTACCCAACACGGGTAAGATGCAGTGCGTTCAGACAAATGATCATTTGGTTACCCTTTCACACTGCTAGCACAGAGTAGGTAAAAACAGTGGGGGGCAAAATGTATGTTCTGGTAAGTGCTAATTTGGATAATGGATACACAATTCAGAAAGTCATGGTGGCAGACTGCATTTGATTTACCTGGTTCATGTTAGAATTCACTACAGATGACTTTTCAGAAGCACTCATTGCATTATTATTTTCAAAATAAATGGTCTCTTTGGCATGCATAGGTCAGATCCTGCAGCCCTTATTCAATTTAAATGTACTCAGTACTCCTTAGGTTAAAAATGAGCATGAGCCTCAGGATGTGGCCTCATATTTATATAGGAGCGGCAGATCTAGTATTTTGCCTACTAAAAGGCATGGAAAGTGAATTTACCTTGCAAAGGACAATGGTTAATTCTCACTCTGTAACCCATCAAATGTACCTTAACTAACCCATTCATGTTGTGCAGCTATTACACCAAGCTCTGTTTCCAAGCTCAGAGGCGCTAGAATACAAATTAATTATTGCAATTAGCTTCCATATAGTCTCAGCACTTGATCTAGCTATTAGTTATTTTCATACTATACGCGCTTCTGAGACTCAAGGACTCAGTGATCTACACCTGTCTAAAAGCCCATGGTTTCAACAGACATCCAGCTGTCATTCAGATAGGAATAAGGACTACAGGTGCAACAGTACATTTGGATTGCTGGCCATATAAACTTTCCTCTAATATAGAATCCCACCAGTTAGCTCCCTAAAGTAGGTATAAAGGCCCCATTCATTAGCTGATGTAGTATTGCATATCTTTTTCAATTAGAACTTGGTCCCCTGTATTCAAACTCTGATACAAGTGGGCGCAATTTCTCTTAAAAACAAGGCGAGTGACATCATTTTCAACCAGGGCTACCATCTGTGTGTTAAAGGAATGTATCATGTGATATGGGTATGGAACATGCAAGTAACCAGTGTCAACAGGTATGTGCTGTAATTTAACTGCTTGTGACAAATGGAAACAGTACGGTATGTGATTAGAATAATGATCAGATAAGAGTAGTCATCACCACAGCCAGATTAAGGGAAGACAAACACAGGTAGAGAAGAAAACACAGTCACAGATTAATGAAATGGGAAGAAATTGGTGCATACCCTTGTACCCAATTAGTTCATGTTATCATTTGATTGTGTTATCTATTATCATTGTTAACTTATATGTTGTTTCCTATGTAATCAATGTGCCATGAATATATCTGAGTTGTAGGTATAGGTACAGAAAGACTAGTAATATAGGATCACAGGAGTATGTGATGCACAAGTATTTATGAAGTATCAGGAGATGTAGCCGTGTTAGTCTGGAGCTGTAAAAAGCATCAGAGAGTCCTGTGGCACCTTTAAGACTAACAGATGTATTGGAGCATGAGCTTTCGTGGGTGACGAAGCGGGTATTCACCCACGAAAGCTTATGCTCCAATACATCTGTTAGTCTTAAAGGTGCCACAGGACTCTCTGATGCTTGTTAAGTATTTATGAGTGGCGAGTGTATAGTAGGTATATAAGTACAGTGAGGCTTTAATGCAAGGCCTGTAGGCTAAGGTCTGTAAGAATTCAGTTTAGCCACACTAGGCCTCATGCCTAAGGAGGATTAACATAAGTAGGTGACCTAAGAATAGCCCCATACCAGTAATGTTACAAGATTGGCGTAAAGAATGTGCCAATAGCTGAAGTTCAGGGAAATATGCCACAATGTACCTGTCCAGACCTGCGAGACACGTGATTGTAACATAATGGAAAGTTTTGCTCACACTGGAGGTTACCATGGGAACAGGTGTATGTAAATGATAGTGAAATGCTAATGAGAATCAGGAGAACTAACCATGAAAAACCAGGTGCCCTAGAATTTATGGCGTGTGGAAGTACAGATGAGGAAAAGGAGATTGGAACCCTCATGCATATGCATAAAGTGGTAAATGTGGTCATGACACAGGATGAAAAGGGTCCCCTGATATCGATACAGAAGGAAGAACCAAGTGAGGAAGATTCCATCAACACCCCTCTATCAATGACCACCCGTTGAGAGATGGACCCGACTCTATGATAGCTTTGGGGAGATTAGTATGAGCACAGCACTCCCACTGGCTATTGCAAGGGCTCTCTCAGTTTTTGTAAATGTGTTTGTGATTGTAACCTTAATTATCTGCTTAGTGAAACTTGTAATACAGACAAAATGACTTACTTGTGACTGCATGGGTGGTCTCTATTTTCGTTCTTCATGTACTCCTGGAGAGTCTCCCAAGCTAAGAAAATCTCCCAGGGTGATTCTCACCCTGCTGATCTTAAAAATGTAGCTACACAGGAGACGGACTCACTCCCTAGAGACACTGTGGTTAAACACAACTATTCAGCACTATAGCCATTCAGTTTCATTAAAGGCTTGCATCCTTAATTGAGGTAACTGAGTGTAATCAAAAGTTACTGAATTTATGGGGAAACTTTCAAAGGCAAAGTTGTAGGGAGTTAGATGGCCAATTGCCATTGAAAGTCGCTGGCTATCTAATTCCCTCTGAAAATTGCCTCCTACGTCTAAGCAGCAGTTAAGACAGTGTTTCCCAACCTGAATGGGGGTCAGACTGGTCTGTACTGGGGCAGGAAAAGGAACATAACCCTGGACCTGTTGTTGCCCAATATAAAGGTAATCTATTTGTGGATTTGTAGTAGATGGGTCCAACACTTCCCTCTCTGTCCTCACAGCAGTCCTTGATACATATGAAGAGCAGATCAGCTACACAGGGCTACATAATCAGACTGCCACCACTAAATTAACCTTCTTTGCCCAGCCCCTGCAACTTTATCCCATGGAACCACCAACGAATGCTGCCACTTTGTGTGGCATTTAGCTTTCACCTGAGTCGGGATCAGGGGGAGGGAGCTACACAACAGGAACAAATATGAAGCTAAATTATAAAAGACAATATAGGCAAAAAAACAGATGAAAACAGAGGAGAGAGAAAATGGACTGAAAATATGGACACCCACCCATCTATACCATGGTGCCACTGAGCCATGATAAATTGTTTAATGCTTGGACTCCAGCACACTTGTAAAGTCATCTACAACTGGCTTTTTGGAATCTGGTCTCAGGAGACTTATTTACTAAAACAGGAAATAATGTATCTAATGTAACATCATAATTTACTACACAATTTCACAGAGGTTCTAGAAAAACTCATTCTTACGTAGCGGTGATTACTGGCTATGATCTCTGCATCTATCTTTTTAGTAAGATGATGTATAATCTGTATTTCACTATTTCATCCAGAGTTGGAGCAGAAAATCCAAGTGGATGAGAAATCTGTTCTTCCAGATTTTGTTTTTTAACCAGACTATCCTGCAGTCTTCCCTGTCGTTTCATAAATCAATGCACGAGTTTTATTTTGATTAGGTTATAGCACATAATGATTGACTTTTTCCTGTGCAGAAAAAAAATGGCCTGCAATTATTGGGTAATTCTCCCTTCTACCTGGAGGTTCAGATAGGTGTATATCAGCAGCCAGCAGCGAGGCAGAAAGAACGAGAAAAAAAAATCTGAAATACATACCAAATTGCTGAACATGGATTTCCAATGTCTTGTGTTGGCTAATGCAGCCCTTTTCCCACTTTCTAGCAATGCAATGAAGAGCAGAGGGCTGAAAAACACTGGCTTAATTATCCCCATCAGTCTCTCAGACAAGGCGCTTAAGAGTTTTAGCTGCTGTAAACACTCCCTTGATAGCAGATAAGGAATCTGCTGAAAGGAGGTTTTGTGTTGGGAAACCTCAGGGGTGCACCAGTTAATCATTAGTGCCCGTACTGTATATGCATCACTACCTCACAGGCAAGAAGACTACCCAACACTTTGCATTTGGGGATTGTTTGTGTGAGCAAGGAACGTCATCAGCAGGCAGCAAATGGGTGTGTGCAAAATACCTGGACGAAGACAGACTGGTCCCTAATGTAACATCAGGGGCATCCCAGCAGGGATGAATTTAGACTAGCGGGTGCATTCATTTATCTCATTTTTTAAGGAAAAAACTTCTTTTCATTACTAGTTTATTGTTTTCTTTAGGGTTAACTTGGTCTTCAGATGCATAGGACACATGAAATCAAAGAGAGTCATACAGGCATAGGTCATCCATAGCTCTAAACTAAAGCCCAATCCTGTTCCCTTCAAGTCATGGGGACCCCAATTCTCAGCAAGGGTAAATCAAAGTAGTTCCACTGAAATTTTACCATTGACTCCAATGGGAGCAGGATCAGTCCTTTTATGGGGGCTGATACACCTGTCACCCTTTAGGGGGTGGGGGTAGAAAGGGTGTTACGGACATAGGGCTGTCCCCAGTCTCGGGGCTGCATGGCCCTGTGTCCTTAGTCCGACGACCCTTGTGATCAGGGCAGCACGGCCTGACAGCCAGAATCAATAATACAGTCCCTGTTATCAGGGCACTCTGGTCTAGTGGCCAAAGTCAGTAGCATGGCCCTTGCTGTCAGGGCAGTGCAGCCTAGCATCCAGAGTCAATAATATGGCTCTTGCTCTCAGAGCAGTGCAACCTAATAGCCAGAGTCAGGAATACGATCCTTATTCTCAGGGCAGTGTGGCCTAGCAGCCAGAGTCCATAATACAGCTCTTGCTCTCAGGGCAGTGTGACCTAATGGCCAGAGTCAACATTACAGCCCTTACTGTCAGGGCCCTGCAGCCCAATGGCTAGAGTCAGTAGCATGGCCCTCACCCTCAGGGCAATGCAGCTTGATGTCCAGAGTTGATAATACAGCCCTTGCTCTCAGGGCAGTGCAGCCTAGTGGCCAGAGTCCATAACAGTGGTGAGCGGGGCCCGTGGTGGCCAAGATAGGGGGACCCGGGCCCACCGAGTCCACCGGCTCCAACCGAAACACACCGAGCCTTGCTCTGGTACTGTGACTGTTTCCCTGCAAAACCTCCCTGGGTTAATTCCTACCCAGTGCAGGGCTGATGCACCCCCTCACAGTCCTCTAGAGATGAAAAGTTTTTGTAAGACTGACCCGGATGGATGTCATTCGTTAGTTCCAGGGACAATATACCATCAGAAATTATTGGCAACTTAGCTACCGCCCATCAATAAAACAAGGACAATGAAGGCATGGCATAACAGTTACTTATCTGACTTCACAGTATATGTCATCTTGTTCGACTGATGCTCAGATGCATTTGGAAACTCTGGGACTGATCCATTCTTGGCATAAATGCATGCAGCCCCTTTTGATATCACTGGTGAGTTGAGCCTACTTATATCAGAGGTTAATTTGGTACATACCCTTCAATGGAAAGAAGTCAGTTTTTGGTAAACAAACTGGATGATTAATACTCCACACATTCTGGGGCCAAATTCCATTCTCAGTAAAAGCAGTGCTGCTCTATTGAAGTCAGGGGGGTGTAGCAATGTAACTACAAGTCGAATTGGATGCACTGTAGTGATCTGTAGTTTTTAGTATCACAAGATGATGCTACTATTTCCAAAACACACCAATTGATAACAACACTGCAATGCTGGAGTGAAATCATGGCTCCACTGAAGTCACTGGCAAAACTCCCCTGGACTTCAGTGGAGCCAGAATTTCACCCTTTAACTTCAACAATGACTTAACAGGCTGGGAAAATGCAAACAGTTCATTGCTTGCTTTGCAGTTATTACAGTCCTAGGCTCTGAAGCTGTTTATGAGTTCCATGAAGAACCCCAATGAAATCAGTGAGGTCCACCCATATTGGCACATTTACATGGCCAGGAACTTAAGCAAAAAAAGCAGGCCTCTGAATGATCAGGTGGCAGAACAAAGGATCTCTCAATGATACTGAGAAAAAGTTCCTCTGGAACCCTCTAGAAAGTGCTACATATTGGGGCACTACTGAGCAAAACACACTAGGTTAGGAACTTAATACGGGTAAATAGAAAAATGTTCTCAGTACCCATTAATAGCTCACTGCTATAAATATATATATCAATCAGTGACCCATTTGTCCTAACAAAAACCACAGCTGTTACTGTACCATGATAGCATTACTCCACTGTGAGAAAGTATTTTTCTGTTTGTCCTTTTTGTTAGTCATTGTTTCCCTCCCGTAAACACGGGCTTTGTATTAGATTTTTTTTTTTGCTTTAGAGGAGGCTAGTTACTGTACATTTGCTCTGCTGAATGCACTGCAAACAGTATGAGGAATGACATCCTTCTTCTATGCAGCATATATTTGTCTGAATAAAGATGGAAGCTGGGAAACAGGCCATCACACAGTGTAGGGTCAGCTGGCACCCCAGTAGATGGGTAGCTATGGAATGACAGGAGCTTCCCACTCAATGTAAAACACTAAGGATTATGGAGTACTGCCTGCCGTGACTAATTATGAAAGCGGGTGGAAGCAGGGCAGGACTATTTCTCAGCTCCTGTGATCCCCTTACCCATACTGGCTACCCCTGCCAGGAAACCACTGCTGGACTGAGAGAGGCTGTAACCATTTCCTGAGAACAGCTAAACATCTGCAAAGACAGCAGGGCCCCACTACTGATCAACTCCCTAAGGACTTGGGGAGGCAGCCCCAAGTTATATGCTAGGGCAGAGATCACTGCCATCTCCTGCCCTACCCGCTGCAGGGTCCCCACAACACAACCTACTTGTTAGTACAAAATGTATATAAGACGACTTTTGCTAAAGAAAATTTGGGGAATTTCTATAGAATTGGTTGAATCAACGTAACCACACAAACCCAAGCTGGGAAAAGGCATTTAAAGAGCACTCTGTACTTGCTATTGGAGTCTCATTTTTATCTATTATAGAGCTACACAAGGACTTTAGTACAAAATTCACACTTGTACACATAAGATGTGCCCTAAAGGACCAACATAATCTCAAAATCTGTACTTCTATATGCACTTTCTAATCACCCTGGTACTTTTTTTTTTTAAACCTCACTGCATAAATAGTAGAAGGGAGTGTAAAAACACCAAGTTGTTACATATAAAAAGCAAGGAATCCCTTTATACATGCATATTTTATCATAGCATACAGCTTGTCACTGTCTATACCAGGGGTCGGCAACCTTTAAGAAGTGGTGTGCCAAGTCTTCATTTATTAACTCTGATTTAAGGTTTCACGTGCCAGTAATGCATTTTAATGTTTTTAGGTTTCTTTCTATAAGTCTATAATATATAACTAAACTATTGTTGTCAAGTATCAGAGGGGTAGCTGTGTTTGTTAGTCTGGATCTGTAAAAAGCAACAAAGAGTCCTGTGGCACCTTATAGACTAACAGATGTATTGGAGCATAAGCTTTCGTGGGTGAATACCCACTTCGTCGGACGTGTAAAGTAAATAAGGTTTTTAAAATGTTTAAGAAGCTTCATTTAAAATTAAATTAAAATACAGAGCCCCCCGGACCGGTGGCCAGGACCCGGGCAGTGTGAGTGCCACTGAAAATCAGCTCGCGTGCCCCCTTCGGCACGCGTGCCATAGGTTGCCTACTCCGATCTATATGGTGACTATGAGACAGCCTTTGTTAGGTAATTAGAGCAGTGATAGGTTTCAGAGTAGCAGCCGTGTTAGTCTGTATCCGCAAAAAGAACAGGAGTACTTGTTGCACCTTAGAGACTAAGGTGAGGAGTGATAAACAGCCTCAGAATCTTGCCAGTATAGTATCCAGACCTGCACTCTTTATGCTGGTAAATATTCAGCTGTATGTGTGTATGTGTCTCTAACATTACATACACACACACATACACACACACACAAAACTATATGAGTGTGCAGGTGAAAGTACAGCAGTTCTTTCAGTTAAATTGTAGTGAGAGCTCACAGAATAACTGTCCCATAGATACCGCAAGTTTCCTGGTGAAGATGAATGATGAAAAAGAACATAAGTGGGAAAGCCACCAGTTCACACAAATCTCAGCAAACATTCCGGTGAGTTGTTCTTAACGAGCAGCGTGTCATAAACAGAGCTCTACTTCTTATGCAGCTGTAATTGAACATACATCTCTACCCCGATATAACACGAATTCGGATACAACACGGTAAAGCAGTGCTCCTGGGATGGGGGGGGGGGAGTGTGCACACTCCGGCGGATCAAAGCAAGTTCAATATAACGTGGTTTCACCTATAACACGGTAAGATTTTTTTGGCTCCTGAGGACAGCATTATATCGGGGTAGAGGTGTAGTTTATTGAGAAGTCTGTGCTTTTTCATTGAAGCTGATGTTTGATGAGGCATATCATAGCAGTATTGTAACAGAGTTCCGAATGGGTACCTAGACTTACTTGAACTGTTCTGATTCCTGATGTAACTAGCCATTCTTTTGAGTCAATCTATTACTGCAGAACCTCAGAGTTGCAAACACCTCAGGGATGGGGGTTGTTCATAACTCTGAAATGCTCCAAACGCTGAACAAAACGTTATGGTTATTCTTTCAAAAGTTTACAACTGAACATTGATGGTGGGAGGGACAGCTTAGTGGTTTGAGCATTGGCCTACTAAACCTAGGGTTGTGAGTTCAGTTCCTGAGGGGGTCATGTAGTGATCTGGGGCAAAAAACAGTACTTGGTCCTGCTAGTGAAGGCAGAGGGCTGGACTCAATTACCTTTCACAGTCCCTTCCAGCTCTATGAGATAGGTATCTCTCCATATATGTATGACTTAATACTGCTTTGAAACTTTTAACTATCTTAATTTAAACAACACAAACACAGAAACAATTTCCTTACCTTGTCAAATCTTTTTTTTTTTTTTAACTTTCCCTTTACTTTTTTTTTAGTAGTTTACCTTTAACACAGTACTGGTCTGTATTTGCTTTTTTTATTCTCTGCTGCTGCCTGATTGCATACTTCCGGTTCCAAATGAGGTGTGCAGCTGACCAGTCAGTTCGTAACTCTAGTGTTCATAACTCTGAGGTTCTACAGTATGCAGCAAGCTAATTATTTGGGTTTTTAGGGGTTAGCAGAAAGGAAGGGACAGATGTTGAAAGTGCACTAGGGTGACAACTCAGAGCATGTTTTGCCAAAGATTTTACACAATGCCTCCTATACCTCTCCAAACTTTTCTGTGCCGATTAGAACTTATATTTTTATTTATTTATTAAGAAAAATGAATTTCTCTCTAAAGCCTCTTGACTCCTGCTCCTGCTAATAAAGAATCCTCAGTCAGCACTCTCCAGTATGTGAAAGCTGGGGATAATACAAGTGGGCAGCTTTTTACAGAACATAACACAACACCAGGGAGGGGAAATAAAAGGGCTGATGAACAATATAAATCCTCCCTGAAGATTCATATTTTATTTCTCCCCTTTAAAACTTATTTCAAAGGGTGCTGAATCAGCTCTCCTTGCAGCAGTGCCTTGTTTTAGTTTATTACAGCAAGTTATCCTGCAGCCATTTACCAGAGGGCAAGAAAAGTTGCGTGGCTTTCGCAAAACAAAATGGGGCCAAGACCCACTAACACTTGTGATGGCAGACGGAGCTGTGAGCAGACTCTAAATAAATTCCATCCCACTACACATTGTCCTAGCTTTTATGTCTGCCTTGCATTCTGGGCATGCCAGCGAACTATCCATTCAGCATCGCTTGCTCAAATGGGAGACAGTGAGGGCAGTCTTCTACATTGAGAGGCTGCCATGAATCAGCTTTTAATATAGTGTGACAAGTACAGCTCGACCACTGCTTTTGAAGGCCATCTAACGTCAAAGCTGAACCAACATGACTTTTATAATCAATATTCAACTAAAAGTAGAACTCTAGGGGAGATCTGACTATATATACACACACACACCACATATATATAAAGAGAGATGTTATTTAGAGTTGCTCAGAGAATGAAACATACACCTGCTCCTTTCTAGAAAGCTGGGCAAAACACCAAAAGCATAATAATGTCATTCCTTAAATGTCGTGATCGGTGATGTACTGATTTCTAAAAATGAAATTTGACATTTTTTGGGAGGAGTTTTTTGTTTGTTTGTTTTTACTATAAATGTAATTGTGATTTAGCAGAGATCTATTTAGAGACATACAAATTATCTGGCAAAATCATACTCTCCGTATGAAAAACTGACAGAAGGGAAAGTAGGATCCAAAAAGCATCTGCATATTTAAACGGCTAACAAGAACATCCAGAGCTCCCAATAGTAAGGATTAAAATAAAAACAAACCAACAAGTGTTTTGGAAAGGATTAAAACTCTCACATTCAGGATAAAAATGACTTATAAGGGTCAGGAACTAACTTTCCCTGTAGACACGTTATCACAAAATGCCCATATTGTTCTGTCTGGATTGACTCATGACTATGATTATCAACCTCAGGGAAGACTGTCAAAAAGCAGGGTGGGCACCCCAAACTGGTTGTAAATTCTATAATCAGATTTCACTACCCTGGTAACAAGTGTGAACTCCTAAAGCACTACACCAGGCTTACCATCATGGCTAGCTCCAGGCACCAGCTAAAGAAGCAGGTGCTTGGGCGGCCAATACCAAGCGGTGGCACTCCGGCCGCTATTGGGGCCGCACATCCCGGTCTTCGGCGGCAATTCGGCAGCAGGTCCCTCGGTCCCTTTTGGAGTGAAGGACCTGCAGCCGAATTGCCGCCAAAGAGAGGAGCAGCACAATCGCACTCCCGTGGGTTGTATTTTTTGGGTTTTTTTGCCACTTGAGGCAGCAGAAAACCTGGAGCCGGCCCTGCTTACCATATTGTCACAGACAGTCCCCTTGGGCATCACAGTTTATCTTGCTACCCAGGCAAGCTGGACTATGTGATAGATGGTCACTTTACACTAAAATTCACAATAATATTCAGGTTCCTCACAGTCCCAAAGGACCAATCACTTACCCCAGATCAATTGTACTCAGGTCTCACACCAAAAAATCGCCTGTAGCCAATCCTGTAATAAACTAACTGAAGATTTATTAAGTAAGAAAAGAAATGACAGTTATTTGCAAGGTTAAAACAGGAAACATACACACACAAGTGAGTTACAGTCTTAGATTTAAAAAGGTAATATACGCTTCTACAATAAGCAGCTCTGTATGTCCTTTAGGACTGACTTATGCCAAGTAGCATGGGCATAGCTTGCTTATGTTTAGGAATCTTTGCTGCTCAGAGTCTAGACCACATGAAGATCCCAGTTTCTTCTTGTCAAGGATTTTTATCACATTCAAGCCAGAATCCAAGCCGATGGACCTCCCCTTCCTGGAGGTAGTAACAGGGCTGAAGTTAGGGGCAGGTGACCCAGGTGCTGGGCTCAGGATGCTTAGACAAATTAAACAAGTTAGATTCTTCAAATCACCAGGGCCTGATTAAATGCACCCTAGAATACTCAGGGAGCTGACTGAGGAGATATCTGAGCCATTAGCCATTATCTTTGAAAAGTCATGGAAGACAGGAGAGATTCCAGAAGACTGGAGAAGGGCAAATACAGTGCCCATCTATAAAAAAGGAAATAAGGACAACCCATGGAATTACAGACCAGTAAGCTGAACTTCTGTACCCGGAAAGTTAATGGAGCAAATAATTAAGCAATCAATGAGCAAGCACCTAGAAGATAATAAGGTGATAAATAACACTCAGCATGGATTTGTCTAGAACAAATTGTGTCAAACCAATCTGATAGCCTTCTTTGACAGGGTAACAAGCCTTGTGGATGGCGGTAAATGGTAGATGTGGTATATTTTGACTTTAGTAAGGCCTTTGATACAGTCTTGCATGACCTTCTCGTAAACAAATTAGGGAAATATAACCTAGATGGAGCTACTACAAGGTGAGTGCATAACTGGTTGGAAAATTATTCCCAGAAAATAGTTATCTGTGGTTCACAGTTATGCTGGAAGGGCATAAGGAGTAGGGTCCTGCAGGGACCGGTTCTGTGTCCGGTTCTGTTCTATATCTTCATCAATGATTTAGATAATGGCACAGAGAGCACGCTTATAAAGTTTGTGGATGATACTCAGGTGGGAGGGTTTGCAAGTGTTTGGAGGATAGGATTAAAATTCAAAATGATCTGGACAAACTGGAGAAATGGTCTGAAGTAAATAGGATGAAATACGAAGTACTCTACTTAGGAAGGAACAATCAGTTGCACACATACAAAATGGGAAATGACTGCAAGGAGGACGACTGCAGAAAGAGATCTGGGGGCCATAGTGGATCACAAGCTAAATATGAGTCAACAGTGTAACGCTGTTGCAAAAAAAGGCAAACATCATTCTGGGATGTATTAGCAGGAATATTGTAAGCAAGACAGGAGAAGTAATTCTTCTGCTCTACTCTGCGCTGATTAGGCCTCAACAGGATTATTGTGTCCAGTTCTGGGTGCCACATTTCAGGAAAGAAGTGGACAAATTGGAGAAAGTCCACCAAAGAGCAACAAAAATGATTAAAGGTCTAGAAAACATTACCTGTGAGAGAAGATTGAAAAAAATGGGCTTGTGTAGTCTGGAGAAGAGAAGACAGAGGGGACATAATAACAGTTTTCAAGTACATAAAAAGTTGTTCCAAGGAGGAGGGAGAAAAATTATTCTTCTTAATCTCTGAGGATAGGACAAGAAGCAATGGGCTTAAATTGCAGCAAGGGAGGTTTAGGTTGGACATTAGGAAAAACTTCCTAACTGTCAGAGTGGTCAAGCACTGGAATAAATTGCCTAGGGTTGTTGCGGAATCTCCATTGGGGATTTTTAAGAGCAGTTTGGACAAACACCTGTCTGGGATGATCTAGATAATACTTAGTCCTGCCTTGAGTGCAGGGGACTGGACTAGATGACCTCTCAAGGTCCCTTCCAGTTTTATGATTCTATGTTGTTTTTGTTAGAGAGAAACGGGAAAATAGAATGTTTGAAGTAACATGTTTCAGGTATTCTGTATGTGGATTCATTTTTCACAAGTCTCCTAGAATGTTCTGGACCTTTGTAGAATCTCCTGGAACTTTCCAGACTTTCTGAGAACTAAATTTTCCTTGGACATTCTAGAATGTTGTGAGCCATGCCGTCACAGGTATACAAGGGGCAGAGCATCTCCAGTCAGTCAGCGAGATAAAAGAATGAACTTAAGTGAGAGCCCAGCTGCGATATTGTGAACCTTGTTTTATCGGATAATTGTTCAAGTGTACTTGTGTTTTAAGACCTGAAGAGTGCAAGTAATGACTAATAAAGGACATATTTAATGAGACATCAGAGATATCTATTGAACCCCTAACTAGGCAACAACATAAAAGAAATACTATTTCTTCTTTTGTCATGCTTAACACCAGGGCCGACTCTAGCAATTTCGCTGCCCCAAGCACGGTAGCACGCCATGGGGGGCGCTCTGTCGCTCGCCAGTCCCGCAGCTCTGGTGGACCTCCCGCAGGCGTTTCTGTGGATGGTCAGCTGGTCCCGCGACTCCGGTGGATCTCCCGCAGGCGTTTCTGCAGAAGGTCCAATGGTCCCGCGGCTCCGGTGGAGCTGCTGCAGGAGTGTCTGCGGGAGGCCCACCAGAGCCGCGGGACCAGCGGACCGTCCGCAGCCACGCCTGCGGCAGCTCCACCAAAGCCGCCTGCTGCCCTCCCAGCAACCAGCAGAGCGCCCCCCACGGTGTGCCGCCCAAGCGCGCTGTGGCCTGGAGCTGGCCCTGCTTAACGTTATATTTGATGACTTTCTAAGACTGCGGAACATGGATTTTTGCTCTCCCTAATACTGACTGTTTTGCCCTGCAGAAAATAAAAGATACCCCCAGAGAAACCTTCAGGAACTCAGTATAGGAAACAAAAAGCTCAGTTGCAATCTAGTTTGCAGCAAGGGGCAAATTTGATGGGAAACAAATGGATTGCAAGGTGCTGAAGACACTCCTCGCCTGGGGCACCATTTGGTCTAGGGCCTGCCCTGGATATTGAGGAATGCAATCCACGAGGTCTCTGACATTTGATGCTACGCAATGCCTTGTTTGCCTTCAGTGAGCCATCTTATGTGCAGGACGAGCACTTTACCTTAATTAATGCTTCTTTTGCTGTTTGGTGAGTTACACAGTTGGAGAGGTTTACAATGCAAACACTCAATATAACTTGATACCATGGACTACAGCTATTATGACTAGCACATGCAACATTCTACAAGCATTCCATAAAGTCTGAACCCTAACCACACTCTTATAACATGAATATCTATTTTAATGGTACTAACTCACAGATCAGAGAGATTGGTTCGGAGTTGTGCATTTGACAGTGCTCAGTGAGACCCTGGGCCTTTGGCATGAGCTGGCACCTGTTCTGCCAGCGTCGCAGCCTACTGGAGGGTTTCTCCCACTTTCCTCTGAATCAGCTGATACTGGTCACCGGCAGAGACTGGCTGGACCACAGGTCTGATCATTACATTAATTCGTATGACACTGAGTTAGTTTAATCTCACATGATTTCTTGCATTGTTGGTGCAATAGGAGAGAGCGCAAAAGGGGAAGGTAGAAAGGCGACTGCTTCCCCAAAGAGTGGCCAATCAACATAGCCTCCCCAACCCAAACATTTCTACAAGGAAATCTTCTGGTAGTTGGGCATCCTTGACTACTAGGGTATGCGCATGGGACACAGCTGGTTAAAAAAACTGAAAAACTTCCGTCAACATTTACATCCTTAATTCTTGCTGAAAAAAGTCAAAATTTGGAAAATGTTACCTCTTCTAAGAAAGAATCTGTGGGGAATAACAAGCAAACGCCACTAGAGTCACATTCTGGTATTTTCCCCTTACATGCTACTTCCCGTTCCATGGGTGGTTTCATTTGCTTTTTACAAAGGAGGCAGACTGAGCCTATATTTTAATGTAACAAAACATTGTAAATATTCTGCCTTCTTTACAAAATTGAAAATTTTGCTGAAGGAAGCCAGACTAAAAGATTGCAATAGCCTTGGCTGGCCTTAAAAAAAAAATCTATGAATTTTCAAGAAATTGACAGAGCAAAATTTTTCCATTTTTGCAGGTAAACTGCAATTTTGTGATGAAATGACCCCCTTCTGCCCCCCCCCCAGTGAAAATATCTTATACATTTAAGTAAAGGTCAAGGATGAAAAATCAGTTTTCAGGAGCAGTTAGAATCTTTCTGTACAGTTTTCATGGCTTCTCAGTAATTCGTTTGATGCAACTGGCATTTGTAATTATATAATGTAAAGCTTAAGGTCCTAGGTTACCAATACAGGAATCTGATGTAAATACAGTGTCATGAAATATGGTACAATGTGAATCTGAATACATAGCACTAAAATAGCCATTGAGTGCAGCTGTACATGATTACAAGAATTCCAAAAATGTGTTCTTAAAACTCTCTCATTCTGATTGTTTAATGGGGTCCCTTAAGAGGGGTAAGTTGTCTCATTAAGCAATCATAATGAGGACGTTTTAAATCACAGGCTCATTTTAAAAGCATTATTTTTTTGGACTAGAACTCAGCTGCACAGGAATTTGGCCACAGACTCACTTAAAATTTAATATTTTTTTTTAAAACAGGCATCCTTATTTTCCAATATAAACTGACATATTTAACAGGCCAACATTGCTCTGACATTCCTGTAATGTAACAATAATAATAAAATATTTGTCTATTGTATTCGCCGGTACAAACATTTAAGAGTGAAAGAATAATCTCGCTTACAAGGATCTTTAGTTAAATAAGTAAACTGGTCTCACATTTTTATGCTCTTTTCAGCCACTATATCATACACATTTTTTGCTTCAAATTGTGTCTGAGTATGTTATACCGCGTTTGAGGTCAGGAGTTCTTTGCATTTCATGCTCTAATGAATATTACAGTGGAGATAATTCATTCAATTTACTTATGTATTGACTGGGCACAATTGTACAGTGTGCACATGATTGCTGACATTTCTTTTCAAAGTAATTTAATCTATTTTGGAAAGGTTAGGACAAAATTAAGATTAAGATTTCAAGTTCTCAACTTTTTTTTAACTGATATTTTCAATAAATGATTACAGTAAGAGAGTAAAGGACAGCTATATGACAGTAATAGAAAACAAATTTATACTCCTACTATAACAAATGGGCCATACTATGATGAATAGAATATCACTCTAATCATGAGGCATTCCAGAAAATATACACAGGGGGTGAAATCCTGGCACTGCTGAAGTTAATGGGACTTTTGCCATTGACTTCAATGAGGCCAGGATTTCACTCAGAGATTTTATACTTGCCTTCATGGCTGGTTCTTAATCAGACAGGATACTGTCAGAACAAAAGTATTGTGTATAGTAATATTATGGATATAAACTCTCATGCTTCAAGGGCATAAGCCAACATTCAATGAGGAAGGATAGCACAAAACTTTTCCTAGGAGCCTGTTATTTCATAACCGCCTACCACTGGGTGTCTTACCCCTTCCTCTGAAGCATTTGATAGTGGCCACTGCCAGAGAGGGTTTACTGGACTAGATGGCCAGCTGCTCTGAGCTCATAAGGCATTTCCTAGGTTTCTGTGTGACAGACAAATTTAGTACCATTAACAAAGAAATAAGCTGGTTGGAGACAGTGGAGTCTAGTCAACAGGGCATTGGACCAAGATTCCGTTCCTGGATCTCCCACTGTCGCTGACCAAGTTACCTCCCCTTCCTGTGCCTGTTTCCCCTCCCACCCTTTTTCTGTCTTCTCCATTTGGAAGATGAGCTCTTCAAGGCAAAGTCGGTCTCTTAGGGCTGGTCTACACTGAGGGGTGGGGTGGGAATTGATCTAAGATACACAACCTATCGCGTAGCTGAAGTCCAAGTATCTTAGTTCGACTTAACTGGCTGCCCTCATGGCACCAAGTCGACTGCCGTGGCTCCCCCCTCAACTCTGCTTACTTCTCCTGCCAAGGTGGAGTACAGTTGTCGATTCAGGGATCGATTTATTGCGTCTAGATGAGACGCAATAAATCGATACCCAATAAATGTATTACTCGATCCGACGGGTAGTATAGATGTGGCCTTAGTGTATGTTTGCACAGTGGTTAGCACAATGGCCAGCCTCAGCTGAATTCTCTAGGTGCCATCTCTCTGTCTCGCGTACTGAGATAGCCATCGTATCTTAGCACCTACAATCTTTAATGTGTTTAGCCTCACAACACCCCTGTGAAGTACGGAAGTGTATAGGTTTTGTATAGGTAGGGAACGGAGGTGGGGGGGGGGGGGTAAGAGATTTCTACCAGGTCTGATAGGAAGTCTCTGGCAGAGCAGGGAATTAGACTCTCCCAAGTCATAGGCTACTGCCCTAATAACTGGACCATCCTTCCTCTTTGCACTGTAATATACATACATACATAATAAATTTAGGAGAAAGCAATAAACAGCAGCTGGAAGAGAGGGAGCATTTCATGTGGTTCAATTGACTCCTCTGACCAATAAAGGAGCAGTTCTGATGGATTCCACACAGAGCCCTATTCCGTCTCCTTATTTGGAACATGGGGTGGCAGCAATGAATGTAAAATAAGAATGAAAAGCTAAATTTCTGCCTATATCTATCATAGTTCTAACTTATTAACATATTATATGCCACAGAGATCTTCCACTCCTGGGGATAAAGAGAGACAGGAGCTTCTCAGCAAGAGCTTTCTCTGGCAAACGCATTCACAAATGTCTCTCAAACATGTCCAAGGTTAACATATGTATTTGTCTCTGAGGCATATGAATTATACAGCACAATACCTTCTTTTTATGTGGTACTTCTGATCCAAGGATCTCCAGGGCTAGAAAGCACTAAAGCCTCCTCACAGCACTTTATTATATCTAGTTTGCAGATGGATAAACCAAGGGGCAGATTGGTCTATTGCCCAGACTAGTATAGCAAAATAATGGCAGAGCCAGGATTAGAATCAAGAAAGTTTGATTCCTTTTTAACCATCAGAGACCACTGTTGTAAGTTATGAAGAGGCGAGTAACTGGAGGGCACCCTTTGAAACGGTGCTTCTGTTCCAGGGCTCTAGTCCCCTTTGGTTGTTGCTGGCTTTTCTGGGGGTTGTTTCATTTAACAAGGTTTGGAGCTCAGACCTAGAGGAAAGGCTTTGTCAACTTTTCCCAGGGCTAAAAGCGAAACACCTTGGGTGGTAAGTTGAAAGGGGGAATCCAAAGATCAGCGAGAGAGGGAGTGAGAGCTTTGAAGACTGCTTGCTCCAAGCGGTCTAAAAGAATGGTGCCTGGCCTTAGAAATTACTAATACCAGAAGAGTCTCTCGGTGCACAGTCAGGAACAAATATGCTAGTTTGAGAAGTATAATCATGTTACAGAATGTGTTGATTTATTTTTTTTAACCATGACAAAACTGTAGCACCGAGGGCTGCCTCTTTCTCTCAGAGTTTGTCTACGTTGGAGCTGGAGGTACAATTTCCAGCTTGAGGAGACATATCCCTAATAGCTGTTATCAAACTAGCATGCTAAAAACAGAAGTGTAGCCATGGCAGTGCAAACGGCAGGGTGGACTAGCTGCCTTAGCAGATCCCATCGACAGGGCTGGCTCCAGGCCCCAGCGCGCCAAGTGTGTGCTTGGGTGGCATGCCGCTGGGGGCGCTCTGCTGGTTGCCAGGAGGGCAGCACACAGCTCCCGTGGAGCATCCGCAGGCATGCCTGCCGGAGGTCTACTGAAGCCGCGGGACCAGTGGACCCTCCGCAGTCCACCGAAGCCATGGGACCAGCGGACCCTCCACAGGGATGTCTGCAGGAGATCCACCAGAGCCACGGGACCGGCGAGCGGCAGAGCGCCCCCCGCGGCGTGCCGCCGTGCTTGGGGCGGCGAAATGGCTAGAGCTGGCTCTGCCCATCGAAACCCCTAGGTATGTATTCGGGCTGCTAGCCTCTCCCAGTGCTAACACCACCACAGTCACACGTCATAATTAGCATGCTAATGCAATCAGAGTTAGAAATGACATCGTCCACCTCCAGTGTAGACAACCCTGAGTGCCTTATCCTCCACCATAGAAATCAATGGGAGTTTTGCTTAGACTTCTATGGGGGCAGGATCAAGCCCTTTACTAGTTTCCTTCCATGCCTAAGAATCTCAAACACACATATAGTTATTTCATTAGCGGTGTGCTATTATTTTGGAAGTTTGACACCAGCTACCTTCCCTCAGGCCCTCTCTAGATAATAATTTGATTCTGTCTTTGGTTCAGAATGACATTTTGCCAAGTCTCACGCTTCCTCTTTGGTGCGAGTCTAAAAAGGACATTTTAGTAACCCCAGACGCTTGGGCAAGTAAGCTTGCTCACTGGACTATGCATCAATATGAAAAGATTGCTGAAGCTCTTAGGGTGGTTTGAATTCATTGCCCAGTACCAATCACCCCCATCCGGGGAGTTTATGGGGAGGGAATATCCTCAGAGAGATTTCCTGGGATCACACCATCAGAGGGTAAGGTTTGCTCCCTGTGAAATGGCCAGAGACTTGTCTCCTAAGCCTTAGGGGTCATGAGCATCTACATGGAATCTCCGTGCCTCTTTGCCACCTCTTGCAGGCAGCATCACTCCCAGGACCTGCCATTGCCTCGTGGGTTTTGCTCAGCACAGAAGGGTTTGGTGGAGGTGGCGGCCCAAGATTTTCTATTGGTGCCTGGGGCAAGATATTGCACAACTTTCAACAATGCCTGGGTTTACTCTTGGGCCCCACATCCTGCTCTCAAGCTCACTACTGTCCAGCTGGGAGTCTCTCACCTAAGAGAGAACTTTCAACAGAATAAGGGCCAAAGGAAGATTGTGCCATGGAGCTGAGAGACCTACCTCTTCATCCACATGGGACAAGGTAGATCATCAGGAAGGGTTCACTCCACACGGATGTTGATTCAAATAATTTTTAAACATTTATATTGCAGTGGCACCTAAAAGCCTCAATCAAATTGGGTCCTCGTGTGCTAGGAGCTATACAACTATATACTAAAAGACAGTCCCAGCTCCAAAAAATGAATGAAGGGCTCATGATTATTAGCATATAATGAGGGTATAGTTTTTCCCATACGTTTGAATAAAGTTAGTGTCCACTTCACAATTATACACCATCCTGAAGCTTCTTTTTCCAGCCTTAAGATAATTCAGAAAGAGCCTAATTACATATTTGTCTAGTCGATAGAATCAATAAATAATAAATAATAATAATAAAGCAGCTTTCCCTGTTACTCTCTAGTGTTCAATTTTCTGACATGAATTTTTTCAAGCACCTAGTATAGCTTGCTAAGTAGTAATATAATAAAGAATGGCAAGTATGGAGACCAGTTTTACAGCACATTAAAAACTGACAAATTTCCGGCATGATCAGGTTTTATTTCTGAATCTATTTTTCTTTTTGTTAGTTTCTTAGAGATGATTTAAAGGGCAAGCGTGTTGGAAAAGTCATTGATTAAATCAACTGGTGCATCATTTAAAATACCTGATTTGGGCCAGTTAATTATTATGCAATAAACATGAGTGTTGCAAACGTAAGTATTTGCACAAATTACAAAGACAGATGTGCTTTTTCCAGTGGCCAATTTGTGAGATTCCTGCTTGGAATAACTAATACACACACAGTAATCATTGCTGTAAAACTAAACTCTAATAGGTACAGAATGTCACCTGTTGCCAAATGCATGTGATAGCACAGTTACTGGCTTTTTTAGATGTTATAGGACAGCCTAGAATCCGCGGTTTCTGCGTGAGTGGGCAATACAAGAGCAGGAGACAGTATGTATTAGTGGATAGTTCTTTAGACTAGGACCAGAAGTCATGAGTTTTGTTCCTTCCTCTGCCACTGACTTGCTGTTTGGCCTTGGTCAAAGCACTTATGGCCTGATTTTCAAAGCTCTTGGGCAACTGCAGCTCCTACTGAAGTCAAAAGGTGTGGTAGCTGGCCTCTGAAGTCAAGCCACTAAACTCTCTGAATCTCAGATGTATAAATTGGGGATAATGATATTTACTCTCCACGGTAATGTTCTTTCAGATCTATGGAGGAAGAGCACTTTATAAGCACTAAGCATTAGGTTTATAATATAAATTATCTGATTATTCATTTTGAAGCTTCAGATCATCCTTTTCCTCCAAACATCAGGCACTGTATTTCCTGAAGAGTTTGGTATAGCACCATCATAACCAAATCCTATACTCTTAATGGCCAGGGCCTTGTCCCCAGTATAATTTGTTTCTCCTTCTGACCTGTGGGTCTAACCATCCATTGCCACACGTGGCTCACTGTGCCTTGTGTTCTGTCATAATAGTTTTGTAGAAGAAATTACTTAGGGTGGTTTTCCTGTTGTTTTCCCTTCAGTTTGCGGCTGCCGTTGGCTAAATCATTATTTAACTCTTCTGCTTTCAATGACATTTCCTCCACCTAGGGTCCTACTACCCTCTTCAGGTGCTCATCTGTTCGAAAGCGTTGGTACTTGCTGAGATTTGCCAAATTACTTCACAACTGCTCACCACCTGGCATTGGCCAGTCACAGGTGGTACTGTCTCCTACCATTACAATAGCAAGCTACCAAGCCTGACTTGTCCAGTATAATATAAATTATTCCCCACATCTGCATAATCATTTTTTTATTAAACACAGATTGACTATTTTGAGCTTATGCATAAAAGGGCAATGAATAGCTGCATTCTTTGTATAAAAATTACATTTTTAAAAAGGTTCTTCAAAGCAGATATCCTGTAGTTATGCAAGCAAATACTGAATATGTGTAAAGGTCTTAAATATGGCAACATTTTGACTCATAAGCCTTCTCTCATATTATGTTTCACATTTCTTGAATATTTTAAAGTACAGTTTTAATTTTTTATTATAAATACTGCCTATACTCAAGGCCCATACTCAATTGCTATTCAGCATTTCAAATGAAGAGGTTCATCTATGTGAACGTCCCTGCTCAAACAGTGTAACATCAGCTGTCATTTGCCAGTGACCAAAGTCATTGACTTATATAAAGAACTGATCTCAACCCTAATTGCTATAAGGTAACTTCTAGGGATATACAGTTATCTTTGGATAGTTAGCCCCCATGCTTTGTAGTGTTTTCAGGGCTATGATTAGACAATCTCAAAGCAATGAAATCTCCACCATTGCTTAAATAATCACCTTAACTGTAATGAGAAAGCAAAACAGCCAATGCATGGACAGCATATGTTCACCAATGGACTGGAAAATTCATTTAATCTTGTATTTTATAGACCCTATTGATAAAACTTGGAAATCAGAAAACAAATGGAGCAAATGGGCCATTGACTTAGGAAAATATATTCCAAAGCCATGGGGCTGAAGGGCAGAACCCTTAATCCAAGTGTTAAGTAACTGGTGAACATCTGGGCCACTGAATGAGCTTATGGTTATTATTCACTGTTCCTCTTGAGGTAGAGCCTAAGAACCCCCAAACAGAGATTAGGGCCTCATTCTACAAATTACTTGAGGATAGCCCCTGCCCTAGAGAGTTCACAACCTAATATTTAGACAAGACACAACTGCTGAAGATAGATGGCATCATTATCCTCTCAAGACACCTATTTCCTCTAGAGAGATTTTGACCCTGCCAATCTGTGCTCTACGTAGCCATTGGTCACAATGCTTCTGTTTGAGTCTTCCCCACAAACACATGCTGCATTGAGCTGAGGCCTGGAGGATTCTGTGGGTCCCTCTACTTGTGTGGACACTCAATTACTTAGCTCCTTGCAAGTCAGAAATTTGGCATTTCCTTTGCATCTGTGGCCTGGTCAGGTCCCCTCAAAATTTGGCCCTGTGGAACTAAAAATGTAAGGAGGGATTTTAGGCCTCAAGCCTGCAAACACGTACACACATGCTGAACTTCATTTTAGTGAGCAATCCCATTGACCTCAATGGGACGGCTCATGTGAGTGAACTTACATATGTACCTAAGTGTTGGCAAGATCAGAGCCTTGGCTGCTATTAAATATGGTGACACAAAAGCACACACTATGGAGGTCGTACGTAGATTTGTAAGGAATCCATAGAAATGTGTGGAAAAACTAAGAAAAAGATGGGTTAAATTAGCCTAGTAGTGCCTTCTAGGGGAGGGATGTGAGCACCCTGGTGGGTGCAAGAAGAATTACCCCGTGGGCTGGGTAGATGTGAATCATGTATCAGTGGGTGCTGCAAAAACGAAGATACAAGAATTCCTTCGGAGTTGATTTTGTATAGATGCCAGTATCTGAAATCCTTAGCTGAATGTGCTGCTTTTGGAAGGGAAAGAAAGTAAAACAAAGGGTGGGGGAGGAGGAAAGAAGAAAGAATGACACAATGAGAGAAAGAATTCAAAAGCTGAACAGGAAAAAAGGTGGGGAGGAGAGGATTTACTGGAAAACATTCCTCTCTTACAACCATGATAACTGGAATTATTTACAGTGACTTATTTCTCTTCTCTATGTGCCAGAATGTCTCTAGCACTATTAGAAAAAACTTCTCCACATAATATTAGCATCCCTTGTATGATATGCAAAGTGGATGCACTGCGGACAAGCAGTAGATCAAAAAGTCACAATCTAGTCTTTCTGCTTGGTGTATCAGACCTCCAAGATACTCTAGTCATAGAATCCTGAGAATATCTGAGATTCTTATTAGTCAGATTCCCTCTAACGGTTCTCCCCACACATCCCCCAGTGTTTGCCATGACACTGCATCCTGTCATTGGTGTAGGACTAATGCTGACAATGTGCTGGGTCCTTCTCAAACATAAAAGAAGATATTGTGCCTACTCCAAAATCCTCGTAATGTAAAAAGCTGACAGACAGTCAAAGGACCAAGTAAAGTCATCAAGGGGGGAAATGGCCATATTTTGGTAAGACTAGCTCAGAGTTGGGTGTCTAGCTCCTTTAAGCCCCATGAAAAAATCCCACCCATGGTGTTACAATAGCACAAAACTCTTGAATGGTTTTGGTATATTATATGGATTATCCGCGTGTACCCATAGCCCTGCCATAACCAGCCAGCTAGCTTCCTCTAGACATGACTACATTAGTGAGTGAGCAGGAAGGATTTGAATGCAGAGGGGGTAGTCGCCTTGCAATGCATTATTCATGCTTGTAAAGTTCTTTGAGATCTGTGCATAGAAGAGACTATAGAAATGCTAAGTCTTATGGTGATGGTGACAGGAGTTGAATCATTCCTCCTACTTGGCGACGCCTTTGTCAAGTTGAGTTGCCTAGACACTCATGCTGGATTAAGATGTCCAATGGGACTTTGATGCAGTGTGAGAGCTGCATTGCTGAAAGTAATGAAATGCTGTTATTCAGACATTAATAAGAACTTACGTGGCAGTTTGTATGAATAAGAACTGCAAATCTTGAGCAGGTCTGGTCTTTGAGATTAATTGGATAAGGGTGAGTGAATACCGCAAGCGATAACCCACAAACCAGAGTGCCTCAGTAGGGGACTGGCATATGCCTAAGGTGCCTTTGTCCTTGTGCCTTCAAGTGAGGTGCCTCTCTCATTAGAGCGCATTCTGGCATGAATGTATGGCCCCTCATTATTCAATTATGGTACCTGAGATGTACATTGTTATTAGAGTAGAACTCTTGAAAAACTTTTTAAAATCAACAAGCTTATGGGTACTGATTTAACCCAAGCCTCGACTATGGAACGTAGTTCCTAGCGAAAGGGTAAGTGAACACAGAAAGGACAAGGTTATAAGCACCTTCTTTTCTCTGCCCAATTGCACAAAACCATCATAGATCTGCTGTGTGACAGGACTAGTCCATGGAGAGGGCCAGCAAGGAGACTGCACTGCTCCCGGAATGCAATGGAGCTGAGCTCCACAATCACTTATTTGAAGGGATTATTTCCGGCACTGGTAAGTGCTTTCTAAGGCACCTTGATAGCTGGGTAAAATGATGGGAGTTCACAGGGCGGGTTGTGGGCCAACTAGCTTGCAGTCATTTTCCATAAACTCCACGTATTGAGGAAAGAAGGGCAGCATTGGTCACAATTATTACATTTCACAGCCTATAATAGCAGCTGCTATCTGGCTGTGCAGGTGTTCTGTGCCCCGTCTTGGGGCTGTGAAGGATCCATTCTCTTCCCCAACCCCCGTTAATCCACTGAACACTCAGGCTTTCCACAAGGGGCTGGGATTTCATCCTATTAGTATAGGACAAAATAGTTATTTATTGCAAATCCTAATAAAGAGGTGGCTTGTTTGTCTTAGTTCTGCTTACCCCTGCTGCTCCAGTTTTCCCGTGGTCTTTTTATATCTAGGTAGTTAGCTAGACAGGCTTACAAATAATGTATTTGCTAAGGAAAGGGCATGTGTTAAAAATCATTATTTTTCATTTATTTTGAAAACGGAAAGAATGAGATTAAAAGAGCTGTATAAACCTAATATCACAATTGAGTTGGAAATTTGCTTTTCATCAAGAGAGTCCGAGGCAGGATTATGTGCTGTAGTCTGTTCATCTGTCAGTTATTCAAATATTCTCATTCTTTATGCTACACACCCTGAGTCTTTTATTATCTTACTCCATTTATTGCTTCTGCACAAGCAGCAATCTTAACTGTAGAATTTATTTTCTTTGTTGTTCAAAATATTTACCAGGAGTTTGTTTTTTTTTAATAGTTGAGGGTTGGCTTTTATGCTGTGTCTCAGACACTGAATTTGGAAAATTGCACAAGACAAAATGAATAAGCTAAATACTTTCTTGTATTACGCATTAGGACTGGTTTGCCCTTTGGCATACTGAAATCCACCAGTGGCTGAAAGCCCTAGGCCAGGTTTGCTTGAGTCCCAGGTATGACTAAATTTGCATGCCATGTTTTCCCAAGGATATTGAGCCCTGTGTTGCCCACCTAGGAAGAGAAGGAAAAAGCTGTAGGTTCAGAGCCTGGCTACAAAGTTACTCTCCCGATCTGGTGATTGCTGCTTCCTTGTTTCACTCCGGCACTCTCGTTATTGTGGATATCTCCTCCAGTCACTTCATAGTACGGAATCTACAGGCTGCCAAATAAACCCTTTGGAGAACATAAGGATCCTGCATGCTTCGTGTTTCCTAAAGGAAACATCTAATTCTGTATTAAAGATTCTGCACAGTTTTATTTAACTATTGTTTACTCGTGTTGTTTTCTTATAGCAATGGCTCCCTTGTCTGGCTACCAATAAGCAACGCCATCTGGAATGTTTTGTTCTTGGCCTGTCATTCTTGCACCAGGATTCTTGCATCAAGTCTTAGAATAAAGGTCTCTTTAAATCAAATAATTTATGGCAGACAGCACTGTCCAGCTCCAGCGGTCACAAGTTCTTAATGAACGCAGAAGCAGCCTTTTCTTTCCCCCGTAGCGAAACATCATAAAAAGTAAGTGACAGCAATTCTGACCCTATCTATGGCAGTTTATGAGCATGATTTGCAGACAGATTGAGTTACAATGTTATTGTAACACCTCATCAAAATTCTTAGCCAGTTTTGCAGCAGTAGCTTAAGACAAGTGGACTGCCCTGTAACTGGCTGGATCACTTCCAGGAGCTTCTACCCCAGGCACAAAGTAACCCTTTTCAGTTAACCTCTGTTATTTCTTTCTCTTCTCAGTGTGGTTGCAGGAGAGTTCACAGGGAAAGGATGCATCAGAAAGCTGATTGCAGAATGGCAAAGGGCTGTGACGTCTGCCCTATTCTTTCACTTGCAAGAGAATGGCTAATACTACGAAGAGTTCAGACTCTGACTTGACTGTGGCACTTTACTCTGGGAGCTAAATATGTAAGGTCAAAAATAAAAATTCTCATTCCATTTTTCGTCGACTTCCACTGTGCTGTCATTGAACTATTTTTTATTTTGTTTTTTTTCAGGCAAGCTTAACTTGTCCAAAATGGCAATGTGTATGCAAGGGCTTTTTTTGTTTGTTTGTTTGTTTTGCGCAAGGTATTTAAAAACAAATGGACAATAATTTATGCAGACGTAATGATATAATTGCAATATTCATTTCCACCTAAAGTCAATTTGCAGTAGGTAATAGAAACCAATACGGTTTGCATAAATAACATCTGGCAGTCAAATCCAAGGAGAGACTCTCAGTGCTAAGAGAATGTATGAGTGCAAAGAAAAGTCTGAGTTAGAGTTTGGAAAATTCCTGTTTGAAAGGCCAAAGTATACACTATAACCGGTAATCCACAATCTTGTCTACAAAATATCCCGAACACAAGGAACAAAAAAGCACCATTCCTGTCTACCTCCCCCAAAATTAATCTACGTAACAGAAAAATCAGCGGAATCCGAGATCTAACAGAATGATTACAGTTAACATAAACAAACAGTTTAAGCAACTGGCTGCCAAGTCATCTGTGATAGATTTATGAATTGATAAATTAGCTAAGGGAGTGGCAGTACAAACAATCACCCTGAAAGATTTGTTCCACCGAGTGCATTGTGTCAACATCTTCCATTCATTTTGTTTTCATAATTTCATTCTGACATTGATTTAGATTCTTTTTTCTTCTTACAAATATTGAATACCACAAGGTTGTAACTCAGCTTTAGGCTACCCAAAGAACCTACCGATTATGTGTCTGAACTATGGATTCTGGGTGGCATCTGAGGGAAGGGGAATTTGAATGTCTTTTTACATGTGGGCATAAAGAAATCCCCCTTTTTTGAGAATATATAGAAAGAGATCAAAATACAGCATAAAATGCAATTCAAACTTAATACGTTCTGAAGCAAAACGCACATTCCTTTTAAAGGGTGATAAAAAACTGCTTGGAT
The DNA here is from genome assembly GCF_007399415.2 of Gopherus evgoodei. Taxonomy (NCBI): domain Eukaryota; kingdom Metazoa; phylum Chordata; order Testudines; family Testudinidae; genus Gopherus; species Gopherus evgoodei. The sequence goes on along the minus strand of NC_044332.1, from coordinate 13,881,725 downwards.
CTATGGGAAAGGGATGTCTTGATAAAAATCCCTCTTTTCCTGTAGTTTCTGAAGCCTAGAGAATGGCTTTCATATGAAAGAATGATCCAGTGGTCACGGTACTAGCCTGGGACCTGGAAGACCCAGTTAGATTCCCAGCTCCCACCACATACTTCCAGTGTGACTTTGGGCAAGTCACTCCATGTCTCTGCATCTCAATTTCCCATCTGTAAAACTGGGATAATACTCCCTACCTCAAAGGGGGGTTGCGAACTAAATACATTAAAGTTGTGAGGCACTCAGATGCTACGGTGACGGAGGACATATAAGTACAATACATAAATGTCCTCTGATGCTGTTGCTCCATTTGTGTAGATGAAAGAAAGCACCGCTTTGCTTTTACGTATGCAAAAATTAGGCTAATAATCAATAACACTCAGGCGGAGCTATACCTTGGGGAAGGCAAATCGGGGCGACTGCTCTGGGCACTGTGCTTTGAGGAGCCCTGCGGGCCAGTGTGATTGGCTGGCACCGTCGGTCTCGGAACAGACTAATCCATCATTTCTGCCCCCCCCCCCTCCGCTCCAGGCTCCGTGCTTTGGGGGGCCCCGCGGGCCAGCGTGATTGCCCAGCACGGTTGGTCCTGGAAGAGATTAATCTATCACTTCTGCCACAGCCCCCAGATTCCCCTAGGGACGGCCCTGCACTCAGGTTTACTGGTGCTGCAGGCAGGAGGGTAATCAGTTAAAGTTGTTCTATAGTACTAGATTTTCCAAAAATTAACTTTCAAAAAGACAGGAGAATGAAGGAATTGTGTCTCAGACAGCCCAAAAGGAGTGCAGAGAGAAACTCAATTCTTGGTGGATTGTTTGGATTACTCTTTCTACTATGTCTATAAGTTGAAGAAAAAGTTGGAAACACAGGTCCTGTATGACTGTTGAAGAAAAGCCAGATGGAGATTAATACACTGGAGAAATGTTCAAAAACTCGTTGTCCATTTGAAATTCTGAACCCTATAGTATTATAATACCAAGGTTAGGGAGAGAGCTGCAATGAATCAATATTCTGTGTGCATCCATGGTACAATTCAAAGCTGCCTGTCTGTTGATTTCACGGTTGCACACACATCTTTCAAGATTTCTAAAAATTGTATAGAGAAGATTATATGTAACTTTCAGGTCTGCATCAGTTTCTTACATCCCTGCTTTTCCTGATCCTTTATGAACATTCACACCCATGTTCCTTATAGCAAAGTTCTCTATAACAGAGTACAAAGATTACACAATTTTAAAATGAATGAGAGCTATTAGACTGTACTACTTTTTAGATTAAAATTACTCATAAATCCAAGAGAGTCCCAGTGAAGTCTCATGCAGAGTTCAACTGAAGTTAATAAGATTCTCTATGAGTTTAAGGCACTATGCTGGCAAATTCCTTTGTATCATCAGAACATATTATTTGTAATTAATGTTTCATATAAAGAAACCATTGCACATGTGCCCCAATGCATACAAGCACAGAGACCCATGGAAAGTTAAAGACAAGTGCATCTGTGACCAGTGCAAATAACACAGTGTGCAGTTAACCTGTGGAATTCACTGCTGCTAAAGGTCATCAAGCAAAATCTGTGACTGATAATTCCATGATTATTAATAAAAATTATACCTATGCACTCTAAAATAATTATATGGATTATTAATAAAGAACCATGCGTCAGGGAATAAGGTGGGTCCCCACAAAAGGGTCATGTTGGAATTCTGTTAAGCAAACCAAACATCTGCTGCATTGTAAAGTGATTTAGATCAGGGGTAGGCAGCCTATGGCACGCGTGCCAAAGGCGGCATGCGAGCTGATTTTCAGGGGCGTTCACACTGCTTGGGTCCTGGCCACCGGTCTGGGGGGCTCTGCATTTTAATTTAATTTTAAATGAAGCTTCTTAAACATTTTAAAAACCTTATTTACTTTACATACAACAATAGTTTAGTTATCTATTACAGACTTATAGAAAGAGACCTTCTAAAAACATTAAAATGCATTACTGGCACGTGAAACCTTAAATTTGAGTGAATAAATGAAGACTTGGCACACTACTTCTGAAAGGTTGTCGACCGCTGATCTAGATTCATTAGGGGGCTGGGTTACCAGGTACTGTCTGCTGGTAAAAAAAAAAAGGATGCCGGAGTAGATAGATCTATATTCTGATCTGGTACGACAACTCCTGCGTTCTCTGCATGAATAGCACCACTGCCCTTCCCACCTACTCCAGTTGAAAATACATTGTGAAACTCCATAATGGGTACATTTTATACAGTTATAGAGTTTCATTTTAAAATACATGGTTGACTAAGGAAAGAGTTCCCACCATGAAATTATTTCAGAAACAGCGGAAACGACGAAGATGGGTTTAAAGCTGGCCCTTCCTCCCCAGGGTGAAATTCCTCACCAACTGAGCCAAAGAATCAATGCAACATGATTATGCTGAATTCATGTGAGCAAATAAAACAATTTTGCTTCAGTCAGTTAGGAAGCAATAGTCACAGCTGCAACAATGCATTTTCAATTGTTGGGAGTAAATAGGTCACTTGTAGAAGAGAGCAACTATCATGTTAGATCACAGCTGGCAGAGTGGTCTATTATATTAGCTCATCCATGACTGTGGAGTTGTCATTACGTGTTCTGTAGCGAGACTGTACCATTGTAACTCCGGCTCTCGCAACCTGGTACCCTCAGAGGCTAACGTAACCAATTTTGGTCCAAGTTCCCTCACACGGAGTTTGATCTTTCTGTGTCTGAAGCCAGGGGATAAACCCCCATTTTCTTGTACAGGTGAAAGATCAGGCCCATTATGAATTCTCTCAAATGGAATCATCATTTGTGTTCAGAGTTGTTGGCCTTACCGTTATTATTAGGTGTTATTGTTGCTCCTCCAAAATGTATTAACCCAAAGCTGTGGGTTGGATGTCAATGTTCTAATTGTACAACTCACTTTTTGGTTAAGTTAAAAGAAAATTGGAGCTAATTGGAGAGTTCTCCCTCTCTCTGCCCCCAAAAGTTTGAACATGTAGCATTTTTTCCCACTCAAGCAAGTCATCATTACATTTTGTTTAAATAAAACAAACACTCCTGTTTATTCACTATCCCATAGCAAAGCAAAAAGCCTCCTGCTGCTTACAAGAAACACAGAAAAAGATAAACTGTCTATGGAAAAACTGGTTCTAAAGTCAGAGGATTTTTTTAAAAGCACATAATTTGGACCATGTGATCACAAACCATTAAGAGAGACTGAGTCAGAGTAATCAGGGTTTTAAGAATGATAATAGAAATTGGGATTTAATAATACAGTAGGTAAGCCCTCCCCGCACCCCTCCCCATTTTTTGTATTAGTAGATCCTGAGAATGTTTTACCAATTGAGTGTGCAATGAGTGAAGTATCTTGGAGCAGTCAGATGTGTTTGCTTGTTAAAAATTACTGGCACAAAAGATATGGGAGCAAATTCTGCACTCTTGTCATATTCCTACAACCGCACTGGTTCCAGCACGGCTGTGTACCTGTTATACAGAGCAGAACTTCGCCCCAGTTAACTAAGGGCCTTTTGGTTGTAAAACATAAGGGAGTGGGATAGAAGCCCCAGGAAACTCCACAGGGTGAATCTAACTGAGCTTATGACTGTGTTAGAGTTTCTTCCCTATAGAGTTTATTTCCTCATGAGGGAAAGGATTACAAATCTATAGAGGAGGCAGGAGGCCCAAGCTTCCAAACCTCGTGGGCCCCTCAATTTATGGGTAAAGGAGGTTCCTTCCCCATGATGCAGCAGCCCTACTGTGGTGCTGCGTAGCCTCTGCCCCACTCTGGTAGCCTGGTACCATTAGGACCAGTTCTCATATCCAGTCCTGCAATAGTTTCTTAGATACAACTCCTGCTGAAGTTTATGAAAACTGTGAATGTAGATCAGTTTCAAGCCTGGGCTTATGTATAATTAGAAGAGGATTTGAATACCTTTGAACTATACATTTAGTTCAGGAAACTATCCCATCTCTCTCTCTCTCACACACACACTGCCAGTGCTCCATGATCTACATTGGTGAATGGCTTCTGGGTAGAGTTTAAGGAGTCATTCTGACCCATAAAGCTCTAAGGGTATTTTGATGGGGCATCCGCCCCACACTGGCAGAAAAGGGTTTAAAAGTAGCCCTAAGGAGGCTGCTAAGGAGGCTGTGCAGAAGGCAGCCAATCATAGACGGGTTTATAGGAGCAGCCAATCAGGACCAGGCTCGCCCATATAAGAAGGGCTGCATAAGAGAGCAGTGGGAGTCATTCCTTAGATCTTGAGGAAGGAGGTGGACTGGCTACCTTGCATGCGATGGGGAGCAGGCAGAGACCCAGGGAGCTAAAGGCAGCTCCTGGCAGGCTGCATGGACCTGCAGACTGAGGCCCTGACACAAGGGTGTGGGGGGAGAGGGCTGGAGCCACTGAAGGAAGTGGCTAGACCGTGGACTGTAGTTTGCCACTGAAGGGAGTGACCAGAAAGTAGACTGCAGGTCCCCCTAGAAGGGGGGAACAGAGTGTGGCACAGCCAGAGGGCAGTGTCACTAAATAGGATGCTGCAGTCCTGGGAGTGATGTGCGTCCAGGAACAGAGGTGACAGCAGGTGAGACACTACCAGAAGAGGGCACAGCACTAATTCCCCAGACAGCCAGCAGGAGGCACCGCAATGGTGAGGCGTACCCCATCACAGGTATGTTTTCATGGCAGAGATAACTCAGTGACTGGCACATGTGTCTTAGCACCTGGGTTAGCCTTGCCCAAGTGTGAGCAGCCACATTACAAAGCCATACCTGAGTTCTTATTTTTCATATCCTGGCACCTAGGAGCCCTAATTATGGACCAGCACCCCACTGTGTTATGTGCAGGGGCAGCTCCAGGCACCAGCACACCAAGCGTGTGCCTGGGGTGGCAAGCCACGGGGGGCACTCTGCCGGTCGCCGCGAGGGCGGCAGGCAGGTTGCCTTCGGCAGCATGCCTGAAGAGGGTCCGCTGGTCCCGCAGCTTCGGCGGACCTCCCACAGGCGTACCGCCGAATCCCCGCAGGCAAGCTACCAAAGGCAGCCTGCCTGCTATGCTTGGGGCAGCAAAATGCCTAGAGCCGCCCCTGGTTATGTGCTGTACAATCCCAAAACAAAAAGAGATGGTCCCGGACCCAAGGAGCTTACCATCTAAGGGTAATACAATACAGACAGACACACCCTGTCCTTACTGATCCGCACTCATCCAGGTGAGTTTCTAGGACTTCTGAGATCATACCCCTGGCTCTTTGTGCTGCAATAAGCAGAGTCATTCTATCTTAAAGAATTGTTGGAGAATTTGTCTGTCCTTTTTGGGCGCATGGGGGCGGGTATCATAGGGAGAGATTGAAGGACTACATGCACCTGACTGATTTACCTGTGACCTCACTGCAAAGTAGGCATGTGACGAGCCCAAGTGAAAGCCTCACTTGGGTTTTAGCCGATACCCCCACATGGGCCAACTACCCCAGGTGAACATATCATTAAACATAGGTGATTTTTTGTGTGTTGACATGAGGGAGTTTAGGGGCAATGGGCAAACAAGTGCCTGGGTTAACTCTGCGGTGAAGATAGACCCCCTAAGTAGGCAGGTCCCAAGCTATTTAAATAGACTGCTTTTTCTCATCATGTCACCCTTGTGCTCAGTGGAGGCACTGAGCGGATTTCCACCTGTCAAATGGAGGGGGCCATTCGTCATGAAGGAGCTTGTTCTCCATTTGGACCCAAAACTGCCCACAGCTGAGGACACTGAAGACATGCTGCAAAGCCTATCTACTCTCCCAGGTCTTGGAGTACAATGGTGAGGCTGAGTGTATTGGAGGACTGAAGGGTATTCTTGGACAGAAATCTTACACTATTGGAAATGAAGTGAAATTGCTGGATTTATAACTTATTAAAGACTGTGTTTTAACTATTTCTTATGGGCACACAGGATAGCTGCTTTACAAAACATTCTAGACAAATTGAAATATCAAAATGTCATTCCTATTTTGTTCAAATTCCAATAACTCTAAACCGAGTCAAAAAGCTACAGAACTCTTGCTTTTTTTTTAAAGTTACTTCATTTAGAAAGTGCACAGGTGTCTCCTGACATAGTTCTCCAATAGAAGGGAAATTCACCTTGGGAAAAGGATCAATATTGATTTTCTATTTCAAGCAAAACATGTTACTTTCACTGCCAACAATTGTCAATGCTAAAGGAAGATGTGAATAACTTTGCATACTTCAGCTGTGTAGTTATTTCTTTCTGTTGCATCCACTCTGGATTCAGCTTTCAAAATGAAATCGCTTGGGTCACATTTAGGTGGGATGAAGCACAACTGGGAATTGCTCTCAGTTCATGCAATGCAAGTGATGATTCTGCAGTACAATAACTATCTTGCCCCAGTGGAGAGCTGACATTCAAAGGACAACTAACTACCACGGCTGTGCAGTTTGGGGGTAACGTATTAAATCAAGTGCCGTGAGGATTCCTAAACTACAGAGGGTTCTTTCAGAAAAGACTGTAATGAAATACATCAGTTATTTCAAACAAAAACCAAACAATTTAAATGAACCATTCTGCAAAGTTTTGTTTACTTCAGCAATATAAAAATTATATTCAGCAGAAAATATGCAAAAAAATAGTTACCTATTATTTTGTAACGAAAAGCAGGTCATTCGCATGTATGTTCATTAGTTAATTCTCGTAAGCAAAGCTTTTAGACCTGCTGAGTTTTATTTCTATCTGTAAATCTCTGTATTTCTACCTGTATCTCAACAGTGATATCTCTATCGCTGTATGGTTACCTGCAGCCCATTGGCACTACTGCAATCAACCAATCCTGAAAACTATTGAGGTTCTGTTGAAGGTTCTGTTCTGTTACTGGGAGGTTCTAGCCTCAGTGAATAGGGGAACCAAAAGGCAGTTAAAACCATTCTCATTCCTCGGGACATTTAAAAAGCTCTCTCCTTGTTCAGTGAGGCCAGCACCTGTCAGCAAAATATGAGACGTAACTTTCTATAAACAATGGGGCCTTGGGAACCTCTTCAGTACCCAGCAGAAGTTGGAGCAGTTAAAATCTCCCGTTCCCTCCCCTCCTCCCGAGAATAGTATCCTGCGATAGTTGAACTCCTTGTTGTTAGAGAATTTTTTTTAATTCTTTCTTTCAGACCTGCTGAGATGAGGAGGAGCAAGAATAGCCATAAACCTACAGAAACATGGAAAATCTCATTAGACCCACTCAGTATTGGCAGGGTTGAGAGTATATTTGTGTACACCCAGATTAGTTCGTACTGGGTATAAAAACACTGGATCAAGAACACGAGACAAAAATTAAATAATATGACTTACATGCATATAGCACCTTTTATCCTGAAGGATCCATAAATGTTCCACAAGCTTAGGCCCTAAGCCTAAACTTGGCAAGATATTTAAGCATATGCCTAACTTTAAGCATCCATATAAACTCACTGAAGTCAATGGGATTATTACACACACTTCCATCATGCTTTTTGTATTGTGTTATTTGTTTATGGCTAGTGGGAGCTGTCCTTTTTAGGGTGTGGCAGACAGAGTATGTTTGAGACTGAGGAACACACAGAAATTTTGCCTATATAAAGCTCCCAAAAGGTCACAACTTGAATTAATAAATTTAGCTCTGTTAAGCCTAAGGAAGTACAAGGGAATACTACCGATCCTGGGATAACACATTAATTAGCATAGATAAAACTGCCACCACAGAATCCATCAGGACTTCCACTTACTTCAGTATGGCCAGAATTCTACCCAATTTGTTTTAAATATTATTAGGATATTACTTTGTTATGCAAGATTGGATTATACCAGTCTGGCTAATTTAGGTAATCGTGAATGCCCACAGATAAGCCCCGCCTTTTGCTATTCATGTACTGCTGCTTCCTTAGTATGCAACTCAGCACAGGCAGTAGATAGCACAAGCCTTTTCTTATCAGTTCAGAGTAAGACAGTGCAGTTCTGGTAAACTCAATCTGTATCTCTATTAATTGAAAGCTGCCTTCGTTCAAAGACGTGTGCAGGTGTCTTTATGACCCTGGGAACAAAGAAGTCAGCTGTAGCAACGTCTGGCAAAAACTGATGCTTCTTCCTTGAGTTTACAATAATCCAGGCTATTGAGAGTGTTTCTCAAGTCACACTGTGCTTCTTGTCACCGAATCGCTCAGTGCAACCAATGACAAATGTGTCTCTTTTGTAAAAATGTATCCGGATACTGCCTGTATTATACATTTTCTCCTCTAACTTAAATGTCAGAGGATGTGCTCAAGCAGGAAGTGGAGTGCGTAAATGAGGTGGTCTAGGAAACTAACTACTTTGTCTCTTCATATATAAAAACTGTGGGAGGAGAACAGAGAATTTGGCTACCACTGAATGGCAAAAAGACGACAAAAAATTGTGTGCCACGTGTAAATATGTGCGATCCAGCTAAAGTACCAATCTATTATGGGAGAGGAACTGAGCATTACTGTGCTACTGACTTCTTATCAGTTCTGTGGATAGGAATACTTAGTTAACATAATTCTTCAAATGTTTTGAATTCAGTATCTAGAAAAAACAGGCTCTCTTCTAAACAGGTTAATCTCATGGCAAATGCACTTATTGATTTACTGACAGGCTTTCCCTTTGCCATATTAAATTAAATAAAAGGATGTCTGAAGAAGTTTGATAGATAAATATTTGATCTATTATTTACCAGCCTGAGTTTCATTTTTATTACCATTTTAACTGGCAAAGTAAAATGTTATTTAGTTTTCCGTCAGCTTCTGAACTTTCATTGCTCCCCTGCCTCGCTCTTTTACATGTCAAGGGCTCACTTTAAAAGAAACATTTTTTTTCCTATTACAATAATATAGCTAGTAAGACAGACACTTAGACTGTGTCAATAATAGCACCCCTTGACATGGTACCTGTCCTAAGAAGCTAAAGTAGTTAATGGACAATGTTCCAGCAACCCTAAGTGATCCACAAATCTCCTTGCAGACTGTAAACCTATTGTAAATGATGCATTCTCTCTAAGCATGTACCCACTAGAGGGTTTTTTTATTCCAGAAACAGCTTTTGGCCATATTAATATTACTTTCATTTTTAACTAAAATCCAAATAAGGGACACTTGGATTTGTCTCCAATCATTTTTTCTAAAGAATGACAGATGATATTGCCTTGCCAAACTGACACAGCCAAGGAGATTAGTGTTATAATCAGGTTACCTTACAGATAGATAGGTAGAGAAGATAGATTCAGGAGTATTCTGTTGCCTGAACAATTCCCAGGTTTAACATTTTCATCTGCTGGATGGGAAGTACCTCCACAGGTTTTATTTCAGTTCTCCCACTAAAACTTTTGTTTTTATTTGCTTCTTACAGGTCCTCTTAAGCAAAGACAAAGATGTTTTTTTCCCAAAGGTAGGAAGGCATGGAAGTTTGGTTTGTATGCCCAGTTCTAAAAGGAGATTAGAGAAGGTAAACAGGGCACTTCCAGTCACCCTGTCCCATAACACAAGAATAAAAGGGCATTTGGTGAAACTGATAGGGGGCAAAATAGCTGATTAAAAGTCAACTCTTAAAAAAACCACAATCAGCTGGTAGAATTTATTGCCATGATCTAGCAATTTTACATACGAGAGCAAGGGGGTTATAGAAGTATCTGACCACCTCATATTTAATCTCTTTATTCTCACAACATGCCTGTGAGGTAGGGAAGTGCTATTATACCCATTCTACAGACAGGGAACTGAGGCACAGAGAGGCTAAATGACTTGCCCAAGGTCACACAGGAAATTTATGGTACAGCAGGAAACTGAACCCAAGTCACCCAAGTCTTACTCTAGTGCCCTACCCACTGGACTCTCCATCCTTCCACAAGACGTCACTGAAGCCAAGAATTTAACAGGATTCCAAATGGGACTGGTCATTTACAAGGATAACAACATCCAGAGTTACAGAAGTAAAGCTGGGTTTTCTTAAATTATCCAAGATTAATGGAAGAAATCCCCGCTACCACAGCTGCTGCTGGGAGACACAGATGCAATATTGATGCAACTAAAGAAATCTTGATGAGATTTAGAGAGGGGACAGCATGGTAAGAGTCAGGGGATACAGGGACAATAAGTACGTGGATTCTTTGTGGAGAGCAGCAAAAGATATTTAACTCAGGGAACATCATAAATATTACCACCCGAGGCAGAGAATTTTTTTGAGGGAGCCCACTGTTAAAATATTTTGCCGCACATCACTGAGAGTGATTAATTCTCAAGTTTTTTAGCTACAGTCATACGTTGTTTTACCTTTACGTTCTCAGTGTGATGGTTTCCAAATGCAAGCTTCAATATTTTACCACATATTTAGGGGAGGGAGGCTCTAGCTGCCACACAGCCAACCAAACTCCAGTCTTTGCAGCATATTGAGATTAACAGAGGGTGATGCCAGAAGGCTACTCATCTTCACCTTATCAACCCAGGGTTAAGCTTTGAAGCTCAGATAGGGCTAAGGAAGAAAGCTGAATTTGCTGCAAACTCCATGCAGTACACACAAGTGATCCAGTGAGCATGTCCAGCTAGACTTCTTTCAGCGGAGTCGTGAGGCCCACAGAAAGCATTATGAAAAATCCTTGTTTTAATTTACTATTTTGTGGACTCAATTCTTTACATCGGGACATCATACCAAATTAGATGCATGTGTATGACTCTTCCAGGTTTCAACACACATGCATCCAAGGGCAGAATTTGGCCCTTGGAGATTTTTCCCCCTGTAGCAGGGTGGACCTCTGTTCCTGCCCTGAAGAGGTAAAAACAGCCGTGGGAGGGGGCTGTGGCTGGAGAAAGCAGCATTAAACTGGGCAAGGTAAAACTCTGGCTGATTGGGGGAAGTGGCTGCAGCTGGGGCCATGCCCCAAACAGACTCAGCTGGTCCTATAAAGTCAGAGAAGCCAGGGGCCGATGGAGCCTCTCTCTAGCTATAGAGGGAGAAGGGCCTGGCTGCAGGGAACTAGACACAAGGTACCTGAGTGAAGCAGGGCTGGGGAAAGGCAGAGGAGCTGGGGAGCTCTAGCCTAGAAAGCCCCAGACTGTGGCCTAGCACTGGGCCAACAGGTACTGGAGGTTGCAGAGGGCAGCCCAGGGATAGGCCAAGGCAGCAGGTCCAAACCAAACCTTGCCAGTGATGAGTAGGCTGATACTGCAGTCTGCCCCAGGACGCAGGGGCTAGACAATGACTGGCAGTAGCCATATACAGAGGCAAGGTGGGGATAGTGGGTGGGGGTTCCCTGGGGAGGGGAGACCCTAAGACTGAGGGGGTTACTGCCAGGGGCAGCACTCCAGGTAAAAGGGCACCGGGTCCAGGGAGGGACACAGGGGCCAGAGGACAGGAGGATCACCAGCCTGTACAGGGCGCTCTGGAACTGGCACCAAGCTAATTCCCCGAAGTCACCAGCAGGAGGTGCTGCAGGGGTGAGTCCGCTTGTCTACACCCCCATATGCTAAACCATCATGCTCAGCATTTAAAAATAAAATGCTCATGAAACTAAATCTCCTATGCTACTATCTAATTAAAATAAAGTGAGCCAATAGGTAAATGATCTCTATTGGCAATGAATGCCAGAGGTGGGTATGCGCTGTGTTCCTTTTCCTTATACCACATGCTGCTTCTTTGGCTTATTTCCAATACACTTAGAGCCTTACTGCACCAAAGTACTGATTGGATTCGTTCAGACTTATTCTTCAGCACTATATATTTTTAACAATTAAAATTGACTTACTGTAGCAATAATATGACTAGACTCCTGATATTATTAGCACTGTCCCAATATTAGGGGCTTTATCTGATATACACAAGTACACCCCTGCCCCCTGCAAAAAAGTGTCAGAACTTTTCACACTTGCTGTCTGGTCACCCTATATAATTAGCATATGCAGCTTACAGAGATAGATGGGCAAAAGGGGGCGTGGTTTTGACTTTGAAAATTAGTGACCAATTTGGATCTCAGACCCATTTCATATAAACCCGCAGAGTTCAGATAAGAGGTTATGGATGATTTCTAACTGTGTTGCTTTTGTAAAACCATGGGTCCCAACACATGCTTAACCTGGCACGAGTAGTCCCACTGATTTAAATGGAACTGTCTTATGAGCGAGGCGATGTACTTGCAGGATCAGGGCCACAGTCAGGTTTTACAAATTCAAGGCTGATTTGGACATTGGTCCCATTTTATTTGAAACACTAAAATCCAGATGCTCCAAGAGAAAATGCATTTACATATAAAGTAGAGGCTTGGGCCTCATCTCTAAATCAGATATTCACATTTTAATCCTGTGATCTTAACTGCATAGTCTTTTTTTTCCTTTTCTTTTTTTTAAATATTGGGTAAAAAAAAGATAACACCTTTGAGAGAGAGAAGGAGCCACTGAACTTTGCCACCAAGCTAAACCCCAATCCTGCAGTAAGATGCAAGCAGTGAAGCCCCTTGACTCCTATCATGCCCCATTGTCTTCAACTGGACTCAATGGAGAGAGCGACCTATGCATATTTCATTGCAGCATCGGAGTGTAACACATTCTTACCATCCATAGCTCTTCGGGAGAGTGAGATTTACCAGAAGGTTTCAGAAAGCATGTGGTAATAGACATAAGAAAATTCACAGCTTACAGCTAGAGGAAAGCTAGGTCCTTAGTTCACCATCCATTTTCTTTATTCTTATTAAGATATATGACAGTAACTTCAGTTTCAATTTTTTGTTTCCCTTTGTTGAATTTATGAGCACATATTTGTATTCATAAAGGTTATACGAAAGTCAGCATTAGAAATGTAAGTCTTTAAGTATTTATGTTAAGGCCTAATCCAAAAGCACCTTCAAGGGAAATGTCTCAGGACTGACAAACCCACGGCTGTAGATCAAAATCTAATTCATCCCTTTACATGCATTGCCCAACTGCAGAACTGGGAACTGACTACATACTAATATGCCTCATTTTAAGCAGAAACCATTAATTATCAAACTACCCAGCATGTGATGCTCTGATAACACATTCTTGTGCACTATGGGCATATCTGAAACCACTAAACTCATTTCAGGTTAAAAATATAAATTCTTCAGTGATTTCAGAGGTTAAACTCCCTGCTATAAGATAGCCTCCACTTCTCATGTGGCATTTCCTTCAGAGGAAATAGAGTTTTCTGGCAAATGATGCCAAGAATTACTCTAAAAGTAACTTAATTATGTCAAGCCTAAAAAACACAACAAATTCCAGCTCTATACTTTGAAAGTGTTATATTGGATGAATTCAAATGACCAAAAGATTATTTCATATTAAGCTTAGTTTTGTATTTTTTTCACATAATAATTAAAAAGCTTATGGCCGAAGATATAGAAAGCACTAAAAATGATGTATATAGAAAGATCTTGCTGAAGTTAATGTAGCATGAAATTATTCAATGGATTGGTTTAAATACTTTGCTGTAAATATACACAGTATAAAGCATGTTTCAATGCACCATGTTTAACAGCTGAGAATTTATACATACATATATATATTCTATTGCCATATGTAGGAATCAAGTATTTACATTTTTAGAAAATCCTTAGGAGTAGTATTTAGCTTCTAGAATAGCAGCACAAACCTTTCATGGACTCTTTTTTTCTGGTAATTCTCTGAAATCATCTTTCAAAATAATGTAAAAAAACTATATGAATAATACATTTAGTCTGAGTAACTCTCCATTTTCCCAGATTTGATTTGTTTAAACGACTAGCTCATCATGACCTTGATTCTTTCAGGGTTATGGGTACTCTACAAATGATTCTCAAAAGCAAATTTACAAATTAATCCTAAAGTAGCAAAAATGACCACTGCATAATTTGGGTGACCCTCACAAATGTTTGCACAATTCTTTGCTTAATTCCTTTGAGCCAAACACTACTGCTGGAATGAACAGTATAGGCTGCGCCATTCTCACAATGTGTAATGTGCATTTTTCCAAATAGAGTTTAGTTTAAAAATAAAAAATAAAGCACTTTGGACAAGAGGGCAAAAGAAAGGCTACCACATATTAACCCTTTCACTGATGACTCCAGCTGTAGTTTTCTTTTTAATGAGAATGAGAGTGACAGCCCCTGAGACTGAAATCTTCTATTAATCAAAAGAACTGGCAAAGCATGGACAGCAAAGGTGAAATACTGGCCCCATGGAAGTTTAATGGGGGTTTTACCAGAATTTCACCTCTAGTGACTAAGCTTCATTAAACTGCCCTACCAAGTGCATCAACACTGACCTGATGGGATCATAAGGGTAGGTTCTGTTTGGCTCTTGTGGGGGAGGATGATTTAAAGGGGATGAGCACAGAAGCCTTCACTCTCCTCTTCCGCCCCTTACCCCTGTGACTTATACAGCCCACCTAAGGGGCAGGAAGAATGGAAGTCCCTGTGCTAATGAGAGTGCAGACACGGCTATTTCCTGACTGCGGAGGACGCGTTGCACTCTAATGGGAGTAAGGAGGCAACCGGGGGAAGTTTGTCCTTATTTTGGAGAGAATCAAGCCGTGGAGTAGAAAGGTCTTCTACAGAAAGAGTGGGGAAGAAAGAGCCTGCCTACTAATTTCCTTTTAGCAGAGCAAGCTGGGAATAGGAGCAGCATAGGACTCTCCGTAATTCAGATTCATTTACCTCCAAGTCATGGCAAGAGAGAACAATGCCAGATGTGGACGTATTGCCTTGGATGTAATAATTTGTTGGCAACATTTAGAGAAAAGGGCTTTTCAGTTTTGTTTTGGGCTTTTTTGGGCGGGGGGGGGGCAGGTTGGGAGCCTGTTAAGTCTTCTAAGGAGAAAACTGTGAGGCACTGCGAGCATTTTAGCTGCCAAGAACCTTTGGGTTGCACATATGTCAGTGTAATAAATAATCCTGTGTTTGAAAAGCTATTCCACCTCTATTCTTCAAATCACTGTTTCTGTGCGGGGCAGGGCAGTCTGACTCACTGCTGTGGCCAGAGAGAGGCTGGGGACAGATATGTGTACCTGGTAGTGTGAGCCCCAAACACCACTTTGACCCCTCCTCTCTCCATTGTGTAATAACAGAGCTAATTTTGACTCCATTAGGAGTCCTGTTACGTGCTGCAGAGCTGAAATCACTAATACCTAGGTCTAAGCATTAGACATACAAAAAGGGGGAGGGATAGCTCGGTGGTTTGAGCATTGGCCTGCTAAACCCAGGGCGGCTGTGAGTCCAATCCTTGAGAGGGCCATTCAGGGATCTGGGGCAAAAATCTGTCTGGGGATTGGTAATGCTCTGAGCAAGGGGTTGGACTAGATGACCTCCTGAGGTCCCTTCCAACCCTGATAGTCTATGATTCTAATACATTAGCACTGCCCCTTACTAAGGATTGTGCCTTAAAAATGTGTTCGATAGCATCCTTTAATCCTTGCCTTCTCTATTCAGGATTCCAATGCCGGTGGCATTTCTGATGTGGACAGTAGCTGACTGGGAACTGGAGTGTACCACCAAGTCATCTTACATCAGGTACTGAACAAGCATCAGATGACAGCAACTTTAGTCAATAAAGATCTGGGCTTACGGTGTGACCTGGAGTGGCTCTGAAGAGTGGTAGCAATAGTTGTCTATAAGTTGGGCATTTATTTAAATGAATGCTGTATTGGGATTGTCATGGTACCCCACTCTGAACCTTAGCGTCCAAAAGATGGGGTACCAGCATGAATTCCTCTAAGCTTAATTACCAGCTTAGTACTTGTAGCACTGCCACCAACCAGGAATTCCAGTGCCTGGTACACTCTGGTCCCCCCAAAACCTTGCCCGGGGACCCCCAAGACCCAGACCCTTTGGATCTTAACACAAGGAAAGTAAACCCTTTCCCTCACCGTTGCCTCTCCCAGGCTTCCCCTCCCTGGGTTACCCTGGAAGGTTACTGTGATTCAAACTCCTTGAATCTTAAAACAGAGAGGAAAATGCACCTTTCCCCCTCCTTCTCTCTCCTCCTCCCAGACTGTCCCTGAGAGAGACAGTAATCCTAACACAGAGAGAAATTAACCTCTCTCTCCTCCTTCCCTCCTTTCTCCCCACCAACTCCCTGGTGGATCCAGACCCAGTCCCCTGGGGTCTCACCAGAATAAAAAAAACAATCAGGTTCTTAAACAAGAAAAGCTTTTAACTAAAGAAAGAAAAAACAGTAAAAATTATCTTTGTAAATTTCAGATGGAATATGTTACAGGGTCTTTCAGCTATAGACACTGGGATACCCTCCCAGCCTAAGTATACAAGTACAAATTAAAATCCTTTCAGCCAAATACACATTTGAACTCCTTCCAGCCAAATACACATTTGCAAATAAAGAAAACAAACATAAGCCTAACTCACCTCATCTACCTAGTACTCACTATTCTGAGCTATTAAGAGCCTGTATCGGAGAGATTGGAGAGAAACCTGGTTGCACGTCTGGTCCCTCTGAGACCCCAGAGTGAACAACAACCAAAAACTAACAGCACACACAAAACTTTCCTCCCTCAAGATTTGAAAGCATCCTGTCCCCTGATTGGTCCTCTGGTCAGGTGACAGCCAGGCTCACTGATCTTGTTAACCCTTTACAGGCAAAAGAGACATGAAGTACTTCTGTTCTATTAACTCTTAACTATCCGTTTATGACAGGGATAAAGGAGATATTTCCTAACCTTTTTGAGAAAGTGCATTTCATCCATAAACACAGCGTACTACTCTTTGAAAGGGTAAAAAGATGTTTTCAAAATGAAAAGATTTGCACAGTAACATTTGAGAGGAATTCAGCAAAGAAAAAATAATCAAATCCTTATCAAAGTTTCACAATGAAAATCATGCACTGAAGCAAGTGAAAACCAGGCACTGACTTTCCATTTTGTGTTTGTACAGCACCCAACACAATAGGGTCCTGGGTCATGACCAGGGCTCCTTGGCACTATGGCAATACAAATAAATAATAAATACTGATAACGATATTTCAGGTTCTGCTCTTTACAAAATAATTACATAGCTATTGCTTATTGTTGATATGGCATATTTATATGGACGTTAATTGACACTGATTTCAAAAAGAAATGTTCACACTCTCCTCACTGCAGGTTTGTTTAGCCATCCAGGGAAGATACCTATTCACTCTCCTCACACTGTCAGGTGACATTTTTACAGACATCAAACAATCTGCCATTTTGTTGACACTTTATATTTGAAGGTGCATCAGTGGTTCTATGGGCAGATATGTGCCCTCATAATTTGCTTTGAATGTAAGTCATTCAATTCGGGTGAGGATTTGGAATACCAATCAATGTGGAATAAAGTGTATTTTGACAGCAATTATCATAATTTGTTTTCTATCATAGACTCATAGACTCTAGGACTGGAAGGGACCTCGAGAGGTCATCGAGTCCAGTCCCCTGCCCTCATGGCAGGACCAAACACTGTCTAGACCATCCCTAATAGACATTTATCTAACCTACTCTTAAATATCTCCAGAGATGGAGATTCCACAACTTCCCTAGGCAATCTATTCCAGTGTTTAACTACCCTGACAGTTAGGAACTTTTTCCTAATGTCCAACCTAAATCTCCCTTGCTGCAGTTTAAGCCCATTGCTTCTTGTTCTATCATTGGAGGCTAAGGTGAACAAGTTTTCTCCCTCCTCCTGATGACACCCTTTTAGATACCTGAAAACTGCTATCATGTCCCCTCTCAGTCTTCTCTTTTCCAAACTAAACAAACCCAATTCCTTCAGCCTTCCTTCATAGGTCATGTTCTCAAGACCTTTAATCATTCTTGTTGCTCTTCTCTGGACCCTCTCCAGTTTCTCCACATCTTTCTTGAAACGCGGTGCCCAGAACTGGACACAATATTCCAGCTGAGGCCTGACCAGCCAGTATGTAATCATACATACTCGATGTCAACTGGCTGACAGGGTAGCACACTAATGCTTGCTCCTGGCCATTTTCAATGTGTAATCTTCTTTTGATGTGATCAAGTACAAGAGCATTCTAGATAAAGTGAACAACATTTTTAGACTTCAGAAAGAGAAAAGTGTAAAGTATTATCGCCTAGGCCAACGAGGCCTAGGCCTGGGGCAGCAAATTTGCAGAGGCAGCAAATTTGCTGGTGACCCCTCCCCAACTCCGCCCCTTCCCCAAATCCCCAGCCCGCCTCCTCCCCCAGGCGCCCCGCGCATCCCTCCTTCCACCTTGCTCCCAGGCTTGCCACGCAAGAGCGCTGGGAGGGAGGGAGAAGTGAGTAGCGGCACTCGGAGGAGGCAGAGCAGAGGTCAGCTGGGGCCACGGGCATGTGGAGTAACCCAGGGGGGCTGGGAACCGCTCCCCACCCCATCTCACCTCCACTCCACTGCTGCCATCCCCAGAGTGCCACAACTCCCCTTCTCCCCCCTCCCTCCCAGGCTTGCCACGCGAGAGCGCTGAGAGGGAGGGAGAAGCGAGTAGCGGCACACTCGGGAGATAGCGGAGGTGACCTGGGGCTGGCAGGCGCGGGGAGTAACTCTTTGGGGGGGGGGAACCACTCCCTGCCCCAGCTTACCATCAGTCCATCCCTGCCATCCCCCGAGTGCACCGCATCTCCCCCCTCCCTCCCAGGCTTGCTGTGGGGGAGCAGAGGTGAGCTGGCACAGGGGGAGAGGGAAGGAGGATTTTTGAGGGTCTAGGGGCGGCAAATTTGTTAATCCGCCACTGACAGTTGATGGCAGCTTGAAATGGAAACCTGTTGACTGTTTCATTCTCCTCCACTCATTTGTGAACATTTGATATTTTAGGTATATTCAGATGTGCCGTTTTACTGGCTCTGATTTTTCTTTTGGTAAGAAAGAAGCAATGAGGCCTAATCCAATGCCCACTAAATCAACAGAATATCTCCCACTGACCTCAAAGAGAGAAAAGAAATGCTGGCTGGTGGCACCAAACTTCAACAAGTGTCTTTTGAAGGACTCGATTCACACTCAGAACGGAAATAAGAACAGGAGCGACAGATTCAGCAGCAAACTACTGAGGAAGTTCTGACTTGCTGAAGGCAAAAATGTAGTTATGTTTTGAGCATGAGGATGACGTAACTTGAAAATTAACCTAAAATAGTGATGAAGTGATTGGTGTATATGTGAAGAGCACCATGCAAACTGATAATGAATCATTTCATTTCTGAAAGAACAAAGATTGAGTATTTGTCATTATTTCCCCATGTGAGATTTTTAAACAGTCATACAGTTTGCTAACACATAGCTTTCAAGTGGAAATGTTGTGGATGTGTGCCAGCATAGATCTTATTTACTACTGAAACATTATACATTTAGTGTAGTGTGAATTTTTTTTCCAAGTTATCTTTTGAGAGATAATCTTCACCTGAGATCATTATCTGATGCCACTTTGACAATTACATTAGGTATATTTTGATCTCTGAAAGGATACTCTTCTATTTTGTCAATGATTTCTCAGTAATTATTGATGTGATATTTTCCACTATATAAAAGATTTAAAAAAAAGGGCTTCCTTATCCAGATATTTGAAAGGAGTAGTAACACTGTATGAGGTGAGAAACTGTGCCTTGAATAATGGGGAGATGAATTCTGGCAGACCATGCCCACAGGTCCTGAATGTACTGAGCAAAAAGAGACATTGCTCAACAGGAAAATTTTCCCTACATACTTCTAGAAATTTCTCTCTCTCAAAAAAAATTAAAATTAAAATTAAAAAGTGCTTCCCTAACTGATAATCACAGTCTATGTAGCACCATGATGAGCCAGGGTCAGATTTTCCCTCTGCTACCAAGGGTAGATAAACCCATTTCTCTATCAGCACAGAACAGAAATGTTTTCCTGCCCACTTCTTGTCATTATCCACAAAAGGCTGAAAGTACACTCTGACCAGGCCCGATTCAGAGAGGAGAATCGGGCCCAATATATTGCCTGCAACCAGCCTGTCCCACGGAACTTACTTGAGTTAACGTGAAATATCTTATTATGAAAGATTGTAGTGGCAAATCCAATAATCATTCCTCCTGGGAAGGATTCAACAACGCAAGAATCGAAACTTGCACTGAACTGTACAGTTACAGCCCTATTCCAGACTCCCTTAGTCTGGAAACTAATATACCCTAACTAAAAATAATGGTATCTAATTCTCCACCTCTTTGCACCCTGTGTAGTCACTTACACATGTGCATGGTGGGTATAAAATGCTACCATTCCGATTTGGGGCATTACACACTCGCAGTGAAGAATACCTGAGGGAAGTATAAAGCAGAGTAAATTCCGCTACTGTTTAGGTGTATTAATATGGTCTGAATTTGAGCGTTAAAATGTGTATAAGATGTGACACCTCAGGGTGAGTGTTTCATTGCTACCAAAATGTGTCACCTTTAGGAGTTATCTTCCTCTAAGTTAAAGGTGGAATAAAGTTGTGGCCACTTACCCAAGAGATTCTAAACTCATGGACCCCTTGCCATTCCCAACTTATATTCAGACAGAGTGGATGTAATTAAAAAGTCAACAGTCCAAACAGCTTTCTCCAAGTGGATTTTGTTAGACTTCAAAAAACAAAACAAACAAACAAAAAAAAAACCACACACAACCCAGCTCTCATAGTAACTACTGGCATAACTAATGCTTTAGTTCTATCATTTCCCTTCATACAGAAGTAACCTCATATTGAACTATGGTCTGGAACAGTCAAATTTGGTTAGATAGGAAAAAACCTCTCCTTTTTTCTAATGGCGATTATAATCCTCCTCATTATAATAAAATCTGTTCGGTGATTAAATTTCAAATCTGAAAGTCCATTTTCTCATTTGCAGAGATTTCTTTTCGTTTACGGAAAGGCCTGCTCCCCCTTCCACCGCCCTTCCCGCCTTTGAATGTATTCTTGTTTTGCTCTCTTCTCTCTCCCCCCCCACCCCAAATCCCTCTCTTTCAAGTGACATTTGCCAACATTACTCTGATTTAAGACCTTTTATCCAACCCGTTGCCTTTTACTTAACTATATTGCTTCCAAACCCATTGGGAACACTGGGCATTATTCGTTAGCATTCAGACTGAAGCTGGCTTTAGGCAAGGAGCTACGGCTTCTTCAGGGAATGCTTTGCACCATCAGCTGAAATGCTACGAACAGGTTGCAAGAGTAAATGACCTCTAAAAATTGACTCTTCCTAGCCAGTGAATGCCTATTTTCTCAATACTCCTATGCTGTGGCACAGTGGACCAGTTGTACAGTCACAAAACTTAATGGCACAGATTTATCATAACAAAAAAGGACAATCCAATACTACAAAACCAGATAGATGTCTGCCTCATTCCTGAATTTATATCACCATGTAAGGAGAGAGGAGGATAGTCTGTGATTAAAGCACAAGACTAGAAATTAGAAAATCTAGAATTTATTTCCAATAGCATGGACTTTTTGTGTGTCCTTGGCCAAGTCACTTGACGTCCCAATACCTCATTTACCCGTAGAGGTAAAATAGGATGTTCCTGCTTATGGCCCAGGATTGCTGTGATTTTCAGGTTTAGTCAATTAAGGCTTGTAAACAGCTTTGATATCCTTGGATAAAAGGGGCTATATGAGTGCAAAGTGTTAGTATTATTTGTAGAATTTACAAAATTCTGTTAACAGCTCAGCAAGATCACTTAGTCTGACAGCACAGAGAGCAAGAGAGAGTTAGCAATTAGCATTGTCTAACAAGTTCCCAGCAAACTACATAGCAGCTTTACACTTCAAATAAAGTATCAACACATAACAAGCATAAATAGCTCTCTTGATAAGGAGAATCATAAATTTTGCTAGGTCAGTTCTACTCTGGATTGCTAGCCCTTCTGACTCACGTATCTGCACTCACATGCCCCATGAACTTAAAAAGAAGGAAGTTCTGTAATAAAAATATACCTTATATTTAACATGTTTTGTGTTTTAAAAATATATATAGTATTAGTTATGGCTGATATTATGGCAGTGCCAAGAGACCCCAAGCACAGACCAGAGCTCCACTGTGCAAGGTGCTGTACAAATACATTACTAAAAAAGACATGCTCTGCCCCAAGGAGCTTACAACCCAAGTAACAATAATTGTGACTCTTCAGCTCCCTTCTATAGCGAATAAGGGCAATGATCCCAAATATCTCTCTCTCTCTCTCTCTCTCATATACACAAACTCACCTTCTAGATTTTCCTTCTGGATTTTTTCCAAATGTATGGCTGTATTTATTAAACCATTTATTCTGGAGTTATAGCTCCAAATCCAGAGGCACATCTTGAGTCTTCAGAAGTGCCCAGAGTAGCTTAAATACCACTGGGCTGCTGTGCATGGAGACAAAAATCAGTCCATGAATGGGACAGTGCATCCTGCTGTTCATTCAGAAGGTCTCTGTAGTAGGTCTCCATAAATCAAGATGAAGGAAGGAAGTGGGTGGGTTTGGGACAAGGACAATGTCTTACAGTTGCCAACTTTGTATTTCAGAGATACAGGAAAGACCTCAGATGTCCCAAGTCTTGACTTCAGCTTCTGGGGGCAAGTGGCTTCTCCTCCTCCATCATACCTGGGGGTTCTCTGTCTCCAGCTCTGGATGCTGCAAAGAACCAGCACCTCAGGTCAAGGAGCCCTTTAGCTCCTGTTCAGATTCTGCACAGGCACCGGGAGCTGAGTCAGAGGCTACGGTTGCTCCTTCTGCTGCAGTGCTGTGCTCTGCCAGGTGCGGGGCTAAAACTGAGGGCTGCCAGGCCAAATTTGAGTGGTGTTGCGATCCTGTGCACCAGGTCACATTGCAACCAATGGTACTTTTCACGATGAGGTGCCAGAGTACCACTCCGCCCTGGATTTCAGCTTCCGGAGCGACAATTCTGGACTGCTCCAGCAGTACCAACAGATAAAAAGGCACCCCACACTGATTTAGGATGGGATAAGCCATTTTTTATTTAAATAAGGGACACCCCTTATAAAATGGGAGTGTTGACAACCCTAATGATGCCCTCCACCCTCCCCCCCACCCCACACACAGCAAATCTCCGTGGCCACAACTGTGCATGAAAGAGATTGGACGCCACCTCCGCTGCTCGCTCCTTATGTTCATTTGTATCTGGACACCACCTGGCTCCATGAAGCGACCTTGCTTCCATGTAGGGAAGTGACAGTTATGTGCCTCACATCCCCTGTGCAACATTTACATGGGCAAAGATATTTAATGCTAAGGATTGCGCCCATACTGACATGTACTTGAAAAAAGAGAAGAAAAACTCTGCATATATCAGGCTTTGTGTGTTTAAGATGAGCCTCTCACAGAAATACTTGCCTGCAACTATTGCTGAGTATTTCTACATTCATGTTTCCAAGCAATTGTAGAACCTAGGGGACAGATTTTCAGAGTGTTCAACTCCCAAAAGCTCTCTTTGAGAACAACACAAGCAGCTAAGCGCTTGTGAAAGTCTGGCCATTTCTTTTAGGTGTGTAAATAGGAGCTGAACACTTCAGAAAATCCGGCCACTTATGTGCTCTGAATATAATAAAAAAAAAACATGTGTTTCCAGCATTGTCAATATAATGTATTTTCAAATGTTGGAAATCAGTTTATGAATTTTATGTAGGCCACTGAGAACACACACAGCACCTGTACTGGACCAGAGTGGGAATAAAAGAAGAGAAAAATGATATAACATTTAGCAGTTCTCCCGTATTCACTTTGTAATAATGGAAAACAGCATTGTAGAGCTCAGTGTAACAAATCACAGTCCACAATTCATTCTTTCTTATACAGGTACTTCTTGCCATTGTCAATATGAGCTTTTAATTCACCATTGAAATAAGGGCCTAAACGCAATAATGGAAATCTCCATTTCTTTTCTCTATAAATTCATCCAATCATATCAGTAAGCCATAGAATCCTGTGTCTCTATAGCTATTAAGACAGGAGGTCTAAGTCTCCACTGATTTAATTACCAGACCATCAAAATTCCTTACAGGCAACAGCACGTTTTAGTCAAAGCCACATTGCATGTATTTAGATTTTTAATTTTCTTACAGAATGATGCGCTTCAAACTGGAGCTAGCCCATCTGTTCCTCTCATTTTCACCACAGCATAGTTTCCCAATTTGTCATGTAAACAGTTGAAAATTAATAAGAATTAAGAGCTGCCAATTCCAACAGAGTAAGGCGCTTTGTATGCATATACAACGGTGGCACCAGTTGAACAAAGTTTACGTGAAAAGCAAGTGGCAATAGTGCTTGTTTCTAACGCTTCTGTCTTTCATCTTTAAAACACTACAAAACATCAGCTAGTTAATCTTCTATTGAGGTGGAATAATAATTATAGACTAATCATGATGTAACAGCAATTACATGGTGCAAAATTTGAAACACTAGTGGATAAGCCAGTATGAATTTCAGTCCACGATAATTCTTAAAACAACTCTGAGGTGCCAAGGAGCAAATCATTTTAATTTAGTAACTGAGGTCAATCCCACTACTATAGTATTAAAAAAAAAAAACAATTTTGGGCCAGATTGTACCCTGCTGTTCAGCACACTAGAAAGAGCGCAGCTAGGAGATCAGGCCAGGGCACAATAGAGCCTTGAATATGTTTCCCGCACATAGTATTTTCCATACAAGTATTTCAAAGCATTTTACAAACTTTAATTAATTAAGCTCCTCAGCACCTTTGTAAGGTATATTGGTATTACTCAGCTAAACTCATCCCTGCTGTAGAAGGGTGCACTTCCATGTACTTCAATAGAATAGGACCTACTTATTCCAGTGCTGAATTTAGCTCATTATTCCCATTTTGCATAGGGGGAAGATGAGACCTAATAAGGTTCCATAGCCAGTTTGTCTCAGAGCAGTGAACAGTTTTCAGAGATCCTAACATGTTCCATATGATTTAACCACCAGACTATCCTACCTCTGAGGCCAATGCTTCAATCAGAGAGGCCAGCTAAGAATACATAAATACTGATTGTTCTAGAGCTGCAAAAACTTCAAATACTTATCTCGTATTTATTTTCAGATCACTCCTGCAGTCATCTTTTGTACAAAATTACCTTGGTAAATTAATGGGATTCTTGCATGTAAAAAGTGTCATAGTCTTAACTCCATCTCTATCTATATTGGAAAAGTGACATCAAGCAGGTTACTTGGTGAATGCAATTACCAGGCATTAGGATATACTATCATGTGCATTTCCAACAGACCATGTCCATTGGCCCCTTTGTTTTCTTCAAGGGAATATTGTAGGGTTGCTAACTTTCTACCCGCACAAAACCAAACACCCTTGCCCCGCCCCTCCTCTGAGGCCTGACCCCCACCCCGCCCCTTCTCTAAGGCTCTACTCCCACTCACTCCACACACTCCCCTCGTTCTCCCCACCCTCACTCGCTCATTTTCACCGGGCTGGCTCAGGGGATTAGGGTGTGGGCTCTGGCTGGGGGTGCATCTCCAGGGCAGGGAACAGGAATGAGAAGTTCATGATGCAGGAGGGGGCTGCAGGCTGAGGCAGTGGGTTGGGATGTGAGAGGGGGTGAGAACCCTGCCTGGGGCTGCAGGATCTGAGGTGGCACCAGGGATGAGGGATTTGGAGTGCAGGAGGGGGCTCCAGGCTGGGAGGGGACAGAGCCGAGAGGTTCAGAATATGAGAGGGAGTTCTGGGCTGAGACAGGGGGTTGGGGTATGGGAGAGGGTACGGGCTCTGGGATGGGGGCGCAGATTCCAGGGTGGGGCCAGAAATGAGGGCTTCACGGTGTGGGAGGCGACTCTGGGATGGGGTAGGGGTTGGCATGAAGGGGAGGACGCCACTGATGGCTCTAGCTGTGGGTGCAGGGCCTGGTGTGAGGCGGGAATCAAGGGAAGGTTTAGGAGGTGACTCAGTTGGGGCAGGGACGTGGGGTGCAGGCAGGAGTGAGGGCTCTGGCTGGGGTGCAGGCTCTGTGGTGAGGCAGGGGATGAGGGGTTTGGGTGCAGGAGAGTGCTCTGAGCTGGGACTCAGGGGTTTGGAGGGCGGGAGGGGGATCAGGGCTGGGATGCTGGCTCTGACTGGGGGTGCAGTGTCTGGGGTGGAGCAGGGGAGGAGGGGTTTGGGTGCAGGAGTGCTCCAAGCTGGGACTGAAGGGTTCGGAGGGCAGGAGGTGGATCAGGGCTGAGGCAGGGCTGCGGGAGGGGGTCACGGGTGCAGGTTCCAGGTGGCACCTACCTCAGGCGGCTCCCGGAAGCAGTGGAATGTTGCCCTTCTGGCTCTTTGGCACGGGGCGGCCAGGTGGCTCTGTGCAATTCCCTGACTGCAGGCACCGGATGTGCAGCTCCCATTGGCCATGGTTCCTGGCCAATGGGAGCTGCACATCCAGTGCTTGAGGTGGAGGCAGCGTGCAGAGCCCCCTGGCTGCCCCTACACTTAGGAGCTAGAGTGGGAACATGCCACTGCTTCTGGGAGCCGCAGGGAGTCTGCCTTAGCCCCCCTGCACTGCTGATGGGACTTTTAATGGCCTGGTCAGCAGTGCTGACCGGAGCCGCTAGGGTCCCTTTTCAACCAGGTGTTCCAGTCAAACATCAGACGCTTGGCAACCCTAGGATATTGGGAAATAAAGCAGGCATAAAACATATTTACAGTAGCATTACAATTTGAATTCAATAATATCCCCAAGATACCTAGTAATTTTGTTTTTAAACTGTTCTTGGATGAATCCAAACTATGCAGGTTGCATAGTCCTATCATATTTTAGTCACGTACTGGTTCAGAAATACTATACTATGAAACTTATAGGAGACTACAGCACTTACTGGGACAAAACAGCTCTCAGATATACGCACAGATTACAAAGGGCTGTACAGGCAGTCTTTAACTCCATTTCTCTAAAAATATATAAGACAAATTATACTGTTTTTATCTGTAGTGTTACGGGTTTTTTTAATTATTATTACACACCTGGGACCATACTCTTCACCAGTATAAATCAGTGTAAGCTCCATTAACTTCAATAGGGTGCACCAGTTTATACCATCTTGAACATGCAGGTTGAGATTTTCAAATATATAAAGGCATCTAAAGATGCAAATAATCACGTAGGTCCAGAGCCTCAAAGATGTTAAGTACATAATTCCTGCTGAAATCAATGGGAGTTAAGTATCCTGAGGCTATGGACTCTAGGAGTTTTTCAAAAGCACCTAAGCAAGTTACACCTGTAACACCCCATTGACTTTCAACGAGACTTGGGTCTTATCGACACTGCACCGTAGTGTAGACAGGGGAGTGAATCGCAGAGCGCATCAAAAGGTTGTGTGTTAATTGCCCCGTGTGGACATTGTTGGTGCAAACTAAAAAGCACTTTTCTCTTTCGAACAGGACTACAGTAACATGCATTAGGTACCTTTTAGTTTGCATGAGCAACAGCCAGTTAGAGCAAATCTCTTTGGGGGTGCTCTGCAATTCACACTCCGGTAGTCCTCACTGTGGTGCACTGTAGACACAGCCTAAGATACCTAACCTGTTTATACACTTTTGAAAAACCCATCAGGCTCCTATTTGCATCTGTAGGTACCTAAATAGCTTTGAAAACCTGGCCCTTGGCCAGGGGCACTGGAACAAATTGTACAGTGGGGATGCTGAGAGCCACTGAACCAAACTATAAACCCTGTACATGATGGAAACCATTTCAACCCAGGGGTATGGCAGCACCCTTTGGTCCAGAACCTATGCCCCTGACCCCTACAGTCTTGAGATTGCATCTGTGCTGCAAGGTGGACTTCACTGTATAACACAAAGTCCCTGTGGGAAAAGCTCTTCCTGTCGGGACTAGTGGAATTCTAAGGCTCCACTACTGTATGCTATAACTTGAGCTTTGAAAATAAACTCTCTCATGCCAGGATATGAATTCATCTAGACAAAAGGATGTTCCTGATTTAGGCCTGGCTAGCCCAGTAGCCAACTCCTCATGAAAAGTCTGACATTTGAATCCAGACATGCTATCATTAAGGTTTGTTTGGTTTTTGTTTTAATGTAATTAATAGAGTTTGAACTTAATATCCATGTCCCTATTAAGTTTTTATCTCTGCACGGTGATTACTTCTTAAATTTCACAACAGCTCTTCGCAAACCAGGCTTCTCCATGGAGATCAGCTGTACAGGCCAAATAGGAAACACACACACACAAAATTAAAATCAAATGCCTAAATGATCACTTTTGCATTAATTAGATTTTGCTGTGACTATGAGCTAAGTCGCTAGCAAGACTGTAGGCTGAGATTTTGATTTAAAGCTGTAGCTAATGTGTTTCATTGCCAGATTTGCTCATAGTCAAAGCTAATTATCCCAATTATGCTTACATGATTTTTGAAACAAACAAAAAAAATGTGTTAAAAAGACAGCATATAGAAGACTGTTTTTTAAATACATTTATCAACAATTTAAAATCTAGATTTTCTGTGGTACAGAAAGGCAAGTAATTAGCAAGTGAAATAAGAGTGATACAGTTAAGCAAATATCCCATTTTCAAGGTCCATCAGGAAATATTATATGGAATAAAAGGCTCCTTACACACATATCCACTGGTGTCCTAGATGTGGAACAATCACCTTTCATTAATGAATATTTTTTCCTCAGGATGTTTTAAAAACATATTTTTAAAAATTTGCGAGATTTTTCAGGATTTTTTTAAATGGAAAACCACAAGCTGCAATATCTTCATTTGTTTCATTTTTCTCCCCACTTGTAATTTCTTAACCCTTTCCTCCCTTCTTTTTACTTGGTCCATTTTGCCTCCAGAAAAAAAGAGAATGGTGGTAACAGAGAAAAGAGGGGAACACTGAATACGGAAAATATTTCTATTTTCATTAAAAAAAAAAAAAAAAAAACTTCAAAAGAAACAGCATTTTCCCACAAAGAATGCATTTGAAATATGGCCTTTTTTCAATTTCAAAAGCAGTTTTTTGAATGAAAACTTTCAACCAGCTCTGTTCATTGGTTTATTCCTTATCTCTTCCTTCTGCTCGTTTTAGGCCCTGATCTTGCAATGAGCTCAACTGAAGTCAAACAGGATCCATGCAGGTACAGGCATCTGCAAACCTGCTGCTCCTTGCATATGTGTTACTTGATACAGACATCATCTCGTGTCAGGTGTCCTCCCTCTCCTGTTTCAAATCACCCTTCAAAACCCACTGCTTAAAGCGGAGAGGAGTTTCCCTCTACCTTCCCTGGCTTGGGTAAACCATGTCCACACCACTCCAACTCTGCCTAAAATGGTAAGGTGACAGCTCCTCCTCCTGTTTCAATCTACATTAGCCACTCACCATAGGGTTATAGTTGGAGGTCAATGCTGCTTCCTTCCCTTCCCACATCTAGATCCTAAACCTCACAGGGAATGCTCTGTGGAGTCTGGGCATTTTAGGAGGAATGATACCACAGCAGCAGATAACTACTAATCCCTTTCCATGAGTGAAGGCCATTTGTAGGTCTGGTACAAAAAAACTGTTAAAACTGATTTTTCTTGTTTGTTTGTTTGTTTTTACCAGAAATTGGAGTTTCGACTAAAATAAAATTGAGGCAAAAGTGTCAGCTCGCCTTTGAAAATTTAGAATTTTCATCTAAGAAAAATAAACACCCTCAAAACAAAACAAAATTTTGTTTTGGAAATCTCACCGCTGTGCGTTATGGGACTTGTCACTCTGGTGCCTCCCGTTCTCCCCTGGGATGGGTTTCCCCAGCCGGACTGGGGCTCCATGATGCCCCACAGGCAAGGACTCCCATGATGGTCCCAGTATCTCAGGAAGAAGAGAGACAGTGGCGCATTACATCCAGGGGCCTAGCCCACAGGAGAAAACTGGGGTATGCGGCGCTGAACTAGAACTCCCATGAGGCATTACTGGCAGCATTTACAAATTGAAATTTTCAGTTTTCAGCCAACATTTTTCATTTTTAGATTTTTTTCCCCCTCTGGAAAATGTTGACAAAAGTGAAATTAATTTTTAGTTAAAGTTTTCCATTAAAAGCTCCCCCACCCCCGATTTCCCAACCAGCTCTATTAATCTTTAAGATCTTTAGAACATCTAAAAGAATTAGCTTTGAGGAGAGTGGCAATGCTGTATCGCTGCGTGATGCTAAGCCCTGTTACGTATACACCATTTTGTAGGTGAAATAAAATATTGGTTTCTCTCAGCTATGTAACAAGCTGAAACTAGATTCCTTTTGTATAGCCTGTACATACTGCAATGCCATTCAGTAAGCATAAGGATTCTCAGAGCTATTTTGCATACAGGATATAGTCTATTTATATATCATATTTACAGTTGGATTAATGTTTCAACCATATGCAGTAAAGTCATTCCTCCCACTCCACTTAAAGAAAATACCCATCTGAGGTAATGTTTTTTGCCATGTAACTTAGCCCATTCCAGACCATGTGACTGATCAACACCCCCATGGATAAAACATATGCTCTGAATGACTTCCTCAAACTATGCTGAAGGTTGCATATGTATAGATCGCTTATCCTGTAACCTGACAGGGTCAACGTTGCCATTCTAATTTTGCTAAAGAAGCAATCTGCTCTCTTTAGAGCAGGGAGCCACCATCTTAATGCTAATATTTGAATGGCAGAGTCTATACCACATCTCAGCAATAACCTACGCACACAATTTTTTAATGAACCTCCAGCAAGTCAGACAGATGTGATGATAGAGGACTATGTAAAAGCTTATGGAGGAAAAAAAGAAAAGAAAAGCTTGTTTTAATTCTTTAAGTGCTTCTAAATGCTGCAAATGTAAGTTTCTAATATAAAGTGGAGGCCTCCGGGCATATGGGAATTTTTAAATATGTCATAAAAAGACCTAAACGCATACAATAATTTTTAATAACGTTATTAATGGGCTTGCATTTCCAAACACAACCTTACAAAATACCTCTTGTGAAGTAACGTAAAAACCTTTTCCTGAGATTTGTTAATTTCTTAGACTGCTTTAAAAAAATAAAAGGTAGGGACCAAAGCGTTTATAAAAATAACAAAGATTTTTTTTTTAAAAAGACACAGCCACAACGTTACTTCAGAATTGACATGGAATTCTATTTCCCATGGTTGTTATATCCCCTGTAATTTAATAAACATATCAGTTAGGATACTGTGAAACTATTATGGTCAAGAGTCTCCGCTCTGATCTACCTTCGGGATCCTTCGGCTTATTTTGCACGTTGGCCTCCCATTCTCATCACTGGGAAGTCTGAGCCCAGAATGAATGCAGGATATGTCTTGAGAGCTTCCTAACACACTGCCACAGTTGCAGTGAGTGGAGGTGCCTGTGCTGAAGCCCAATTGATGTAAGAGAAAGGGGACAGCTGGTGTTCGCAGTTGGAGCTCCAAGCCTTTGGAATTCACTTCTTTCCCAGGTACGTAACAGCCCAAGTTTGTCGGCCTTCATTGCATGCTCACGGCCTCTTCTTTCTTAGCAGTGAGGTGGTGGGTACTGAGTAGAGCTGAAGGTGATGGCGTCAGACTCTGTGGAATGTGTATGTATTGGAGAGGTGTCAATTAATTGCTATTACATTTATGTTGTCACTAGGGTTTTTGATTTGCTTGGGAGGAACTGATGGGGCTCTGTATTGACTGAGTAAATGTTTAAGCGATGGTCAAAGGTGCCCAGGGTGTTGGATGGGAGTTGTTTTACTGTAGCTCATGAAAATCCAAATACATAAACAAAGGAAGAGAATTTTGCCAATATGTGTTTAAACTACATTTGCTGATGAGGGCAGCACTTCATTTAACAAAATTGGCTCTTTCAGGTACGTGTTCCCTGATCTTAGTCATCTCGCCTGTTTTACAGGCCACTATTCTAAACTTTGTCCATTCAAACTTTAGTTGAGTTCTGTAACTCTTTTAGCTTTCATGCTTTAAAGAGAAGGTCTGACATGGTTAATGATGACCAAAGTTGTTGTTTACAGCCACAAATAGGATTGGATTAGTTAACCCTTAGCTGCCTTTCTTGATTTTCTTCATTCTCACCATACACAGGAAAATAATTTGGTTGAATGAAATCTGGCAAGCATTCTTCTACCTTCATAATCCACCACTGCAATGCCCAAATGATCAAACCAATGGTTTTCCATCTCCATTAACTACTGCTACTAAAGATACTTCCCTATTAAATATGATACTGGACCAGAGCAAATGAACTCATGTCTGTTTTTAAACCACTTGGCTTTGAGGGTCTGATAGCATTGAAAGTCCATCCACTGATGTTTTTTTCTTTTTATTCAAATTTCTTTTTATTCCAAGGTATTTCATTATCCAGCATGTAAACCATAAATGTAGGGTGCACAGGATTATGTATCTATTACATAAGCTAAATTAAACACAAATCCAATCCCCTGAGGGCTATGGAAGGATAACATGAGCGTATAATGATTGAGGATTTTTACAGTCCCAGTCTTCTAACTGTATGTGGCTGTGAATTTTCTGTACAGAACAAGTAGTGATTATGCCTGCCGTTTTTCCATGCTATCATTTCAAATGGGCAACTGTGTATTGGCATCTAGGAAGGATTTGGATCGCCCAGCATTTTTAAATACATTTCAAAAGTAGTCTGGAAGAAATATTTTTCACCTAACAAGTCAATTTCTAATACCCAGGAGAAATAAATGAGACTCTAAGGCTAATGAAGTCTGCTGCAGTTCCAAAGGCATCCTGGGCTTAGCAGAGAAATATCACTGCTCTGAAGGGACATTCCATCTAGTTATGCCGTACCCACCACACCGATATCTAGGCGCCTATGCGCTGACACAGTCGCAGGTTCTGACCATCAGTCAGTCCCAGTGGCGGTTTAAAGGAATGGAGGGTTAAAAAGTCTTCTCCCGGGACGGCAGCCTGGTTTATGTATAAACATGGGAGAAAAAAGCTGTGGCCTGAACAATGTAAAAATGCAGTGCTACGGGCGTGAGGATACGACTTCTCTGGCACACTCTGATGGGAGAAGATCTTTCCATTTCTTCAAGAGAGAAAAGACTCAGCCCCAAATTTATCCTTCTCTCACTCATGCTTCCTACACAGGAGAATTTCTACAGACATGGAGCTGTTGAAGCTCCTGCGAGTGACCTTGACCTACATAAGACTCTCTTTCTTTCCCCAAGTATGGAGAATATACAGTGGGGAAGGAATTCGGGTGCTCCATCACTCACTGCTGGGATACAGAGTTTTTCTTTGCTTTGTGGCAGGTTAGACTTTTCCCTGAATAGGTTTTCCCTCTAGGAGTTGGGTGGTCCAGAAGGCGATGGACATTTTCTTCCAGACTGGGCCACTGGTGTGTAGTTATTTTTATTTGTATTGTCGTAGAAGTTAATCAAACCAGACCCTGCAAAAACTTGTGCATGTGCTTAACTTTATGCACGTAAGTAGTGCCATTGAAATCAACAGGATGATTTTATGTCTGAGACATTAAACACGTGCATAAATCTTTGCAGATCTGGAGCCTAAGACTATGCTGCTTAAAACTGTCAGCCAAGGCAAATTACGTTTAATGATTTGGTGATAGTTTTGTTATATTATGTTGCATGGATATGTCATCTCAAGTTGAGTTAATCAGACTTGCTTTACCCACATTGCATGTGTTTGTTTACTATATTTTATGTAGGCTTTATTTCATGTGAGTAGAAAAATACTAGGTTATGCATGATTCCCAGGTGTCAATAAACGTCAAGTCCCGAAATTGAATTGTTTATTGAATTCAGTAATGGGAATTGCTCACCGCTAACATCAGTTATTGACTTACAAAATAGTTTGTTTTTGTAACTAGTTACAATTAATTGATACCATGGAAGTCAAACTAAAAAGAAAAACAAACCCATCCCCCACCACATTAGCATATTAAGGTTCCCCACTAGCAGTTCACGAAGGAACAGTTACTTGGATTATTTTTCAGACTTAGCCATTAGCATTTGGAAACCCTTTTTTGTTCAAACCTGATAGCTAAGGTGAGCTGAAACATGTTAACTAC
The DNA here is from genome assembly GCF_007399415.2 of Gopherus evgoodei. Lineage (NCBI taxonomy): Eukaryota > Metazoa > Chordata > Testudines > Testudinidae > Gopherus > Gopherus evgoodei. The sequence continues at coordinate 13,847,712 of NC_044332.1, read as the reverse complement.
TGTACTTTTTCAAAGGATGTAGTGTAGCACCTATTTCCCCTCCCCCACCCCGGAAAAGCACATTCCAGCATTCAGCTTGGAAGTCTTTAGAATATAACTTTACTGAGTTAAGAATGAGAGTTATTTATAGAAGTTGGTTTGAAAGGCAAAGTTCGAATCTAGAATCAAAATATTCTGAATTTTGAGGGCTGGGCATTTCAGACCCCACCCAGTTCAGACAAAAACATACCCATTAGAGAAAGCATTTAAAAGCAACTGTAAAAGCAGCACCATTTGCAATTGGGAAGGCTGAATTATGAAAGGTGTTTGAAAAGGTGAAACGATATTTAAAAACCCGTATTAAGGCAGATTTCCTGCTTATTTTAAGGGCACAAAGACGATAAAACAGGTGTGATGTACTCCTCACTAGCTAGCAGTCTAATTGAACAGCTGCTAGGCCTCCAACTTCCACCGACTATTTCTGTCTGCACTGGAGGATCCAAACTTGCAATGCAACTATGGCTGCACTGCACATAAAAGGACTATTAAGTTATTCACATAATGCTGCTCAGAAACACACCAGGATCAAAAGCCACAGCCCTTGGAAATGAACATTTAAAATGAACACACTTAGTTCTTTCTCCATAGCTTAAGATGGAAATAAGATTAATCTTGAACGAAGCTCTGAATTAATTAATATGTCAATAAATTAACGGGTTTATTAAAGATGTAGTTTTATGTGGGCCAAATTCCACTCTGAGTGCCACTAGTGTAATTCAGCTGAAATCAATGGGCTGCAGAGTGGTACTTCAAGAAGAATTTGGCCCCATGTGGGAGCTACTGAATGACATTAAGAAAAGGAACCTTTACAGGATATCAAACAGACCTTTTTGACTGTGAGCTGTTTAAAACCACAGAAAGGCCTTGAAAAGAAATGGTGGGAGCCCAATTCCTGAAGACTACTAAACCAAGAATAGAAAAAAAATAGTAAATCACATAAAGGAGGAAATACAGCGTTTCACAGGTTAAGGGACAGACCAGCTGACTGAAAGAGAGACAACCAGAGGTGAGGGAATTTGTATTAATTTTCCCCTAGGTATCTCCCAGGAAATCTACTTAATGCTTATTGTCCCCAAAGTCTGGCATATATTTAATATAGCCCTTTGAACATCCAGGCCTCACATTATAATCACTAACTCACATCCCAAGCCTTGACACAGAGAGGCTGCAAGGCACTTTAGTTGGTTTCCAGATGCAAAGAGGTGAATCACCAGTCAACCAAACTGACTTACAATGAGCAAGATATTTCTGAATGTAGGAGCCAATCTGATTGCTGCCTGGTAATATTGGTGTTCATCTTCCCTTTGGTTGATGGTGCACATAGAGATAGGGAACTTTTCTCCACTCAAGACAGTATACTCTTTCTGGTTAGGCCTAATAGGGTTTTTGCAAGAACTGGGAAGAATACTATCAGTCATGTTGACTGTTGTGACCAGGCCAGGTCTGTTTTCCATGGAAGGAACAGTGTTCTGAGACCTCAATGAGTCATTGTGACCTACCAGCTGGATGCTGTGCTCTACCTTTATAAAGAATTGGGAAGGTCCCTTCAAAATAAATATCTGATTCTTTGCATTCACCAGTTGTGGCTATGGAGAATGTACAACTGGAGCTAGGTCTCTGCCAACCATTGAGATAGGGTGAGATGCAGAGAGGATACTCTGCATTACCGGTTACATATCATATGAGCTCTGGATCACTGAAGTACACCTGTGTATGAGATCAGAATTCCCAGTAGACATCAGTAATAACTGGATTTTTGTTTCTGTAACACCACTTGTTTTCCAGTATTGACCATCTTCTATTAAAATTCTTCTGAGATGAGTGCTTATGCCTGACAGTATTCATCCTCAGCCCAGGCCTGCAATATAGTAGACTTGAATTTGACAGTCTAAGCCCTCACCCTCCCATGCCACCAGATGCTGTTCAGAGAGTAGTCTACATCATTCTCAAGCATAATTCAGAGTCTTGAGTGAAGCAATTGACTGTCACCAACTACTCTGTGCGCCATGTAGCTAGATATTTCTTACATACTTGCCACTATTGTACCTTAATGGAGCTGCCACAGCAAAGAGGAGGAGATATCTTAATAGGGAGGAAAGGACACACTAAAATGTAACATTGGGTTTGGTACCACGGAGAGCCCATGACCAGGCAGATGGGACACTTTCCTAAAAATACAAGCAACAGCTAAATGAGATACGTGTGATCTTAGAAACAGAAGACATTGAGTCCAAGAGAGGTATAAGCAGAAGAATAAACCTTAAGCAATTAAGCATTTGTTTCCATGCATGCTTGTAATACAAGAGCAGAACAGAGGGGAAAAAATGACAACAACATATCAGCTGCATTTAATTCTTTATAAAATATTCTGAGAGTATTCAGTGAGGCATCAGCAGCTATTTGAGTTCTATAATAGTATCTACAGGCATGAAATGTCACCAAGCTGATTACCTTTCTTAAAGGCATGTTTTGTTAAACTTCACAGATGACAGGTTCATATTTCTATTAGTGAAAGGGTATAAAAACCCATATTCTCATTTTATACCATTTTAACAGATATCTAAAAAACCCAGGGTGATTTAAGATTGCAGTTTAGCAGGTTGGTCATTGTTACAGTATGCAAGGGACATCTTGCATACTGACAATGGCATTCCAATTCGGAAGACTAAAGGTGTCCTAAAATTGTGAAGTGCTGCAATAACTTCAAATGACTTTATACTGATTCATTCCAAAACCCCAACCATTTCTAAAATAAAGTGCTTAAGGAAATCGGAGGGCTCCAATTACAGTGGAGGTTTTCTTTAAACATACTGCTTGGGCCCTTATTACTCTCATATTCTGATCCTGTTGGAAATTTGCAGTCTAATCATTCTAAATGGATTCCTGCAATGTAAAGTTACCAGAAATTAGTGCAGCGTTTCTTGCTTCATTTTTTGACTACTTTATATGGTTATGAAGCAAGGAGCATATTGAACTGATTTCAGTTGGAGCTCAGAGAAGGAAGTTGGCTGAGGACACGGTAGGACACCCTTTTTCAAGGCTGAGCTCTAATGATGCATTCTTGCTGTCACAGTAAATGGCTTTGCACACAGATTTTTGTCTGGTTGGACATTTGGCTGCAGGTAAACAGTCAAAAAGAGGTTTCCAAACCTCAGTTAAAGCCCACAGTTGTTTTCTGCTTTTCCAACCTAATTCTGCTGCATGCAACATTTTGTTCTGCTTTAGAAAAATGTCTCTCTGAATTGCTGAAACTAAATTTTTATGATCCTCTCGAGTAACTGATGTCCTATGAAATTATTATCTACTTAGGGAGGGTTTGAATCTCTCAGAACGGGCAGAGCAAACTATCGTTTATCTGATTCAGAAAAGCTTTTCCGTGTTTGGAAGGCCTGTTGTGGCTTTTACTTTTTCCTGATAGAATTAATGTGGTGTGAGAAGGAAAGAGTCACCCAGGAGGCATTTGAAAGAATTACAGTGCAAACTGGCATTCGTTTGCTCTGCTGATTGTTCTCAGAGGGTGAAATTCTCTTCATTCTCAGTAAGCCAGAGTAACTTCCATGTGAGTGAAGTACAGGGACGCAAAATCAAATTTGTCCCCAAGATGCAGGGCTGCAGCATATACCTACTTCCCACGTGACCACTATTCAAGCCTCTGGACTGGAATACCAGCCACTGCCTCTATAACAATAGGGGAGACGACGTGAGTGAAGTAATGTATTTTACTGGACCAACTTCTGTTGGTGAGAGAGACAAACATTCAAGAAGAGCTCGGTGTAAGCTCAGAAAGTTGTCTCTTTCACCAACCGAGGTTGGTCCAATAAAAGTTATTACCTCACCCACCTTGTCTCTCTAATATCCTGGGACTGACTCAGCTCCAACAACTCCAACACTTGCAAAGGGCCACTGGAATAATATCATTAGCAACAGAATCTCTGCTTAGACACTATGGAGATGAGTGGTACAATAGAAGATCCTAAGATAGAGGCAGAGATCACCAGCCCCCTTCCGCCATCTTTCTCTATGCCAGTTTACACTGAGCTGATAAATAACTATTCTGCATGTTGTAAAAAATCTTCCCCAACTCTGCAATCAATCCACCTGTAGGTGTACCTCTCCCTATCACTGCACAGCTGTGCCATGGAGCTTGGCATGTTGTTCTGCTCCAAGAAGTGACTCTGAGATAATGACATGATGGGTTTTGTTAGTTTCTCCCTGACTCAAGAGACAATTTTCTCTGATCATAAAAAAATATATACATTTTTGAATAAAAGCCCACCTTGCAAACTCAAATGGGATCTGAGAGTCAAGCTGGGCTCTTGAATTTCCACACATTTTTATCACCAACAAAAAACGTCAAAAGGGCCACTTCTGTCTTCAGTGGCATCCATGCAGCCAAATGGAGTTGCACAGATGTCACTCCAGACAGAATTTGGTCCCACAACTGGACGTTTCTAAAGTAGCCCCAGATTTTGGGTGACCAGACAGGGTCACTCGAACTTATTGCTGACCTCAGATGCAGGTGTAGTGCTCTATCACCTCTGAAAAGCTGTGTTTCCACAGAAGCACAAAAATCAGAGGCTACTCTAGAAGATGTTAACCTCAGTTCCCATTTCTGTGGGAGAACTGAAACCCAGCTCTCTCTCTCTCTCTCCTGGTGGTGTGTGCCCTGAGGTGCTAATAGGAGTAAAATGCATCAGTCTGTTTATCTCTGTTACTGCACTAAGGAGGCAGATTCATTGAGTGAGAAGGTGACACGTTTCCATGGTCACTTTTCAGAGTGGAACCACATTCTGTGTGTCTAACACAGCCAGAGCAGTACACACGCTAGCCTATCCGCGCTAGCCCTGGTAGCAGCCATGAAGTCAATGCAGCTCATACCAGCAAGACAAATAAATCCCCAGAGTCCATGCCGAGCTAGTACTACCCACCCTGAAGTCTACACTGGGCTCTCTTCACTGCCATTGTTACCTGCACTAGCTGAAATCAAAACAGCTTGAGTAGGCTAGCTGGGCGCGGCTTTTTTCTATGTAGACATATTCTAAGTGGTGGGTAGGTCCTTTGCTAGATTCCATACCCGAATTAATTTCATCCCAAGGTCCTGATCCTTCAGTGTGCACCATGCGGACTGACCCTATTGACTTCAGTCCAGCATCACGTGGGCACAGGGGTCCCCTTGCACACAGCTCATTGCAGGAATTTGGGTCCACCTCTTTTGTTAATGGAGATTCTCTAACGTATAAATGGCTACAACAGAATTACACCAGAGACTAATTTAGCCTAAGATGTGTAGACATGAGAGAGAAATTTTTTCCATTGACACCTTTTTTCCAGAGGAAAAGGGCTTTTATAAGGAAGTAGAAAACAAATCATGCCTGTTTTTGTCAAAAATGTTAATAAACTGCTTTTCTTGTTTTTGGTGAAAATCCTCCAAATTTGATGAAAATGTGGGGGGACGACATTAATTACTCTCAAAAACATTGTATGGGAAAATATATTCTGACCATTTCTAAATAGACTCTATTACCTGTTGTATCAACAAATATAAAGCCACAGAATTCTCTGAAAACACCTTCAAAAGATAAGCCACAAATTGCCAAAGAAAATCCCTTTAAACGTATTACAACCATGCCTTCAAATTCAGAGTAAACTCAGTCTTACTTTTCCTATCCAGAGGAGATGGCAAAGGAATAGATTGTGGACTCATTCAGGTGACTTAACGTATATATAGCAATTTGCATTGTCCTGCTTTCCATCTACCTACTGTGGCCTAATGCATCCGTCAGCAATGCCGTGTAGCGATTTGCATTTGTTATGCTAACATCAATGTAAAGATATCACAGAAAACAAACGCTGGAACCTCCCTTCACCCCTGTTGCCCACCAGCTCCATCAATGGAACCCACCCTCCCACTCACACCTATTAAGCTGTCACACTGAAATGAACAAGCTGTTGGAGATACTGTGGGGTGGGTGAAGTTGAAAGGGGTGGGGGAAGTTAAGGCACACATCAAGTCCTCCAGCTTCCTGCCTTTGACGGACCTGCACAATAGTGCTCTGTTTGGGGCCCTTTCATTTCTTTGGTAGACAGGATTGGCTCACGCCCACTGTGGCCTTGTGAAAAGCTGCCAGCAGGAAAAGAATCCAAAAACTTTTTTCAACATCTTTTCTTTGCTCAATTAAAGGAGCCACGGGGAGCTACAGTACCTGAATTAGAATTCCACAATTTCAAACTGCCTCCATGTAACTTTCAAGTAAATGCCTTCCAAACCCCCCAAACCCTTTCTAGTCCAGCCAACAAAACATAACCAAACCAAACCTGCACTTTTATTAACTCCACTATAAATGTGGGTTCAGCATTTGCAACAATATAGCAATGCTCCTTACCTGCAGGTCCATGCTCAGGCTTACTGCTAGAGTTGACAGGTATCTGGTTTTCGATCAGAAAACCCACTTAAAAAGTTACCCTGGTGGCTCTAGTCAGCACTGCTGACCAGGCCAGTAAACATCCCGTTGGTGGCACAGCGGGGCTGCAGGCTCCCTACCTGCCCTGGCTCTGCACAGCTCCTGGGAAGTCCCTCCAGCTCAGGACTGGCCACGGGGTCTCTGCATGCTGTCCCCACCCCGAACACCAGCTCTGCAGCTCCCATTGGCTGGGAACTGAGTAGAGCAGAGTCACCTGGCCACCCCTCTGCCTAGGAGCTGGAGTGACGTGATGCCACTTCCTGAGAATTGCCTGAGGTAAGCGCCACCTGAAGCCCGCACCCCACACACCCGCCCATACCCCAATCCCTTGCCCCAGCTCAGAACCTCCTCCTGTGCCCAAATTCCTGCCCCTTCCCTGAGCCCCCTTCCACACCCTGATCCCCTTATTTCTGGCCCCAGGCTGCAGCCCACATCCCCAACCCAGAATCCATAGCCTCTCCTACACCCCAACCCTCTATTGCAGCCTGGAGACCCTCCCCCCCGCACCTCAAACCCCTCATCCCCATACCCACCCCAGAGCCCAGACCTCCAGCCAAAGCCCTCACCCTCTCCTGAACCCCAACCTCCTGCCTCAGCCCACTGAAAATGAGCGAGGGTGGGGGACAGTGAGCAATGGAGGAAGGGAGATGGAATGAGCGGGGGGTGGGACCTTGGAGAAGGGGTGGGGCAAGGGCAGGGCAAGAATGTTTGGCTTTCTGCATTTAGAAAGTTGGCAACCCTACTTATGGCTCAAGTTTGGTTGCTTAGTTTCAAAGGAAATAAAACATAAATCTTAAATGACTAGAAAACTGCATTCTAGCAGCATTTCTGAGTTCCTATAATGCACAACATAAAAATCGGCATATTGGCATTCCGAGCATCCCTGAATCTGAACTCTAATGATAAGCTGGATTTGTTTCAGATTCCTTTGGTCCAAATAGTGCTTGGAATAGTCTAGATAAGATTTTATCAAAGATTATTTCCCTGCAAGGAAAATCAGCATTGGGAGAAAAATCTAGCATTGTTTGTGCTAGCAGCAAAATTAAGAAACTTGTAATTCTCACAAGATAATGTCAAAAGGACTTATTCAGAGACACAAAGAGCTGCAGATGAGATTTGGAGCTCAGTATTTGTGGTTTTAAGGTTATCCAATCTAAAAGCAACTGCACCTTCCTACCTTGTCTTCTTTTTCCATAGTGCTGGAAGGTGAAACAATCATTTAAAATGCTGTGAGTTCTGTTGCCTAAAGCCTTGATCCTGCAACCAGCTCTGGGGAGGCAGAACCCCTTTGAAGTCAATGGGGCTCCATGCAGGCCTGGCGGTCTGCCCAGCACAGAGTTCAATGCAAGATGGGAGCCTAAAACAAAGCTGTGGCCCAATTTCCCTGCTTTAGAGTGACAATGTCTGAGTCGAATCCGACGAAGTGGGTATTCACCCATGAAAGCTCATGCTCCAAAATGTCTGTTAGTCTAAAAGGTGCCACAGGATTCTTTGCTGCTTTTACAGATCCAGACTAACACGGCTACCCCTCTGATACTTGACTGTCTGAGTCATGTGCTATGAATAATCAATACATGGAAGTACCTGACCATTAATATTCAAGGTTAGACAGTGTCTCTTCTGCGTTCTTGCTGTAATTAGGACCCACAGCTCAGGACTATCACACTGCCTGAAGTCTCGTACCAGCTATTCTTTTCCTCACCTCCTATAGAGTTTGACTGAAGTCTATGGGATGGTGGGGAAAAAACCAGCAACCACCACCGCTTGTAAAGGATAATATTCCCTGTTAGGTTATATAGGCTTTGAGAGTAATTTCCATAGACTGCTACTAAACTTATATTCAAACCCTACTGATTTAACGCCTATTACATTCCATAGTGCTCTTCCATAAGGGCCCTGATATTGTGTGTTCGGGATCTAAATATTTGCTCTGACTATTGTATCCAATAACTGACCGGACAAGGTGGCGTAAGTTAATATGAAATGGAACACTAGTTACTACCAGTATATGGGGGGGAGAGAGCGAGTGTGTGTGTGTGTGTGTGTGTGTGTGTGTGTGTGTGTGTGTGTGTGTGTGTGTGTGTGTGTGTGTGTGTGTGTGTGTGTGTGTGTGTGTGTGTGTGTAAATCAATAGGTTCCAGATGGAGGAAGTTCTGCTAATCTGCAAACATTTTTGGAGTTATACCTCTAGCCTGTTTCAGGAAAAGAGCTTGTAGGGTAAAGAGATGTACAAAAAAGCTCTGTACCTTTCAATGAACTTTTGAGCATAGAGTTTGTTCTTTTTGTGAGGTGCTAGTTGGAAGCTTAGTGTTATTGGGCAATCCTAAGAGGAGTTTTGATTCATGTATTGTTAAATTTAAGTTTATGCAAAGCCAAGTAGATGGGAATCTGCTATTTATCTCAAGTCTCCTCCTTGCCTTAATAATGGAGGCACAAGCAGAAACTCAATCTACTTATACCTTGAAGCCAAGTATGAACCTTGACACTTGGCACATGGTCTTTTGGGAAATGTAGTATCATTATTGTGAGCCACTGTTTTGTTAAATCCAGTTATTTATAATTAGCTACCTTAAAGAATGCAGCCATAGTAAAGGGTTTTTACTATGAAAGGGAGATAAGTCACCAGGTCTGACTGTAGCTAGGAAGTTTGTAATGGAGGTTAGACACCGATAAAGGTAAAGTGAACGCAAATGGAAGTCTGGCTGTCCCAGTAAATTGTAGGCAAGAGGACTTCACATTTGTTTGTGCTGTAAATTAAAAGTAATTCTCTAGGCTGGGCAATAATGGTTTATTTCTATAGTTTTGCTTTTTCGCTTCTCTCCTTTAATTTTTAAAATCAAAGAGTTCCTATATAATCCTTCCCTCATTCTTCAGTGCAGTATGCCAACCTCTCGCAGCCATGATGCTTGCCAGAAACACCTGGATGCCACTTTCTCTAAAACTGAATTTTAATCCATTTTCCCACCCAAATAAATAAGCAGCAATATTTTGGAACACCACACTTGTGGATTGACACATCTTATGTTCAGCTAGTGGTAGCCCTTTCAAAAGGGATTCACAGCATGCTCTCTCTTAGATCTTTCAGTATTAGGGTGGGAAACAATGGCAATATTTAAACTTGAGATATCTGCCTAGGACGGTGCAGTGAATGGCACTTTCTATGCAAGGATCTCAAAGCACTTTTCAAATATTAGCACTGGCATGCCGTGACACATTTAGTAAGACCTGCAATCCTACACTTGCAAGCAAGGGGTAGCTGTGCATGCAAGCAAGGGGTAGCGGATAAAGCGGCGTCCTCCCTGCACGTTCGACTGGATGGAATCATCCCATGGCCACAGCCAGTAAATAATTTCTGATTCTTGTGGAAATTAATCCTGGAGCACGCGTTGCTCACTCAGACCACGTGCCACCAAACATTAGTGAATTTAGTTGCACAAGAACCCTGTCAAGTGGGTGAATCTTATCGCTTCTTTAAGGTTGAGGAAAATATGGCACAGAGTATTTAAGTAGCTCATCCAAAATCACACAAGAAGTCTTTACAAAGCAGGGAATAGAATCCTTGTGATCTGACGGCCAAATCTACACCTTCATCACAAGTCCATGCTGCATGCTGTTAATTGACTTGACCTTCACTCTTTTGGACCTCCGGAACAGTCTTAAGACCAGAGACCCACTTCCTCAATCTCTATTTAAAATATGGTTCACAGGAGGGACCTAAAGATGTGTTGTTCCATATTTTAGCTCCAATTCTCAGTGGGGTCTGCGAGGGCGCAAGGAGTTCTATTGCATGCAATTCACTCCACAACGAGGGGCTTAGTGTGTTTAGCTGACTTTCATGCCATATCTGCTCAGTTTATAAGTAAAAAGGAGTATTTCCCAACAGCCAGCTCTTCAGACTCAGCCTGGGATCTGACAGTCAAGCTGGATTCTTCCCATCTAGCACATCCCACCCACTCATAGGGGTTCTGCCCATCAAATCAGGATCTCTTTCACGTATACCAATGCAGCACCATTGTCTTCAAGTTTTGTCCAGTTACCATAAACTGGAGTTGTACTCTAGGGCCAAATTTTGCCTGCTGAATAAACATTACTATCACTGATAAGCAAGATAGAAATAATCCAGCATCCCTTTATTTGTTGAATGAGTACAGTCAATAGAAAAATTGGTGAGATGAAATGAATGTAGAATTATTCCATGTCATTTTCAGGGTACAACTCCTCTTTAATGTACTTGAAATACTAAATACTCAGCTAAAAAGGTATATGGCTGGGTTTAGCTTTTCCCTTTCACAACACTACATACCTGGTTTTGTGCACTCCTGTTTAAATTATTAGTATGATGTTATTCCACTAACAAGGACAAACATTTATCAACTATGCTACATTGACATGAAAGCTGTACTCTGGTGATTCTTTCGATTCCTGAGCATCTCTGTTTCACTCCCAATAAAATTTAGTTCAACATTTTTTGTCTTCTATTTAGGAAAATGTGTCTGCCTGAGAACATTACAGTAAGTTAATAGTAGTTCCCATCTTGTAATAAAACACTTGTTCTAACTTATATCTCCTGCAGGACCCTTTTCTTCAAAACGCAATATGCTCATCAGGTTTTGAATATATTTTCATTCCTATATAATGCATAGTAGTATAACAAAATATTAGTCTATAGCTGGAAAGGTGCCAAGATCTTTCTAAAACTAAATATACTAGAAAGCATGCAAGGACAGCAAATGATTGCAGCATCTTATCTTTTTTCTACCTCCAAATGCATTTATTACCATCCTTATCCTCATTTCACCATACACAAATCTTTCTATCAAGCAGCGACAAATTTGGCCTATTGTCTCTGTTTCATCGCTATACTGTTTCTTTGCTCTAGTTGGTATCCCTCAATTTTAAATAGGAATCTAGAATTTCACCGCCTCATCATGGGTTTCCCTTATTGACTATCTATGACCGGGCGCCTGTCCAATACTTGTTCTGGCAACAAAATGTGTGGCTTTACATGAAGTCAACCTATCCCTCTAAACAATTGTTTCTTTCAAATAACAGTGGGATGAACAATGCTTTCTTGTTTCATTGGTCACATGGTATTGCTATCTTTATTATCCCTTTTTCTCGGTCCATTACTATCAAAGTCACCTACTGTAGTTTCCTCTCATCTCTCAGTCATCTGATAATGTTTGTAGTAATGGAACTATGATGCTTGGACAACAACAATACACTATTACTTACCAATCTGTCTCACTGGAACAGCTTTCTTACTTATTAATGCTTCAGCCTCATCCCCTAACATTATAGTGCAATGTGCAGCCACTCTTCTACCAAAATATTCAAAGGCTTTTTCCCCACCTAAGATTCTGAACCTCTAGATGCCCATTTTTATTATTCCCTATAAGTCCTACGATAACTAGAGCAGGCTATCAAAAGGAAAAACGACCTCATGGTGAATGGATTGCATTGTCGCAGGCAATCTAGGTTCATTTCCTAGCTGTACACGGGCTTCCAGTGTGACCTTGCACAAATCACTTCACCGCTCTGTGCCTCAATTCCGCATCTGTGAATGGGGATAATTATACTTCCTTTCTCACACCCTTCTTCTGTCTTTTCCATTCAAATGGTAAGCTCTTTTGGGCAGGGACTGTATCTTCAAGCGTACAGCCGAACCTCAGAGTTAAAAACACCAGAGTTATGAACTGACCGGCCAATCACACACCTCATTTGGAACTGGAAACATGCAATAAGGCACTAGCAAAGAAAACCAAAAGGCAAATACAGTAGAGTACTGTGTTAATATATACAACTTCAGAAATAAAGGGAAAGCTTAAAAAAGACTGGATAAGGTTTCTGGGCTTGTTTCATTTAAATCAAGATGGTTAAAAGCAGCATTTTTCTTCAGCGTAGTAAAGTTTCAAAGCTGTAGTAGGTCAACGTTCAGTTGTAAACTTTTGAAGAACCACCATAAGGTTTTGTTCAGAGTTACGAACAACCTCCATTCCCAATGTCTTTGTAACTCTGAGGTTCTACTGTATGTGCAAGACCTAGTGCTATGGGATTCCAAATTCTCCTGGGCCCTTTAAGTAGTAACTGTTACTATAAATAATTAATCATAGTTGCCCAGATGCTCAACTAGTGTAAATCACCACAATTCTCAATTAAGTCAATGGGCCAGATTCCCAGTGGCTATAAACTGGTGTAGCTTCATTGAAGTCAGTAAAGCTATGCTGACCTACACTTGTTAAGGATCTAGACCAACATTTCCCTACTAATCATTTGTTTTCTCTGCTCCATCAGATTGCTCTCATTTATTCACTGGCGATGTACTACTCCTAATGTTGACATTTTCGCATATTAACATTGTCTCTTCCCTTTGCAAGGCTCAGTGATTGAGTGCAGCAAGGAGGGTCAAAGACAAAACCCTGCCATTCAGCAGTTGGGACATGAACGGTTCTACCAAAACATTCTCTAGTCTAAGGCACTGGTACAACCTGACCCAGAAAATATTATTGATATGGAAATGAGTATAATCAGCAGCATAAATGATGCATTATTTATGATACAAGTCAGAATGGTAAATCACCAGTGGTTCACTATCATTACCATGCTAATAGAAGGAGGTGGTTAATGGGTCCATTGTTAAAAATAGACCACTTGCTTCTTCATGTGGAAACGAAAGGCAGAGATAGGATAGTTCATCATATTGTCATTCCAGAGTCTTGGAAGTGGAAAACCCAAGACTCCATACCACAAAGGATTGTCAACTTGGCATGTTATGCGTGTTATCACAGGATCACCAACATTAAAGTTAGAGGTCCCCCAGTTCACCTCAATGATAGTAATGGATGGTTCCCTTTGGTGTTTCACATAATATACACCTCTACCTCGATATAACACTGTCCTCAGAAGCCAAAAAAACCTTACCACGTTATAGGTGAAACCGCATTACATCGAACTTGCTTTGATCCGCCCCCCCAGAGCACTGCTTTACCGCATTATATCCAAATTCATGTTATATCGGGTCACGTTATATCGAGTTACAGGTGTATTATGGGACAATATTTAAGAAACTATATGAAAAAATAACATGGAGGCCCCAACTGAGAATAACACTTAAGTAAAATCCCACCTCTAGACTTAAAATCATCAGACTTAAGCACATGCATAAAGTTAGGTGTGGGCTTCAGTACTGTAGTGAATGGGGGGGCTTTCTGAGTCAGGGGTTGAGTTTTGCGCCTCCCCTTTTCTTGTACATTCTTCCCTGATGTCATTTCTTTCATTTCAACAGAGTTGCACAAGGGATGAATTTGACCCTCTGCGTCAGTCACCTGAAGAACTGGACCTTATACAAATAATCAGTTCAACGTCAAGGTCCCCATCTTTACTCTACTATCAGAGTGCCTCACAAACTTTAAAGTATTTAGTCTCCTTCCCTGTGAGGTCGGAAAGTATCATTATATAGATGGAGAACCAAGGCACAGCAAGGCTAAATGACTTGCTCTAGGCCACATGGGAAGTCTGTGGCAGAGTGGGGGATTGAACCAGGATTTCCCAAGTCAAACCACTGAACCATCCTGTGTCTTATGGCGAATTAACAGTGAAATTCACCCCACGTACAGCAGGCCTCCCCAGTGTCTATCCACCACTTCAGCCCTATTTTGAAGGCTTACGTGGAACTTAAGTTGGTGTTTGGCCTTCTGTACAGCGTGAATTTCACCTTCAGTGAATATTTAAATCACTGACTTCAGCTGTGATATGCAAACATATATAGAAAATCCTAAAATTCAAAGCAACCCAGATGGGATTTTTATGCAGAGATATATTTAAGAGCCACATATGCCATCAATCAAAACAGAGATATTAATCCAATAGCCAACATGGGGGTATCCAATTAACAGATCTTTGGACCTGTATCTCAGTAACGAATAATAATATGTTAACCTAACCAATATTTCACACTTTATTCCTGCTTCCGTGACATGCAAAACTAGAAGGAACGACTCCCCATTGTCACCAGCTGGGTCTATAACAGGGCATACTGAGTGTGAAATAGTGGTGTTACAGTGCTGTATGCCTAAAATGTGTGTCTTCTCCTTCTCCACAAGCCACTTACAGCGATGAGAAATGACACTATGTAATGGAAGATGGGACAGTCATAAACTCCAGGACTGATCTACAGCAAGGGTAAGATAATATGTTCTGCTTCAATAGTGCTGCTGCTATTAGCTGTGTTCTGATACAGCCTTGTGAAGACAGTTTCATTCTTAAGGAACAGTACTTTCTCCTCTCCCTGGTGGTGCTGCTTTTCTTTGGGGGTAGTACATTAGATCCACTGGCAAAAATCAAAACCATTGATGGACAAGGTCACTCCAATTACATGCACATGCATTAAAACTAAACTCATTTAACTGAATTATTAATCAGAAATAGTATGACACTAAAAACTCTCCTATGTGATTTACTAATAAGCTCCAATAAGCACTATTTATATTAATACATTATTTTTCACTCAAAAATAAAATTAGATCCATATTTACAAAAACAATCATATCATTGACATTGTTTGCAACAACTTTATTACATGCAGATTTCATTACAAATATATATTGCTTGCTATCTTCTGCTATCAATTATTTATCCCTACTTTTTTAAAACTGTAATTAAGATGAGTGGGAACATATACAGGGCTTGCTTTACACCTGCTCTCGAAAGGAGAAGAAAGTCGCACCTCCCTGAGAGAGCAGGGACAGCACTGGGAGATGTTGGACAGAGTTTACATTATCCACCCTCTCTCCGAGGTCCTGCCGATGGTTCACCTTTGGGATTGGATGTGCAATTGACACAACGTGATGGTCACATCTTGCCAGACGCTGCAGACTGAACTGGGGACTACCAGAGCTAAAAGCATGAGCCAATGCCCTGCAGCTGGGGGCTGTAACAGATCTCATCCCCTTTAAATCATCTTAGAGGAATTTTAGGATGTACTGCATAGACTTGCATGTCACATACTCACCAGTGGGTTATATCCGCACAGGCGATGACCTCAGTGAGGCTGCACACACATGCAGCAGTACAACCATATGGAGTTAACTGCAGGATTAAGCCCTTAAATTACTGTCTGGGCTTTTTAAGAGCCAGATCTTGTCTCACTAACATCATTAAGAATCTTACTATTGACTTCATGAGTGGTGCCCAAAGTCCTACAATGAAGGCCACCTGAAAATGTGCTGAATCAGCACAGCCACCTTTCTCAAGCCAAACTAGGACTGCTCGTGTCCAGGTCCTCTCAATGGAGGAGGTATTTGATGTCTTGCCTTGCCGCAGCCCCTCGAGGAGCACAACTGGGGGGTTTCCACCCGGTTTTACACTGGCACAATAGGGGTGTGCTGGAAAAAGCAACTAACAAAAAAAGCATAAAGGAAGTGACATCCACTTGCCCATACAGGAGAGAATAGTTCAATAGTTAGAGCACCTGTCTAGGGAGACTGGGAGTCCATCAGGCCCCTGCTCTGTCACAGCCTTCCTGTGTGATCTTGGGTCAAGATTTTCAACGGTACCTCATGATTCTGAGTACTCAACTAGAGATGCCTTAAAGGAGGCCTGATTTTCTGAGGGTGCATACTTAACATTTGTCTTTTTAAAATCAGGCCCTTTTAAGGTATCCCAAGGGAGGCACCCGAAATCCCTAGTCACTTTTGAAAATCTTCACCTTAGTCTCTCTGGGTCTCAGTTCCCCATCTGTACAATGAGGAGAATAACATTACCCTCCCGCACATAGGCATTGTGTGCATTAATATGTTACAGTCACTTTGATGTTATGTTAATAGAGGCTATATAAGTACCCAAGATAGATTGCTGGATACCCCCTGAGAATGAAAGTAATTAGAGCTGACTAAAATTCCACTGATTTTTTATTCTGCAAGAATATTTTTATCATTTTTCCATCAGCTTTAAAAATCCAAATTTTCCTTCTTTTGAAGTAATGAAAATTAATGAGATCCAGCAGCAGCATTCTGGCATCTTTAGTAACTATTGATAAAAACCTTGTTTTCAACAAACACATGCCAGAATAATTTACCAGTCTGCTACAGTTTACCCAGTGCTTGTATTGCTATGGTAAATTGTTATACAAGATTTAAAAATAATTTGTTGAAATGGTATTAAGATCAGGGATATTTATCAATGGTTTATTAATATTTTTATTAAGAATAATAGAATGCAATGTCTGTTAAAGGGATATTGCTTTACAGTACACGCTCTAACAAATCTGTAATCTTAAAAAAAAAATCTGTCCTGTCAGACTCTTATCATTTGGCTGCAGTTATCTTTTCAGGCACTTTTAGCACTTGATTAATTAATTGTTGCTGCTCAGGTCATGCTACTCTGCAACTCTTGCGCCCTGACTGTGATTCATAATCTGGTGCTAAAAATTTAATAGGTGCACTGCAGTGATATCTGAGATGCACGTCCTGCTGAGAGTTAAAATAACTTATTTTTTGTAAATCTAGCCCTTTTTAAATTTAAGGCAGAATTAGCCTTCAATAATTCCAAATGCCACCAACAACAGTAATTAGCAGCTACGCTGGTTCATTGAGAGATTACCTGATAAGAATCCAATTATGTTTTTTTTAAGCCATCATTACACATTATTGAACTATTTTCATGCAGTGCATCTGAGTTCATTAGATACCTGTAGAAGCTGAAATGGTCAATACTTCTTTTAAAAGAATGATCTCTGAGAAACTCGCTTTCAGATTGTCTGTGTCCAGCTCACTGAGAGACTATTCATTTTATCAGCCAGCCTCCCCTCAGTTCTTCCTGAGTGATTCACATGGACAACAGTGTGAGATGAACGGCAGGCAACATCTGTGAGCTTAATGGAAGAGTATTGTCTTCCCATGTTATACAGCTTTGATTCTATTGTAAAGGAGGTACCGAGTCTTTTATAACATACAATCCAATAAGTACTACAGCCTCACAGATTACATCTGATCCTTGTCTTCCTACACCATAAATAACCTTGGGCGGGTGGGGGGGGGGGAATCTCTTTGCAAGTGAAGTTCCTTGAGACAATTACTTACTGTTAAATGAAATGTCTTGTTTCAAACAATACAGAGAGAAAGAGAGAGAGAGAGAGAGAGAGAGAGTGAGTGTGTGTGAGAGAGAGAAACTTTCTATAAGCCTCAAGAAGCCAAAGACAATGGCCGTTTGTATTATAAAAACGTATATCTCAACATCCACTATTAGTGCCTGCCAAGGTGTATTTTAAATTAAACCAAAAGGCTGGATTCTCACATATATATGAGTCCCTTTTGCACTGCTGTGGCAGAGTAAAGAGGCCTTAAAGTGTATCCCAGTTACATTTAACCCCACACTTCTGATCCTGCCAAATGTAAGAGTGTAAAGGAGAATCAGGCCCTAACTGTTTAAAACCAGATTCCATCCTCAGCAAAACTTGGGTGGAGAAATCTCCATTAGCTTCAGGGTTTTTCTGGTAGCATGCAACCATACAGAATTGTGTGTGTTGCACGACAGTAATAGTAACGCAACAGCACATGAGAACCAAGAGTTCAATGTCTGGTAGAAAGAAAAACGTGCCAAAAAATTTGCTACTAAAGAAGCCTATGAAATATCATGAGATTTTATGAAAAAAGGGAAGGATGAGGCATTAAATTGCATTTTTTTTTTTTTTTACTAATTATTATTATTCCTGTGACCCACACATACACCCCAATCCTGCAACCTCTTCCACATTTGTCAGTGGGGTCCCAAGTGTCTGCCCCACTCACTTGGGCAGAGAAGCTTGCAGTTTCGGTACCTAAGGGCTTATCTACCCAGCAAGTTACTGCATGGCAAGCCAGGGTGGGAATCTACACGCTCCAGCTTGACTCGCAGTAACGTCATGTGTGGAAATTGCTATAGCAGACTGAAAGTCCTGGAGCACCAAGCCTACAGATTCGCTAAACCTTTGAGATCAAAAGTGGTCAGTGGAAATGAGTTAAACCCTTAACTGAATGTATAATAGTGTTCATGTAAACATTAAGAAATGGAAAGAAATGAGAAGTCACCCTCGATACTTAAAAAGAACAGGAGTACTTGTGGCACCGTAGAGACTACAATTTATTTCAGCATAAGCTTTCGTGAGCTACAGCTCACTTCTTCGGATGCATTTATCTGAAGCCGATCAAGGCAGTATCTCAGTGTTTGTAGTATCAGCGATATCTCGGTTTGGTTGTGTAACAGGAAGAAATGCACCCTTTTAGTGTATGTGTTTAGGAATAATAATAGTGTAAAACTGAGGGAAACCAACCAGAGACTCCCTTAAAACAGCTTGGAATGCTAACTTCACAGGCTAGGAATTACAGGTGGCCTCAACTGATGTAAATTGGTGCAGCTCCACTGAAGTCAATGACTTGTGCCAGCTGAGGATTTGGCCCAAGGAGCTTGGAAAGCTGAGAAGTAGTTATGGTTATCCTATGCCGTAGGTACTTTGTAAAGCAAATCCCCTCCCAAGCTAGAGCGGTCTGATGTCTTACAACTTAAAAATATTTTTTTATTTGGATTTTTCCCCTTCTGTTCTCTGCTGTACAAATCATCTTTGCTTCCATGTAAAATAACTGTAACACAGAGACTTAAGTTGGGATGACTATTAGTTGGGTACCTGTGAGAAGAAGGTGGAACTGAGAGTGAGGTAATGGCCCGAACCATCTGTTATTGGACAGAGGCGCTATAATCCTCCGTCCCACCCCAAATTGATCTCTGGTGTTAATAGAAGCTATTAGGAGAATCAAACAAAACCCCCCGAGTGCTAGATTTAGTTACAGTTAAAAAAAAACCTTGTTAATTCTTTTTCTGTCCTTATCTGTTTTTCATCATATAAACAAAGAAATCAAGAATAGAAATTTAAGGGGAGATCAACTGTTACCATCTTCATGGCTCAAGAAGTTCAAACAGCACAAAGAACCTAAAAGATTTAAATAATTTAGAGCACTCTCAAGTTGTTCAAATTCCTTTGTTCTCAGGAGAGAACAACTTCAAAGACTAAAAAATGATGGATATGACTGATTTCCATGTAACACGTCTCTTGAGAACAAACCTGGCATAAGAATAATAATAAACTAAATTATTTGAATAACCTTAGCTATTTGACCATTCTTCCTGTTTGATGACATCAATGGTGCTTGTTATAGCTTTGCCAGACAGATCAGATGATTTTAGAAGTGGGGTTGGTATCAAAGAATTTGAGACAGAGAGATATTTCCAATAGGTATGAAAAAAGTTGACATAAAGCATTTAGGATCTCAAAAGATTCACAGCACTTTGTCTTAACTTTGCTCTCACTTGCTAGAGAACAAGAACAGTACAGAGTAATAAAGAATTTAGGGAACTAATTAAAATCAAAACACTTACTATTTACTACTTTCCCTCCCCCCATCAGGGGGAAAAAAAGATTCTGAACTCAAATGTTTCTGTTTTAGTAGTACAGTGGAACCTCAGGGTTACAAAGACCTCGGGAATGAAGGTTGTTCATAACTCTGAAATGTTCGTAACTCAGAACAAAATGTTATGGTTGTTCCTTCAAAAGTTTACACCTGAACACTGACTTAATACAGCTTGGAAACTTTACTACACAGAAGAAAAATGCTGCTTTTAACCATCTTAATTTAAATGAAAACAGTTAATATTTACATTTAACACTGTACTGTATTTTTTTTTTATTTGCTGCTGCCTGATTGCATACTTCCAGTTCCAAATGAAGTGTGTAGTTGCCGGTCAGTTTGTAACTCTGGAGTTGGGAACTCTGAGGTTCTACTGTATTGGTCTTTTCTTTCTTTCATTCTCCCCCAGCTGTCCCGATACAAGCTTACAGCATCACAGCGGTAAGTGCAGACATCGCCTAAAGCTTGAAGCAGGTCATCAGCAGCAGCATTCATTTTGGACAAACTAGTCACATGAAAAATATATGCAATATATTTTCCCCTCTCTTCTGTTTGTGAATTATCCACAAATTAAAGTGAGAACCTTCGGAGGAAGGAAGGAATACAAGCCATCATAGTTCAGGGCATAAGCAAACTTCTAGTTCATAAGTACTAGGAAGGAATTTTCCCAGTTATTTCAAAACAGCATGGTTACAAAAAAATGCAGGAGTTTTCAGATACTGGCCATTGTCAAAGACAAGATCCTGGATTAGATGGACTGATGATCTGAGTCAGAATAGTGTACAGTTTTACACTTTTTTTGTTATTTGAAATTGTTCAATGAACATTTCATTTGGGACTTTCAAAAGCACCAAGTTGTGTGTCCATCATGCAATGCAAACCATCTACTGCTATATATTGGTAACAAAAACATTCTTGTCTGCAGATGACAAAGTAGACATGAATCCCAGATAACTACAATTGTTAGAAAAAGGGGTGGGGGAGAAATCAAATGTTAAATGAAAACACTACATGCAGTATTTGGAAGACAAAAAAAAAAATGGTGAAAAAATGAATTCACACCAGCCTTGGATTAGCTTTCTGACCCAGGGCCACACAAACATTCCATAGTGAATGAAAAGTCTCACAGAAAACTTAATCCAAAGAACTTCAAATTTTCAATGTTATATTAACTCCTACAAAAATCCTCAGGTTTAGAAGGCAACAATTTCAAACCAGAGACATCCCAAGCAACTACTGTAGTAGATGTTGTCAATGTAATGACACCAGAATAAAGTATGTGTAAGAAAGACATTAAATATCTACCTAGTCATAGAGGATGGAAAATGGGATCATCAGGCAAAACTGGCGATAATCAAAAGTCCAAGGTCCCCTATTTTGATAGGCAAACCTGTCTTTGCCACAAAGAATTTTAATACCCCTTCAGCAGAAAGGGAATGAATATCAAAACCATCTCTGGATAAAAACATAATTTCCCACCCACAGACACACCAGAGGAAAGAATAGGAGAACGTTAGGCATATTTTCAAAGGATCAACTTCGAATGTTACACTTGCATTTCCAGCAGCTGCAAAGTACAGCTGACATGAACGATAGACTCTTTTCCTCTACCTACTTGATTGCTGGATGGAATCAGAACTATTTTCCGTATTCTAGTACTGATACTAATACTGACAAGCTCTTATATTAGATCTCAGTAGATCTCGAAGCACTTCACAAAGGGGAGTAAATTATCATTATCCCCATTTTACAGATGGGGAAACTGAGACATGGACAGGGAAAGCAGCTTGCCCATGGCCATAGAACAGGCTAGTGGCAGAACCGGGAATGGACCAGAGAATAACAATGCAGTTTCATGGCAAACTTCCGAATTTCCGAAATTTGGTTTCATTCCAGTGTGGAATGAAACCAGACCTAGAAAACATTTTCACGAAAACACGATAGTGTCAAAAGAAGAGGTAGGTAGGGGTGTGTTTATGTAGCCTAGTGGTCAGGGATATAAGAGAACTGGGTTCAAGTCCCTGCCCTGCCTGACTCAGAGTTATCTAGGATGAAAAATTCTGCTCAGAATCAGGCAAAGCAGAGACTACAGTCTCTCTCCTTTGACCGCAAAACAGCATATTTTATTTCAGCAAAAGTATTCCAATGAGCTCAAAACAAATTCTAGGTCTACCGAGTCCCAGTTCAGTGCTCCATCCACTAGGCTACACTGCCCCTCCTTGCCACCAATGCCTAGGATTGATGATAAGAGCCACATTGCGGTTAGCAGATCAGTTTGGTTTTGTAAAGTTATCCCTTTATGTTCTGCTTTTTACTATCAATGGAGAGGTCTCTTTTCTACCTGGGAATGTTTCAGATCTGCAACACCACACTGATAAAGGGCATCCCTACTCCCACCTCCATCCCAACTAAGCAAGAGACAGCAGCTCCAGTCACATTGGTTCAAACTTCTTGTGCCAAGAATTCTCTCTCATTAGTTACACAGAGGAAGCAGCCCTAGTACTCAGGTTTACAGTCAGAGAAAATTATGCTAAGAATAAGTTAAACAGCCCATTTGTTGTCCCAAAGGTGGGAGAAGTTACTTCCCAAGGGATTTCTTTAAAATATATTCAAGCCATGATACTTTCAGGGAAAGAACCATGGTGGTATAGAAAAACAAATAAAGAGGAGGCTGGAGGTGACAGAAAGAAAATCCTGGCCCCTGTTACAGTCAATGGGAACTTTGACATTGATTTCAATAGAGCTGGTATTTTACCCTTGAAATTTACTTGCATGAAAGGGGACGAGAGATCCAGGCCCCTTCATTCCTCCTACTTTGTGCTTTGAGGCAGAAAGGGTGTTTAACTGGACAGTTGGGGACACCCCCATCACAAAAGGGCTCTGGTGGCGTAGAACCATTGAAATGATAGGGATTGCAAGGCATAAATAAGGACAGGATTTGTCCAAGAGCCTTTTAAGAAGTGAATAAAAGTGAAGCAGGTTGCATCACATAGCACGTGTAATCTTCAGTCAGTCTGTCCTGAGTAGTGCACCATGCTGGGAGTGTATATGATTTGCTCTTTTCCGTAATCTAGAAAAGATGCTTTTTTTTTTTTTTTTTTTTTTTTTTTTTTTTAAATAAAGCAGCAGCCCGTGTTTGTACATAAACAACAGGCATGTGCATTCTGTGCTGCAGCCTAGGAGAAACCAGAGAGCCAAAATAATGAGCTTAGAAAACTTAGAAATTCAGGAGTTTGCTATTCATGGCTTTTTAAAGCAGATACTAGCTGGCCTCTTATGTGGTGCTGGATAATTGTCTATGTTACATGTGCTGCATTTATCCACACCAGAATTTTTTTTGTTTTGTTTTTAGTGCTGTTAAGCCCAGCACTAAAGGTTTTAGAGCTTTGTGTTCTACTCTTTTCCAATTCTGCCTGTTTGGTGTTTCGTAGCATATGGCCATTAAGATTATAGTCTCTCTCTTCTCCATCTAGCCTCATTACATGATTTTTTTAAAGATTAGATTGCATATATGGCACTTCCTGCTTAGGTGTCTGCTCTGTCCAAGTTCTAATTTTCTCTTCTTAGCGTACCTTTCCAGGTGTCCAGGGAGTACAGCAGTGCAAAATTTGGCCCAAGGATTGCTATTAGGGCCAAATGTTACTCTGCTATTTACTCTGTACATTCCCACTGAGGATAATAAGGGGGGATTAAGGAGAAGTTGGTGCCTTCTGACCCAGTTACCATTGTCACTTAATTCTTATCTTGTATCCTTCACTGACCTATTCCTTATGGGACTGAAAAAAATCCATTCTATATCTTAACATCTTCTGCACAGTGGCCTTTTTGCAGACCAGAAAGGTTGCATAGGAGATCTGGGCAAAAAAATTCTCTCAACAAATTATGAGGTTTGATCAAAAGCAAAGTTTTTTCCCCATAGGAAAACGTCAGTCTTAATGACATTTCTCCCCATAGGAAAACTCTAAATAAAACATTTAATTTCCAGTCGACATTTTGATTTTTTTTAAATGTTTTATTTTAAATCAACATTTCAAAAGGCAGTGTATAATTCACAAATGTCAAATGTTTTGTGTTTGGGAATTTTTTCTGAACTTCTCCTTCCACAGATATTGTCTTGAGGTTTTAAATGTTTGGCCCATTTTGGGATGAAACAAATATCAAAATATCATATTTTCCATGGGACAGAAATCCATTTTCTGAACAGTTCTAGTGAACAATTATAATTGAGGGCCTAATTTGGCCCCTGGTTTATCTATTATTAGATGGTATATTTAACAGTTGAAAGATAAAGAAATTAAGGGACGCAGAGAGGAAAGTGTTATATTCAGTAAACATTATTTCATCTTATTCAATTTAATTTTGTTCAGCACATTCCAAATTGCCAATGGAGGGCTTTACACTAGACTCAAATGGACACAGGTGACAAAAGCCCACAGGTAAGCATAAAAAAGTACAACCTTAAGAAAGGGCTAGATTTTTTGTAGGGGTAGAGAGTGACTGGAAGATTATAATAGGACCATAGGACCAGCTCAGAGGGAATTTACTCAGCATCTTAGATGTCTATACACAAATGCCAGGACTATGGGGAATAAACAGGAAAAACGGGAAACACTAGTATGTACATTAAACTATGACTTAGCTGGCATCACAGGGACTGGGTGGGATAAGTCTCATGACTGGAAAATTGGCACAGAGGGGTATAGCTTGTTCAGGAAAGACAGGCAGGATAAAAGGGGAGGCAGTGTTGTGTTATACATCAAGAATATATACACTTGTTCGGAGGCCCAGAAGGTGGTGAAAGGCAAACCAGCTGAAAGTCTCTGGGTAAGCGGAAAAAGAAGTGGTAAAAAGGGTTACAAATGGGGTGATGTCATGCCACGGTAGAGGTCTACTGTAGACCACCAAATCAGGAAAGGGTGGTGGATGAGACTTTTCTAGAACAAAAAAAAATACGTATCCAAAACACAAGACTGGTAGTAATGTGGGGTAGGGGTAGCTTTAACCACTTAGACATCTGTTTGAACAGCATTCAGAAAGTGGAGAAAGTAACCTGGGATACAGCCATTTTGGACTCTGACCAAAAGAGAGAAACTGGTTGAGAATTTGAAGGTGGAAGGCAATTTGGGTGAAGGTGATCACGAAATGATGAGTTCCCGATTCTAAGGAAAGGAAGGAGAAAGAGCAGCAGAATAAAAAAAATAGACTACAACAAAGCAGACTAACAAACTCAGAGAACTGGTAATTAAGGTCTCCTGAGAAGAAAATCTAAGAGAAAAATAAGTTCAGGAGCGCTCATAGTTACTCAAGGAGACAATATTAAAGGCACAATTGCAATCTATCCCAATGCTAGGGAAAGACAGAAAGAATAGTAAGAAGCCAATATGGCTCCATCAAGAGCTCTTTAATGATCTGAAAATCAAAAAACTATCCTATAAAAAGTAGAAACATGGACAAATTGCTAAGAAGGAGTGCAAATAAATAGCATATGCATGTAGGGACAAAATCAGAAAGGCCAAGGCACAAAATGAGTTACATCTAGCCAGGGATATAAAAGACACTAAGAATTTCTTTAAAAACATTAGGAACTGGAGAATATTGAAGAAAAGCATAGGTCCCCTGTTTAGAAGGGAACGAGAGCTAATAGCTGAGGACATCAAGATGGCTGAGGTGTTTAATGTTTACTTTGCTTCAGTCTTCACTAAAAAGGTTAATGGTGACCAAATACTCAGTACAACTAGTATTAGCAAGGGGGAAGGAATACAAGCCAAAATAGGGAAAGAACAGGTTAAAGACTATTTAGACATAATTAGATGTATTCAAGTTGTTAGGGTCTCATGAAATTCATCCTAGGGTAGTCAAAGAACTAGCTGAAGCAATCTTGGAATCATTAGCAGTTATCTTTGAGACCTCATGGAAGACGGAAGAAGGGCAAACACGGTACCTACCTTTCCAAAGGGGAACAAAGAGGACTGGGGGAATTTTAGACCAGTCAGCCTAACTTTGATACCTGAAAAGATTCTGGAACAAATATTAAACAATCAATTTGTACACACATAGAGGATAATAGGGTTATAAAGAATGTCCAGCATGGATTTGTCAAGAATAAATCATGCTAAACCAACCTAATTTCTTTGACTGGACTACTGTCTTTGTGTTTACGGCAGAATAGGACATATGTTTTTGAGGAAATCTGAGACTGGGAATGTGTTGGGTTGCCCTGTGGTAATCTTTAAAGCTGGTAAGAGCCAAGGTTTGGCTGGCTGGCTGGCTGTAGCACACCCACAAAGTTGGGAGCGACTTACATGCTGGAGGCTGTTTGTGAGCAGTCTGGGTTGGAGGCTACAGCAGCAAGACATTGGAAAGAGCTCCCCAGATTACAGAGTAGGGATGACACAGCTACTCACCTGGCTGAATTGTACCCTGGTATGTCACAGACACCAAGCTGGGAGGGGTTGCAAGCACTTTGGAGAACAGGATTAGAATGTAAAATGACCTTGACAAATTGGAGAATTGGTCTGAATTCAACAAGATGAAATTCAATGAAGATAAATGCAAAGTACTTCACTTAAGAAGGAAAAATTAAATGAACAGCTATAAAATGGGGAATAACTTGGTAGGTAGCAGTGCTGAAAAGGATCTGGGGTTTATAGTGGAACACAAATTGAATATGAGTCATCAATATGATCCAGTTGTGAAAAAGGATATCTGGGGCATATTAGCACTGTTTGTAAGACACATGAGGTAATTGTTCCTCCACTTGGCACTGGTGAGGCCTCAGCTGGACTACTGTGTCCAGTTCTGGATACCACATTTCAGGAAAGATGTGGACAAATTGGAGAGGGTCCAGAGAAGAGCAACAAAAATTATAAAAGATTTAGAAAACCTGATCTAGGAGCAGATGCACCATCTTTCTGAGTTGCCAGGGGCTGCTCGACCCCTGCTCTGCCCCAAGCCCCGCCCCCACTGAACCCCTTCCCCCAACTCCTCATCCCACCACTTCCCATCCCCATCTCCTCCCCCGAGCACATCTCACCCTCACTCCTAACCCTCCCCCCCAGCACTTCCTGCACACCGCTGAGCAGCTGATCGTGGGAGGCACTGGGAGGGAGGAAAAGTAGCTAATCAGCAGGCCCTGCCGACGGGCGGGAAATGGTGAGGGGAAGGGTAGAAACTGATTGGGAGGCTGCCAGTGGGTGCTGAGCACCCAATATTCTTTTCCATATGTGCTCCAGTCCTGGAGCACCCACAAGAATCTGCACAAGGATGGCAGGTTAAAAAAACTGGGCAGGTTTGGTCTTGAGAAAAGACTGAGGGGGGACCTGATAACAGTCTTCAAATGGCTGTATAAAGAGTACACTGACTGATTCTTCTCCATGTCCACTGAAGGTAAAAGACAAGAGGTAATGGGCTTAATCTGCAACAAGGGTGATTTAGGTTAGGTATTAGGACAAGATTTCTAACTGTAAGGTAATTAAGCTCTGGAATAGCCTTCCAAAGGAAGTTGTGGAATCCACATCATTGGAGGTTTTCAAGAGTAAGTTGGATAAACACCTATCGGGGATAGTCTAGATTTACTTAGTCCTGGCACAGCACAACAGGCTGGACTTGATGATTTCTTGAGGTCCCTTCCAGTCCTACCTTTCTATGATTTTATGAGTCCTTGTTCATTCAAAACTGCTAGGCTGAGCAGTGTAGTTACCTTACTTTAAATGATAAACTAAGTGACAGCTTTTGATATCCTTACTCATATTGAGTTGTCCTATATTCCACAGATAACCCCCTTGATTTGAATGAGTTTGCTTCTAGAATATGCTGATAAGTAAGGGTTTCAAAACCTGGCCCTAACAGAGACTATGTACATGATAATTTAAATATCCTCCAAACTATGGGCTTGTCTACATTACCCGCTGGATCAATTTATCACATCTAGTCTAGACGCGATAAATTGATAGCCGAGCACTCTCCCGTCGATTCTGGTACTCCACCAGGGCGAGAGGCTCAGGCAGAGTCAACAGGAGAGCATCAGCCGTCAACTTACCTCAGTGGAGACACCATGGTAAGTAATCTAAGTACATCGACTTCAGCTACGTTATTCATGTAGCTGAAGTTGTGTAACTTAGATCAATAATGCCCTCCTCCCATCCCCCCGCCCTCAGTGTAGACCAGGCCTATGTCTTGTAAGTTTTTCAATAAAATCTAAGCTGAGACAAGTTCCTTTTCTTATTCCCTTCCCACATATGGTGAAAATGTAAAGACAGACATTTTAGCAGCTGCTAAAGTAGTAAGGAATTGCCTACTTTTACAATGAAGAAAATAGGTTCTGTCTACAAAATGTCGAAGACGAACAGTTGTCCTTTTAATTTTCTCTGTTCTTATAACAAACCATAGCTAGTAGTTTAACACTAAGTGCTATTTTTGACAACATGCAGAAGTTACATATTTAAGGCTACAGCCTCAACTGGTGTAAATCAGAGTAGCTTCACTGAAGTAAAGCTGTGAATAACCCCTGTGAATCAAGACTTTACACCGTACTTCCAAAGCACTCCTGTCGCTTTGTAAAAAGTACAGTGTAGTTGAAATTAATTAAAACAAAAACGGAGAGCTGTTGGCACCTATCAGAGAATCGGTACAACTATATGCAGAGTAAACCTTCACAGAACCTCCTGCAATGTATAACAGGAGGTCGATCTTTTCCCACAATTCAATTTACTACATAGTACTAAAACTGAACGATACAAAAAATGCATGAAAAGTTCCACAAGCATTGGTCTAGAACAGGGGTAGGCAACCTATGGCACGGGTGCCGAAGGTGGCACGCGAGCTGACTTTCAGTGGCACTCACATTGCCTGGGTCCTGGCCACCAGTCCGGGGGGCTCTGCATTTTAATTTAAATTTTAAATGAAGCTTCTTAAACATTTAAAAAGCCTTACTTACTTTACATACAACAATAGTTTAGCTATATATTATAGACTTATAGAAAGAGACCTTCTAAAAATATTAAAATGTATTACTGGCACGCGAAACCTTAAATTAGAGTGAATAAATGAAGATTCGGCACACTGCTTCTGAAAGATTGCCAATCCCTGGTCTAGAAGTATCTAAGCACAGATAATGAAAGATGAAATAATACAGATTAGTGTCGAACAAATCCAAGCATTGAGGCTTATAAACCTGCAAGAAAAATCTAGTGCTGTCCATGTTGTTGGTGATGATAGTCATCCAAAGTGATATCCATATGTCACATGACAGCTGAGTTTCAGCCTACGGGTGCATGCACTGGAATACTTTACTATAAACCTAGTCCAGTTTGCATTCCTTTCATTTCTGTTTAGTTGCCCCAGGGTACTGCAATTTGTATGCACAACGCCTGCTAGATTTATATGTGATGGGGGGAATGGGCAGCTTACAAGCAAAAGGAAAGAGTTAAATACCATCTGGCGGAACAAGAGCGATACTGTTCTCAGCACCGCCTTTGCACATTGCATGGATTGTGAATGTTCAAGTCCCTTTTTTTAGCTTGTTTATTAGGGGCAGATACTCCATCATTCATTCTGCTCTAGAAAAAATTGTGGGGGGGGAGGTCGTGACTGGGGTGGAAAGGTATGCAAGGAATGAGAAGGAGGAGGAGGCAAAGTCAAAGTTACCCAAGGTCTGTAAGGCATACAGGCTGACTGACCTTTTATGTACTGTGCACAGTCAAAGGTTTCTGACACGCAACGTTCTTTTCTGTGCTCCGTAGGGACAAAGAGGCAAGAACAGACATGGATCACAAGTCACTAACACTAGGACTGATCACCTGTCAGAATGGATAATGTGTGAAAACTTTATATAGATAAGGACACGTGTCAACATTTTACAGATTCTAGTGATTTTGGGTGCCTAACATGAGAAGTTTCAAAGGAGCCTGATTTTCAGAAAACACTGAGCATCCGCACTCTGACAATCAATTCCTTTTAAATGCGTGTTACATGGAGCACCCAAAAATCACAAACAACTTTGGAAATCCTGAGCCATTCACTATAACAAACCATTGCACAGAGCGATGGGTAAAATCTCACAAGGTTGAGATTCTGAGGTCAGTGCAGATAATGATCCAAAGGTTGAATTTACTGATTGGCCCAAGCTACAATGTTCATGTGTGAATCTTGAAAAGCTCAGGGTTGATCAGACCCAAGGTTTTTAACTCACTGTAATGGAATACAGAGTACTATCCTTGCCAGGATAGGGCCTCTGAATAACAAAAACCGGGGCAAAAGGTTCTGACTGGATTTTATTTTAGCGTGTCAGGATTAGCAAGGCAGTCTATAGTAATAGTCATGCCACAGATTCTTTGTCTGCAGCAGATCAAGAACTGTAAATAAACTCCCAAGGCAATAGATATCCTAGTGTGGTCTTTAATCTGTCAAATATGATATTGTTAGGACAATCTCACTACTCACTGGCTTGCAAATTAATCACTCGGTATTATCAGCAAGGCGCATCTTTTTTATTACAAATGCTTGCTTGGCATATGAAATATGGCTAATAACAAAACTCTGATTTCCTCTCAGACATCACTGTTTTTATAGGGCCATGTCTGCATACAAAGGAACTGATCCTGACAGCACAACAAAGCACAGTGATTATTGACATGAATGGTGCTAGTGAAGTTTGAGAGGAGCAAAGCCGATAATTATACTAATACAGAAATTATTAGAGAGATTTATCTTGTGCCAAAATGCCAGCTTTCTATAGATCCCCGATCTGCTTGCTCAATACTCTTGTAAGGCATCTACATTTTAAAACAGAACGACAAATTGATTTCTTTTTTTACTGTTAGCAGCAACACTTTGCATTGCACGTTACTGGATGTGGTTTCTCTTCCTATGGGATTGTGATCTAGTAAAATATGAACTTTCCTTGTAGCGGATAAACTTTCACGCCAATTACATAAAAATTGAGAAGTACCGAAAAGTGGATAGGTATTTAGATATTTGAGGAGTCACAGATCTTAAACTTGGATGACTGGGGAATAAATGTGGTCCAATATTTTAAAGAGGGGACTACATGCACAGAAGGGGAGTTGCAAGGTGTGTATGCTGGCAAGCTGCCAACTTGTGCCATGTTCCTTTTGGAGATTCTGCTGTTTTTTAAATATAAGACCTTAAGAACATAAGAACAGCCATACTGGGTCAAACCAAAGGTCCATCTAGCCCAATATCGTGTCTTCCAATAGTGGCCAACGCCAGGTACCCCAGAGGGGATGAACAGACCAGGTAATCATCAAGTTATCCATCTCCTGCCGCCCATTCCCAGCGTCTGGCAAACAGAGGCTAGGACACAATCCCTGCCTATCCTGGCTCATAGCCATTGATGGACCTACCCTCCATGAACTTCTTTATCTAGTTCTTTTTTGAACCCTATTATAGTCTTGGCCTTCATAACATCCTCTGGCAAAGAGTTCCATAGGTTGACAGTGCATTGTGTGAAGAAATACTGCCTTTTGTTTGTTTTAAACCTGCTGCCTATTAATTTCATTTGGTGAACTCTAGTTCTTGTGTTATGAGAAGGAGTAACAAACACTTCCTTATTTACTTTCTCCACTCCAGTCATGATTTTATAGACTTCTATCATATGCCCCCTTAGTTACCGCTTTTCCAAACTGAACTGTCCCAGTCTTATTAATCTCTCCTCAGATGAAAGCTGTTCCATGCCCCTAACCATTTTTGTTAACCTTTTCTGTACCTTTTCCAATATATCTTTTTTGAGATGGAGTGACCACATCTGCACACAATATTCAAGATGTGCGTGCACTGTGGATTTATATAGCAGCAATATGATATTTTCTGTCTTATTATCTATCCCTTTCCTAATGATTCCCAACATTCTGTTCGCTTTTTGACTGCCGCTGCACACTGAGTGGATGTTTTCAGAGAACTATCCGCAATGACGCCAAGATCTTTCTTGAGTGGTAACCGCTCATTTAGACCACATCATTTTATATGTATAGTTGAGATTATGTTTTCCAATGTGCATTACTTTGCACATTTACCATTACCTCCTTGCTTTGCTATCCTTTAATTGAGAAATGAGTCCAAGTCATTAGGTCCAAATCCATATTTAGAACACCTTAAAGCTCTGGGTGTTCAAAGCAGAGGTTCTGGGTTACTCCATTATAATGGGAAGGGCCATTTGTGAATTTGAATCTGGGTGGAGATTTCAAAACACTTCAAGATTCAGCAGTGTTCAGACATGAGTCAGATTAAATGCATAGCTGGAGAACAGAGTGAATTGTAACAAATGATCCTGCCAAAGTGACCAGTCTCTGCTATGAATCTGAGATGCCTCTGAGGGACTAGTTTGTGACTCAGGAGTCTTCAAGTTTCCTTCAGCAGCACTCTCCCAAGCCTGATTTGCAGAAGAGAGCTCAGCACTGCCTTTTTTTTTCCCAAGGTCACAGACCAGTCACAAAGGAGATGGCAAAGAAGCAGCTATCCCTTTTTTCACTCTAGAAGTTTTGTGGTGGAAAATGTTTCTCTTTGAATGACACAGCAACTTAATGAGGGAACAAGCCAAACAGATAAAGCAGTTTTTTTCTGAAAATGTTACTGTGTAACTTACAACAATCTAATCTAACATTTTGAGAGTCCTTGTTTTCCGTTATTTTTAAAAAGAAAGTCACGAACTAAAGAGTCGATTTTTTCCCTCCAAGTAATTGAAAATGTTTCAATGGCAATGAACCAAACACAGACAGAACTGCTAATCTAAAGGAAGATCTAGTTATTTTACTGCTCTAAAGCTTTGTAAATCTGATTTGGTTGATTCCACCAATCAGATGAAGAACTCTTATTTAGCTTACCTCTTTCTTTCGATCAAGATAATTACCTGGAACTGCGTTTCTTTCATATTTGTAGCAACAACATTTTGTTTACTTCTGGGAGGAGGGGTGGGAGGAGGTAGAAAAGCTAACAGAATTTAAATGAGCTCTTTATTAATAAAAACAAAGCCTAGTTTATAAATCTCATCACTTTCAGCCTCTTTGTTTGACCTTCAATCCTGGAGTCAAGTCCCCAAATCACCAAAATGGTCTTAACGCAACACTTCTTCTTTTCAGATTTATTGATATGAGTTCCTTCTCTCTAAGCCCTTTCTTTCCACTCCCGAACCTCAAGATTCCCAGATTTCTCTAACACCCAAGCACTTCATCCCAGCACTCCCCTCTTTTGACTCAGTTATGAAATCATTCTCCACTACCCGACTCCTTTGCCTCTCCATCTCGCTAAATCCCTGTGCAATCAGCACCCCATCTCCTGCTTTCTTTTTCTCTCCAAACCCACCAAATAAGCAGGTTACAATTGTTGCCTGGCTCCACTGCAGTCTGGCTTCCTCCTTCTCCATGTCAATGAAGCCAGGTCTGTTAAGGCTTGTAATAACCTCTTCATCATCAAATCTCAGGGCCTCTTCTCTATACTTTATTCTCCTTGGCCTCTCACCTTCCACTGATGCTGCAGGCCATTCCCAACTTCTCAAAGTCATTTTCTCCACCAGCTTTCCCAATAGAGTCCTCTCCTCATTCTCCCAACCTCTTTGGTTGTTCTTCCAGTGTCTTTTTAGGTGGGCACTCGTCCTTCCCTCTCACATTCTCTGTAAGTGTCCCACAGAACCCCTCCACTTCTATCCTCTTGCATTCTTTCATCAAGTCAGCTCCATCACACAATAACATTGCTGATTTACTGTGCCCCAACCTCTTGCTTCTCATTTCTCACAGTTCATTTTTAAAGGCTCCTCAGAGCTGGAGTAGTGTCTTTCGCTCTGTATATGAGGTGTCTAATATGCTGTAACACTGCTCTACAGCCAAAATGCTTCTGAAATAAATGTAGTCCAACTTTACTAATTCTGGGTCACTGAGAACGAAAATGATGCTTAAAATTGTTGATTGGCTCTAGTTTTCAAGATATGCTATTGGGTCAGTATATACGACCCTTGACTTGGGAACGGCAGAGGATAAGTGAGTTATAAAGGGAAGGGATCTCAATTTAAACCAGAAATGACTAAAATACAGCTTTGACTGGATCTATGAATAAATCTATGACTGAGTTTGGACAGTACTTGCTTTTTACGCAAAACAATGAATGATGCAATCTGAAGCTGGTATTGCATCATACATGATATGAATTGCATCATGTTATTCCTAGAAGTCATGGATGATGCAATCATAACGAAGCTTACATCACTCTGCTGAACAAATTGCCCTATATCAGCTCTAGAAATCATACAGTGTCATGCTCTCTTATTTGTCAGTGTTTGATTTTGCAAAGGGACACATTTCTGTTTAGCCAAAGTGAGCAGAGATGCCTTGTACTTGTGTGAACAGTGCAGATAATTTCTGCTAGGTTTGTGGTGAAGTGACTTTTGCATCACAAAAGTGCAGTATAACCACTATGGTTAAGAAAGCCTATCACCTTTATTTTGGCTGCAAAATTGGAGATCAGGACAAGAGGTGGGCCCCACACATATGCTGCAACACTTGTGCAACAAATCTTCGCCCGTGGTTGAACAGGAAAAGGAAATCTATATGCCTTTTGCAGTGCCAATGATTTGGAGAGAGCCAACAGATCATAGCAGCAATTATTACTTCTGCAAGGTGCCCCCAGTTGGGAAAGGTGTGTCAAAGAAGAAAAAAGTGGACTGTGCATTATCCAAACATTCCATCAGCTATACGCCCAGTACCCCACGGAGAAGGACTGCCGGTTCCTGATCCACCAGAATCACTCTCACTTGAGTCAGAAGAGGAAGAGGAAGAGGATGAGGATGAAACTTCTGGTCCTGAACCATCAGTGTCACAGGAACCACATTTTCTCCCATCCTCCTCCTCTGAACCACACCTCATAACACAAGGTGAACTGAATGACCTTGTCAGGGATTTGGAACTACCCAAGAGTAAGGCAGAGCTGTTGGGCACAAGACTACAGCACTGGAATCTCCTGGCAGGTGACGTTAGGGTTTCCATGTTCCGTGACCATCAAAAGGATCTTGTCCCATTCTTCTTCATGGAAGGTGATCTTGTAGCCTGCAACAACATCGATGGTATGATGGCAGCCCTCAACATCGTTCACGATCCAGATGAGTGGAGACTGTTCATTGATTCATCGAAGACGAGTCTTAAAGCTGTTTTGCTGCATAATGGCAATGTTTTGCCATCAATTCCAGTTGGTCATGCAGTCCATATGAAGGAAACCTATGACAACATGAAACAACTTTTGAGGTGCATAAACTATGACCAAGATCAGTGGCAGCTTTGTGGCGAGTTGAAGGTTGTTGCTCTCTTGCTTGGTCTGCAGACTGGATACACAAAGTACTGCTGTTTTCTCTGCGAATGGGATAGTCGTGCAAGAGAATCCCACTACATCAAGAAAGATTGGCCACTCCGACAGCCATTGGAGCCTGGGAGGAAAAGTGTTCAGCATCCACCACTTGTTGAATCAAGTAAGATTTTGTTACCACCCTTACACATCAAGCTGGGTCTGATGAAGAACTTTGTCAAGGCCATTGACAAAACACAAGCAGCTTTCAAGTACCTCCGTGGAAAATTTCCAAGGTTACGTGAAGCTAAGATAAAGGAAGGTGTCTTTGTTGGTCCCCAGGTTCGGGAACTTCTTCGAGATGATGCATTTGACCATGCACTGCGTGGCAAGGAAAAGACAGCATGGAAAGCCTACCAGTTAGTGGCAATAAATTTTCTCGGAAACAACAAGGCAGACAACTACAGGTTGTTGGTGGAAAATCTCCTCGAGGCATACAAAAGCCTTGGTTGAAACATGTCACTAAAGATACATTTTTTGCACTCTCATCTAGATTTTTTTCCACCGAACTGCGGAGCAGTGAGCGACGAGCACGGTGAGCAATTTCACCAGGACATTGCAACAATGAAGAAACACTATCAGGGCAAATGGAGCCCATCAATGCTTGCAGACTATTGCTGGACAGTGACAAGAGATGCTCCATTTAATGAATACAAGAGACAAGCCAAGAAGCGCCGAGTAGACACTGAATAGGACTATACTATGTACATAATAGTTTTTTGCCTTTTGTTTCATATTAAATTTTATTTATATAACCATTTTGCTGATTTTTAAAGTGTTACATAAACAGGACAGGTGAAATATTATCATGTAAAGCAACCATAAACACATGAAAAGACCTAGGTTTACAATTTATGATTAAAACTCTACTATCTACACAATATACATAAACATAAAATGTAAAAACTTAAATATCTTAGAAACAGTAGCTAATCAGTTGTTTTAATTGTCATATTTGAATTCAGCACATCAAAATACATAATAAATAGCACATTTTATCTCTGAAGCAGACGACTTCTCAAAAATTGTAGACCAGTGTAATATAATAAATAAGAACATTGAAAGTTTACTTATCTTTCATATACCAGTCCATAATATGCGGTCAAATTGAAAGAGCTGATGAGTTTTTAGCTAAGAAACATCAGTCTGAGCAGCCAATCTTACAAGAGTTCTGGGCCCAAGGCAGTGGTGCTGTTAGAATCTGTTGGGGATTTTCAGCTCTGTTGTCAAACCCATAAGAAGCCCACTCCTGTAAATAGTTAATTCACAAAGAATAATTCCTTAGCCAAACTTCTTCACATACATCTGAATTTTGTACTCCTAGACATGCTCCCGGGCTCCTCCACGGAGACATGCCTTCTTCAGTGCAACAGATGCTCATAAACCAAAATGGGGCTTGATTCTTCACACAGTAATTTACACCTGAGCAAACAGCACATGAATGTTTCCAAAACTCAGTTCTCCCCTTACTTGTGTATCAGCAATTGCATTTTACATTGGCTCTGCTCTCAATTTCCACAGGTGTAAGGCAGAGGATTGAAATCCTTTAAGGTATGCTGCTGCAGACATAAAACAAATCAAATTAAGGAAGAAGGAAGATAATTTCCTAGATATTGATGAGCATCCACAATGTCTTTCTCCCAGTGCAGCTTAAGTACTTGGAGAACTGCACAGTGTAAGACTGAATTAGCAGTAGAATGATAAAGTAATGCCCAGTAATACTACGAATTCCAATGCGCCACTTATTTTTGTTCTGCTAGCAACCCAATAAAATATTTATTTTGGGCAGTACACTAGGCAGTCACCACACCACTGGTGAAATTGAGCTGCTTTTAAATCAGGAACTGTGATGGGGTACAGCATTACAGCTTATCAACAGAAACGGGTCATCTGAATGAATAAAGAAGCTGTAGATTAAGGCAGAAGCAACAGAAATCATCTGCAGCTAATTAACATAAAATTATACCAACATCTGATTGTTATTCTCAGATATATGGTTTTTAGAAACCTTGAGTTTGTGCTATTTAATTCCCATGGTGCTTCTTTCATTACCTATGTGCTTGGTTAGGAGCAGAATATTGGACTAATTAATCAAGAAGGGTAGAGAACAGGTGTGTCTCTAGAAGTTCAAAAGTGGCAGAATCAATTCATTTTAAAAAAAGTTAGAGAATTTTCCTTTAGATATAGAATTTGAGAGTCCTTATCCTAATTACATTGTATGTGACATAGTAGAGACATATTCTTTAAATGCCAGAGGGTGCCCCTTCTATAAGATTTTCATTTATATTCATAGTGCTGTATTATTTTTAACACCTATATTTGTGACAAATATATGGATCAGTCTCCTTCTCACCTGATCCAGCCCCTTTGCGTCACTCCGGCGGTATCTGTCCAGCTGGGAATTCTCCTGGTATGGCAGAGTTCTCTCAGACAGAGGAAGGTCCATATACCATCCCATGGTACAAGAAGATGGGAGGGCAATATGTTCAAATGGTTGGATGAGATATGGGCAGAGAGCTAGTGTGGTCTGCAGTTCTCAGTTGGTAAAATATCCCTGTGTCCTTTCCAAAATGAATGCTGAACAGGAAAGACTGCAAAATGGTTTTATTATGATTCCTTAACCCATCACTACACTGGGTGGAGACAGTGTAGAAAACCTAAAAATAAAGTTAAGAGGAGGAAGTTTGGCTCTGTTACAGCTGGGGGAGATACCTTAAAACTGTGGCGAGTATTCACTCCAGCATACAAACTGATTCACCTGGGCCAGCTTTGCATGCCTTTCTGCAAACAGTTACATTGACCACATTTAACTCTCAAAAATGCTCACAGAATTTTAACCTTCACCTTGAAATGTTCCCATTTTATACATTGTGGGAGAGTGCTTGGGACAGCTAGAGAAAAGAAAAAAAAAAAAGTCCTTGGCCAGAGCTCTGGAATGGTATATAAGCCAAACTATGCTGGTATGATTATGCACACTGGGCTTTAAGTCAATGACTGTGGAGATGACTGAAAATCAGACCAATAAATGCAATACATCTGTGACACTGGAAATGGGATGGAATACGGTTTCACACAGTAGGAAACACGTCTTCTATTTCCAGAGTACGGCACACAGACAACGGAAAGAACCAGCGAAGGGCCTGACAACACCCTTCACATCTAGGACCAGCACAAGAACGATCTGATTGCACGAATAGGCCAAGGGAGAATGAAATTTAACCTCTGTACCCAACCAATATATCTCAGTGTAGCCTGTTTTATCTAGGGACATTGCCTAAGGCAGAACTGGCATGGTCTAGAAAGGAGACGTTCTTTAAAATGTTTTTCAGCTATGTGTCCCTAAGAGAGAGAAACCCCCTAGAAGCTTCTTCGAGTCCTTCTCCTGATCATGGAACCAGTTCAACAAAGCATTTAAGCATGTGCTTAACTTCATCACTCTTCAGCAAACCAAAGCACTCAAATGTTAGCTGAACTTTAAGCATGTGCTGAAATACACTGAGGTCAACGGTAACTCTAGGTCCTCTAGAGAAGTGGTTCTCAACAAGCGGTCTGGGGCCCCCTGGGGTGCTGCAGCCAGATTTCAGGAGGTCCGCCAAGCATGGCTGGCTTTAGACTCACTAGGGCCCAGAGCAGAAAGACCAAGTCCAGCCTCCCAGGCCTGCCGCCCGGAGTTCTGAGCTCCACCACCCAGGGCTGAAACCAAAGCCTGAGCAATTGAGCTTTGCAGTGCCCCCTGTGGTGTGGGGACCCAGGCAATTGCCCTGCTTGCTACCGCCTAACGCCGGCCCTAACTTTTATATGCAGAACAACTGTTGTGACACACAGCTGGGCTGTTGCGCTTTTATGGTATATTGGGAGGGGGGGCTCAGAAAGAAAAAGGTTGAGAACCCCTGCCCCAGAGATAAGCATGTGCTCAAGTATTTTGTGAATTGGCGCTTAAAGGAGCAGTGCTCATCCAACAGGGAATAGAAACAATACCGCATGATTAATGCGACCAAACACTACTAACTGATACAGCTCAAAAATGGAGGACTGAACACCCTTAACAAGAGCTGGCCAAAATTTTTCTGCATTTGGGGGGGCGAGGGGAATATTAATTATTATTTGCTGGCGTTCTTTTCCACCTTCCATAATAGTTAAAACATGGCCCTGCAGCCACATAGATCTCCACTGTGGGGGCTCCCTCCCACGTGATAGAATAGTATACCCTTCACCCTTCATCAGTGGAAAGTAGGAGTGAAATTAATGCAAATGCTGTAACTAATGGCTTCTATGGGAATTTCTATGTGCCTGTCAACATGACCCCTCATTCCGCCAGTCCCCCCTCTACTCCACACAGACAAAATCCACAAAGCTCCAACTGCCTGATGTTGATCATCTCACGAGATATACCTCTTAGGCACCACTCCCCATCACTTCCAGCCACTTCACCATATAACGGGCAAAACTGGTCAGTTTCACTTTTATTGGTGCTGTATCTGTCACCTCAAAGCAGCATTTTGCCTCAAATTAGGAGTTTGAAAATATAAAATATGCCCTAATAAG
Organism: Gopherus evgoodei; assembly: GCF_007399415.2. Classification (NCBI taxonomy): domain Eukaryota; kingdom Metazoa; phylum Chordata; order Testudines; family Testudinidae; genus Gopherus; species Gopherus evgoodei. Next base: position 13,807,889 of record NC_044332.1, on the reverse strand, counting down.
AAATGATCTTTTTCAATGGCCAGTATTAGGGAAACTGAGTGCAGGATGCCCATTGTCTCTGTCTCGTCTTGATGCAAAGCCTTTTGAAATATTCATCAATTTATCATTTAGATGGCGATCGTTAGACCTTTTCATCCTGTCTACTGTAGACAAATGGTATTTGTTAGACTTTATTGTGTGCAGAGTAGGTAATGGAGATATATATCCCCATGTACATTCCATAATAATATAAAAGTACCATTTTAAAATACATACTAAATTTTTTTATTGACCATATAATTCATATTCTGTACAGACACATGCCCCTGAATGACAAATATACTGGGTCAAAGCAGACTAATATTACGAAAAGACACTGCTCACAAGTAGCTGGATTTTACTTTTGAGGCATTTCCACAATCAGATTAAACATGCACACCACAAAGCCATCATTCCTGTTCCAAATTGTAGTGATTTGTCTCAACTTATTACATAATTAAAGACAAACTTGACCCAAATTAAGCTGCAAAGAGTCTATAAGGGCTAGAATACATTTCGCAAGCCACACGGGCTAGACTAGACTCATTCTGCCGTGGGAAGAGTTGGAGCTACAAACTCCCTCAACTCTTTGATGAGCAGCACTAGACCAGGAGGGGCATAACATGTACAGCCAGAAGATGGAGAACTCCTTATCAGCCTCCAATTGCCTAGTTCCTTTAGAGGCCTGGCTCTAACTTAAATCTCAAGCGAGGAAGCAGCAGCTGCATTATCTACTCTCCTTCATCATGAGTCTTGAAGAGCCATAAAGACCCAATCAGCACAGGCACAGGCAAGGGTGAATTTGGCCCCTGTGACACTCTGTACCCCAAAGAAAAGTAGTGGCACCCCATACTTACCATGGTGATCTAATAATGATGTGTTTTGTACAAAGTATGCCTTGTGAGGTACCATTTTAAAAGTCTTAGTCTGTTGAACATTAATGTCCTGTTAAATTGTATGTGCTCTCATTGTAGGCGGAGTTATGAAGTTTTGCTGTGCGTGTGTATTACTGAAATATCTTGTGAAGTTGGAAACACTCACCACCAGTCTTTCAGGTACAACAATGGGGCAGACAAAAACTGATGATGGCCCATTAAGGGGAATACACACACTCACAAGTATGATCCCAGGAACTGTATACAATGGAAACCTCTCAGAGATAGCACATGCACAAAGAGAGGTTGCTTCACACGTTATAGCAAAGGATCTTTCCAGAAAGCTGGAAGAAGCTATAAAAGGGGGAAGTGATGACATTATTTGGTCTCACTCCTCCTACAACTCAACACCTGGAAGCACATCTGGAGAACAAAGACTGAACTGAGGAAGTGGTCCCAGGCTCGAAAGGAGAATCCCAGCTTGTGTATAAAGGAACTATACCATCTTTAGTTGGACGAATTCCTGGAGATTTCATCATGTGACAATCTTTAATTAAAGATTAATCTTTAATTCCTGGACGGTTGGCAAGCCTACCGGGTGAGACATCGTTTGATTCAAATCCTGTCTAGTTTATAACTCAGATTGTGTTTTTACTTTTATTTTTTATTTAACTAACCTAGATATTAAGTGATTATAAGTAGTAAGTGTACAGATCAATCTTTCCATAGTTACTGTTTTTAGTAAAAAAAAAAAAAAAAGTGTGTTGCTTGAAGTGCAACGGAAATCTGCTCAGGAGGGTACAGCTCTGGGTTCCTAGGCTTGGAAGCTGTGGGGAGTTGGCTGGAGCCTCTCTATTGCTGGTTCATGAGTGGCTGGTGAAAGCTTTCATGTAACAACTTGGTGTGTCCCTGCCTGTGGATGGCTGTGTGAATGCAGGACCTGGAAGGGTTTGCAGCTTGTCACAACAGCACAGCATGAGTGGGAGCACAAGTTGGTAAGACAAAGGGCTCAGTGGTACTCCAGTTCCAGGTTGCACCCAGGAGAACACCTGTAACAGCCCCGCTTTGGCTATTTTAGTGCCAAACTATGAAACAACCAGACCTGCGTGGAAACACAATTCTGCTCTCCTCCCCCGCCCAAGAAGAAAATGTAGTGAGAAAAATCCCTTTTCAAAAATTGGGCTGTCTGCAGGAATGTACATTCTGAAAAGATTAAAAAATGTTTCTTTCTGAAATGTTGAAAAGATATGTTTAGTTTCATTTCAATTTCAAATATTGTGTCAGTGTTCAGAAACCCCCAAAATTTGTTGTTTTTTTCATTTTTTCGATTTTCAGGATTTTACCCCCTTTCTTGCTTTCTCCCCCATTTTTCACACTGGAGAAATTGTGTGTGTGTGGTGGGAGAGGAGTACAAAGAAGTGTGTGAATGTAGAAAAATAACATTCTACAGTTCTTACTCTTTTCCAACTAGGAACATTTAGAGAAATCAAATGTCACTGAAACTGACATTTTCCCATGAAAAATCTTGATTTTGACAAAACACACATTTTCCAACATGAACATTTTTCATGTGAAACATTTTGATCAGCTCTACAAACAACTATTAGCACCCAAATGGACTGTTAATCTGAATGAACAATACAGCCGTTTTCCTTTACATTCCAAAGTCTAACAATTTTCAGTATTTATAGAGTGCAATATACTTTATTTAAAAGGTTAGGAAAATACATGATCTGAATACAATTACCTACTGTTGATCACCTTCACTCAGATTCCCTACAGTCAGTCAGTCACAAATAGTTTGCCTTGGTATTGCACTGGAATCTTTTGCCTCAGTTCCCATAATTCTTCAGCTAAGGCACCAATTTTCTTGGCATCATAGGTCCCGTGGGTGCTGGAGCACCCAGGGGGAAAAATTGGTGGGCTCTGCACCCACTGACAGCCAAGTTCCCCACCCCAGCTCACCTCACCTCCACCTCTTCCCCTGAGCGCACCGCATCCCCACTTCCCCTCCCAGTGCTTGCCGCTGCAAAACAGCTGTTTCATGGCATAACCCAAACTGGGGGTGGGGATAGGAGCAGGAACGTGGCACACTCAGAGGAGGAGGCACGGAGGAGGCCAAAAATATCACTCTTGCCACCTGTAATCTGATTAAAAAAAAGAAGAGATCCTTTGCAATACAGGTTTTTATTTGATATTTGAAAATAATCCCACATACAAGCATTCTACACACACACACATTTTATCTGGAGACGAGTAAATGCATTGGATACTGTGTAGAGATTTCAATATCCGCGGTAAGCATAAAAGGTTAATGCTCAATATTTTCCCCTAATGATCTGAGAACAAAACAATGTTGTGACCTGTTTATGAAGTCTGAACTTGCACCACAGAAGTCAATGAGAGTTTGGCTACTGACATCAATGAAAGCTGGACGGGGCCCAGAGTCAACTGGACGTGAAATTCTGCTCAGAGGAGAAAGTCCCACCATTCTTTCATAGACTAAGTTTTTTTTCAATGGGTTTTCACTCCACTCTCTCATTCAAATCATTGCACACCTAAAGATCTAATGATGAGAGCTAGGCAGATAATTGACTTTTTGATTTGGAGACTGTGCGGAAAAAAAAATATTGATTTTTCTTTTCAGTTTGAGCCAAACCTGAAAATTATTTTAAAAATCTGGTGAACTGAAAAAGTCAACAAAAATTCATTTATTTTTCTGGGCACTTTTTAAATTAAAAGCAAAGGAAATGAAGGATTATAGGCATAAAACTGCTGGAGAAGGAGGAAGTGGTGATGGTCCTTGCTCCCACAGAACAGACTGAGACCCCCCCACACACACACCAGCTCTACTAGCAATCTCTGTAGAGGTAATAGGAGGGGGTGGCTGGGAGGCAAGCTGCTCTTTAGTCTTTCCTTCAGGTTCCGCATGCAGCCCCTCCTATAGCCATGCCCCAAATCCCCATGGGTGCCGCCACACAGACAGTGCCGGCTCCAGGTTTTTTGCCACCTCAAGCAAAACAAAAAAAACAAAACAAACAAGCCGGAGTGGAGTCACCCAAGCAAAAAAAACCGGAATGCCACCCCTTGAGAAGTGCCGCCCCAGCACATGCTTGGAAAGCTGGTGCCCAGAGCCGACCCTGCACACAGAGCATCCTTATGAAAGAGAAGACAGGCAAAACCAAGAGGGTTCCCTAGAAATTACTCAAAAAATCTGCAGTATTTTACAGGGAATGCACTTCTTTCCTTGCTGTCTCTGGACCTTCCTATCATATTCTACAGACAGCACAAGATCTTTTATTCCATACCATACCATTCCATTCCATTCCAAAAACCGACAGAAAAGAGTTACCAGTTTTCTCTGGGTGGTTAAAGGACTGTTCCTTTGAGCTGGGCTCGGCAGGCTGCAAGGGGTGCCCACCCGACATTACCCCTCAGATCCAGCCACCCTCTCTGGTTGGCAGCACTGTGCCAGTTCTGTTGCACAAGGAATCCTCAAAACCAGATTTATGTCTTTATGAGGCTTATGGTGATGTTTCCCTCCACTGTATTCAGTTCTGCTCTGGTTGAGTGGTAGGTGTTGGATGCTGCCTCCTAAGCGGAAGCTGCAATCCATACTCGGCTGTGACTTCCACTCAAAATGAATTAATTTCTACTGCATGTGTGCTCTGCTCTCATAAATCAAGTTTAACCCAGTCTTTCAATGTAGATATGGGCTGGGACAGCAATGGTGTAACCCCAACACTCTTGCTACATGCGGGTGCCACTCAAATGTGGGTATTCCCCACTGCCAAGTACTTGGAGAGGGAGTACACAAATGGATTGAGCTCCTCTTTATACATTAAGACGACTTTCTTTTTTGTCCTTTTATTTCAGCTGACATTTGGGGTATATCAAGTCTGGAAGGCAATCTAAACTATATGACTTACAAGCACTTGTGAAAATTCACACACATGGACAAACCCTCAGCTGGTGTAAACTGACATGGGTGTTGACTTCAATAGAACTATGTCAATTTATCCTAGCTGAGGCCCAGGCTCATATTCCTCTGTTAAAAAATTCCAAGATTCTGTCACCTAATCTGTACAAAGGGCTCCCAACGTTGCAAGTGCTACACACCCACATCGAGAACAGCACATATTAAGAACGAACACACACACACACACACACACACACACACACACACACACATACACACACACACACACACACAGAGTAAGTAACATACTTGATCTGATTGGCTGCTCCCATTACAATTATGTGTTAATCTCTGCTCGGCTAAAACAAAAATAGAGACATGGCTGTGACAGAAAAGAAGATTGTATTTGTTTGTAGCTAGACAGCCCAAATAAATGAAATATTCAGTAAATCGTTACACTGCTTGTAATTCATTATTTTTTCATTTCAATTTTTTCTCATGATAATCTTAATAAAAGTCTCTGCTGCGCTTGACTGCGGATAGATTTAGTTGCTATTCTACTTTCAGCCATAAAGATACGTTAATTACTCTGAAAGGAAAACAGTGGAAAAAAACATACTCCAGCTGAGTTGTCATGGCTAAAAGTAGGATGCAATTTTCTAGCCTGGATTGGCCCGTGGCTCTGCAACAAAAAGCTAAGTGGCCTGGCAGCAGCAAACTGAAACTTTATGGAGCAAATAGGAAAACAAAAAAAGAAGGGAGAAGAAAGTGAAGCTCACTCTATTGGTGTGAATTCTTTACTATGCAAAGCCTTCGTGCTGGAAAGAAAAGTGCTATTGAGAGAAGGTGAAGGGGACAAAATGCAGGCCGGCTAACGAGCAAAATATGCTACAACATGCACTGCAGGGGGTCTGGTTTCCTCAATAGCACTGGGGTGGCTCATGCTTACTAGCAGAATTTGTTTTGACTATGCACCGTTGGGCACTGGCTCCCTCCCCTTTAAAGTACTGGCCCAGAAACACATATTGACAGTGTACAAAAAAAAAAAAAAAATCACGGGATGAGATGTTAAACAAATGTCCCCAAAGCCTCAACAGTCCAGTTTATGTTGAGTTTCATACAGTACACTTATTATCTGTGCAGTGGGAGGGAGAACAAGAAATTAGAAAAGGAGCTCTAATGGTACACAAAATGTATGGTCCTGGTCCTGATCCTCCAAGGGACTGTGCACCCGAGCAGAACCCTACTAGGGAAGGCTCGGTGCTATGGAAGGCACCCAATGCACAGAACCACAGTGGCTCCACTGTACAAAACCAAGTCAGCTGTATGAAAGGGGCACTCCCCTCCCACTGCAAAGGTGGGCTTCAAGCCACTTCCGCATCAGCCTGTGGGCACATACGTGTCTTATACCCTGTTTCAGGGCGGGGGACTGCCAAGGGCGTGAACACTGGATCCATGGATCTAGTATGAGTACCGGAATCATGGTCTCATTTCAAACCAGAGATTAGAGCAGGCTAATGTCAATATCCATAGCATGTAGATCAAGGGCAGGACATGGCCCATAACCTTAGATTGACACAAGGCATTTTTTCCTTCCTCTGGAATCAAAATATTGGCTTTGTCGGTATCATTTTCACACTCCATACTTGTAAATATAAGCTGTGAGGAAAGCCAAAAAAAATCAAAAACAAATAAATTATATTATTTATTGTATAGCTTATTCATTTAGCAGTGAAAAGTATTTAGTAGGCCAGAGTATGGGGTAGGCATTTATTGCTTTTAGTAATCAGAACAGACAGAACTCTGCCTTTTGACATATTTGTACTATCATCCTTCTTATAACCTGCATAAAAGAATAATTTACGCACCTTTAATTGTGCACATATGCCATATCAATAAGCAAAGGTGGTGTGTGAAACCTAAAGTATAGGGTTTCCTCCATAGAAAAAAAAGAGAGGGGGTGGGGGAATATCTAATGTATGATAGGTGAAAATTCCACATCAAGAAACAAGTCATTTGATGACTCTTGGCTTCTGATAGTCTCCAGCTGAGAGCTCTGATGTCTTGTGATGAAAGGATTTATTTCTTCAGTGGCTCGTAAATAGAAAACTGTCTCTTACCATGTCACTGAAATTGCAAAATCTAAACATTGCAATTTACAGCAATCACTGAAAATAACTACAGGTTACCTTTGAGGCGTGGAATAAATCACCAAGAAGTTAAAAGTTCCTTCTGATCTGTTGTTGCTGGTCTCTGGGGGCCTGGTCCAAAGCCCACTGAAGTCAATCAAAAAGACTTTCAACTGATTTTAATGGGTTTTGGATCAGGCCCTACAGGGCTAACCCTGCAACTTTTATTCATGCAAGTGGTCCTTTACCAGACAAACATTCCCACTAATTTCAGTGCATCTTCTCTATTAAATAAGGCTGAAGATTCAGGCCTAAGGCCATGATCCAGTGCAACACTGAAGCGTGTGCTTAACTTTAAGCTTATAGTCCCATTGAAGTTAATGGAACTCGTAATTTACTTAAAGTTAAGAGTGTGCTTACGCGCTCTGCTGGAGCAGACCCTAACCCTGTACACTATGGGTCTGATCCAAAAGCCCTTTAAAGTCAAAGCAAGTTTCTCCATTTACGTCTATGCTGGATTATGTGCTGTCCAAAAACAAAAAAACGCTTTGCCTGTTCTTCCCATATAACAAAGGTAAACCTGAAATTTATATTGGGGTTTATGCTTTTATCATGATTTTGTGGCTGCCTCTCTCTTCCTCCTACCGCATACACAGTTGCAAAGTCAAACTACAAATCCCACTGTTTATTTTACTCAAGGGATAGCAGAAGGTTGAGACCTCATTCATTTTTGTGAATCACAACTGGTGTTCCTTTACACTGCCTCAAAATTCCGCCTAATATTCAGGGCCAAAATCTGTAGCCTTTGCTTGCTTCAAACTCCCTTTTGTAGCCCATGAAGCTAGCTTTCGCATTTATTTTATGCAGCAGTAATGCAAGAAACCTACAGGCCTGTAATCCTGTAAGGCATTAGCTTCAGCAGTTAGCATAAGGTTTGAGACCTATGAACTCTGGCACAGATAAATGGCCTAACCGTCACCCCTAAGTTTTGGGGAACTGCGAATAGAGAGTATAAGTGGGAATTTTTGTCCATAACGACCCCAGCCAATCACAGAAACATGAGACAATGTCGACTTTTGGATCAAACAGCCGCAGCTATCTGACCTCAACAATGCCATGGCTATAAATTGACGTATATGATAATAAGTTGAGATCATTAATATACTAACCTATAGGAGAACACCACCTCAACATTATTACGGCGAGGATATACAAATAAGGAAGAGGGGAAAAACCACTACTGAATAGTCATTAGACAGAGTGGCGTCAGAGTAACATATTCTAAAAGTTGTATCCCAGCCTGTGGGCAGGAGAGAGAGCGAGAGAGAGAGAGAGAGAGATGTAGCCCTTGGAAGGTGCCAAGATGATGGCCACTGGTGGTGATGAGGAAGATAATGGCTAACATTTCAGGTTATTCTGTAAGGAGTGGTAAGAGTATATGGATGTTCAGGTGTACATGGATGTTCAGGTGTATATTCTGTATTATCTCTACCTACCTTACTAGGTTAGAGTGTTTGTGACTTTGCTAAATGTATGAATAAACCGCTGTAACTATACAAGCGTTCCTATAGTGCAGGCCTGCACAACACGCGGCGCCTCACTGTGCGGCCCGCGGGGGGATTATAAACCCCCCGCACATGGTGCTCTGCAGGCAGCCCAGAGCCCTCTAAATCCCAGTCGCAGCCAGGAATCAAACGGCTCTGGGCTGCCCGCAGCGGCGGGGAGCCCAAAGCCCTTTAAATCTCAGCAGCGGCCAGGAATCAAACGGCTCTGGACTGCCGGCAGAGATTCCCAGCCGCGGCTGGGATTTAAAGGGCTCAGGGCTCCCCGCAGCTTGGGGCACCCCAGAGCCCACTGAATCCTGGCCGTGGCCGGGATTTAAAGGGCTCAGGGCTCCCTGCAGTGACCAGCAGCCCAGAGCCCTTTGAATCCCGGAGGAGGCTGGCATTTAAAGGGCTCAGAGCTCCCCACACTGCGGGCATCCCAAAGCCCTTTGAATCTCCGCCCGCGGCTGCTGATTGCCCCCTCCCCCGGACCCCTGCCCCAACTGCCCCCCAGGACCTCCACTCCCTATCTAAGCACCACTGGTCCTTGTCCCCTGATACCCCTCTCCCGGGACCCCTGCCCCTAACTGCCCCCCAGGACCCCACCCACTATCTAAATGCTGCTGCTCCTTGTCCCCCCATTGCCCCCTCCTGTGGGCCCTGCCCCTAACTGCCCCTTGGGACTCCAGCCCCTATCTAAGCCTCCCTTCTCCTTGTCCCCAACTGCCCCCTCCTGAGACACCCTCCCAACTTCCCCCCAGGACCCCACCCCCTACCTGTCCCCTGATAAACCCCTGGGACTCCCATGCCTATCCAACTGCTGCCTGTCCCCTGACTGCCCCCCAGAACCTCCGCCCCATCCAACTCCCCCGCTCCCTGTCCCTTGACTGCCCCCTGAAACCCCCTACCCCTTCTCCAACCCCCAGCCCCCTTACCGTGCCACTCAGACCAGCGTGTCTGGCTCCGTGCAGCTCCAGACACTCTGCTGCATACACGCTGCCGTGCTCTCCCACGGAACCCACAGCCTCCCCCACACACACACCCAGCACCTGCCTTCCAGATCTGAACACCTCAAAATTCAGGAGTGCTCAAGCTCAGTTTGGGCAGCTGTTACTTCTTTTCTCCCAAATCAAATATGCTGATCCACTGCAACTTGCTGTAGAAAAAGTAGGATAAAATTAAGCAAGAAATGCTTATTAGGACTGGAATTGCTATTTTCAACAGCCATTGCCTTTTTGTTTGTTTTAAAAGGAAGACAGTGATATTGCATTGGCAAATTCCCCATAGAAAGAAAGAATAGAACAAAAGAATAATAAAGGCACCTCAACTTTTCCTCATTTATGGAGGACAGTCTAATAATATGCATCCAGATATCCTCCAGTCACACAAGCAGAAAATTGTTCCACTTTACTGCAGCTCTGTAACCATATGAGAACCAATCCTGTGTGTGTTCTGTGCACATCCAAAATTCCTGCTGAATGACCCGCCTTGGGAGCGAGTTACCAGTGACCCAGGGCTGAGGTGGCAGGAGATGTGTGTGGGGGGCAGTGGTGGGGGGGAGCCCAGGGCTGGGGCAGCAGCAGGGTGGGAGAAGGGCACTAGTGGGGAGGAAAGGGGGAAGCAGAAGGGTGGGTGGGGGGAGAGTCCAGGACTAGGGCAGCAGGGAGGTACAGTGGGGAGCCCAGGGCTGGGATGGGAGGCAGCCAAATTTTTTTTTGCTTGGGGCAGCAAAAAACCTAGAGCCGGCCCTGCTGGGTTCCCCCAACCGCCGGAGCCCCGAGCCCTTTAATTTGACCCTGAGGGCTCCCAACCACCTCTTCAGCTGGGAGCCCCTGGTTGATTTAAAATCAAGTATCACCTCCCCACCCCCAACCTTCCTTTTTGGCCCACAGCTGTTTTGTTGGGGCTGCGCTGGGGAAGGAGGGTTTGTTTCTGCAGGGCTGGGTGGCCCTGGGGCGGGGTGTTTCTGCGGGGCTGGGAGGTTTCGGCCCTCAGCTGTTTTCTCTGGAGTAACGTGGCCCTCGCCCCTTTATGAGTTGTGCAGGCCTGCAATAGTGTGAGAGTGTTGCAACTGTGCACAGCAGGGTTTCCAAGTCCACACTAATTTTAATAATACGGGGCCTGATCTTGGGACAAGAACCTGTCAAACCTCAGAGTGATAACTGAGGTCAATATAATGAATACATAATCTATAGATCAGGTTACACGTTGAACTCAGTGGGTGTTTTGCCTGAGTAAGGACTACAAAGTTTAAATAATAATATTTCACAATAAATAAATCATTATGCTAGGATGCTTCTTACCAAAGTGCTTTACAAAAAGGTCAGTATCTTTATTGCCATTGTACAGACAGGGAAATTGAGGCACGGTGACTTGATCAAGGTCACTCAGCAGGCCAGGAATAGAACTCAGATCCTGCAAGTTTCAGTCCAGCACCAACCCTAGAGTCACATCACCTGTCTGAGCACATACACATCTCCAGTATTTCACATCACATGGGAAACAAATTGGTAACACTTGTACAGGGCACAAACCCTTCAATTTCCATGCACAACATTTGCACAGTCACTTTCAAAAAGTTGAATTCCTGGCAAGCAACAATTGACCATGTTTAATACAAAGAAGCAGGGCTCTAAAATATGTTTTCCATGTTAATTAATATTTTAATATGTAATGAAATGTAGTCATAAAAAACCTATTACGATACCCATATGCTGACAACCTAGGAGACGCAAGCTAATTATTTTGTGTCTTTCCCAGAAAGTTTCATTCAATTAGTGGGCACCACTTAGTTCAAAAGGTGATTAATTGAGGCCTATTCTCAGTTACAGACTTACAGTCCCATCAATGATATATGCAAAGACATTGGGAAATTTTAAATTTAAGTTCAATTGCCTTGACTAAATATTAAAAAAAATAAGGGTGGAGGGGAGAGAAGAGAAAGGCCAATTGGCATTCAAACCTCGTCTGAGGTAGAACAATTAATTTCTCACTCTGCTATGACCCAGTGGTGTAGCGTGCACATAAATACTTGTCTATCAGCAGTGAACACCTAAGGCAGTGGAATATTGAAACAGCTTCTCTATTTAACTAGCTGGAGCGAAGCGCCAAGGATTAGCTATGCATGAGGTACTACCAGTGACCCCTGGAAGTCTCAAAATAATAGCGATTCCACCCTGTTCCTGAAATCCAATCCTCTTAGTCGTGTTTTAAAATGTTTAATTATTATTTTCAGGCTAATGGCTTTCTTTCTTAAATGATTTTTTCCCTATGATTGTGTTACATTATTAAACAGCTTCTTACCCTTCTTCCTTTGTTTATCCATGCTGATTAGGAAATGTAGGTTGCAGGATGCTTTTGAATAAAGAAACCGTAGTTACCTTTTATCTCAGATTGCAGAGGAGGAAAATGACTCCAAACATAAAATAACTTAAGCAGTGATTATCAGGGGATTTTTCTTACTTTGGAGATTTATCCAACCCTTACTCCTGATGGCAAGTAAAATTTTGAAAAGTGCCTTTGTCACTTAGGCGCCTAAGTCCCATTGGTTTTCAATGAGCTTTAGGGCTATATCTATGCTACAGATCCTACAGCAGCAACAGCTATGATGGCGCAGTTGAGCTGGAAGGGATTTTTTCCATCACTGTCATTAATCCACACCACCGAAAGGTGGTCAATGGAAAACATTTTCAGTCAAGCAAGAAGTGTACACACTGGAGCTATGTCTACACTACAGGATAAATTTGAATTAGCTTAAACCGATATTATAAAACAGATATTACAAAGTCAATTGTGCGCGTCCACACTAGGCACATTAATTCGGTGGTGTGCGTCCATGGTCCGAGGCTAGCGTCGATTTCTGGAGCGGTGCACTGTGGGTAGCTACTGTAAAATAATGAGGCCAATAACGTTGATTTGCGTCCACACTAACCCTAATCCGATATAGTAATAACGATTTTAGCGTTACTCCTCTCGTTTTGTAAGAGTACAGAAATCGATTTAAAGAGCCCTTTAAATCGATATAAAGAGCAGTGTAGTGTGGACGGGTGCAGCGTTAAATCGATTTAGTGCTGTTAAAATCGGTTTAACAGCGTAGTGTAGACCAGGCCTGGGGTTCAGGTGAGCATACCTACACATCTCTTAAACTAGCTTGACCTAAGTTTTAGGTGTAGACTAAGCTTGAGGATCCTTTGTCACTTAGAGCCAGATTTTCAAAGGTGTTTAGGCATCTAAAGATGCAGATGTGTGTTGAAAATCCCCCGAGGCACTAAATCCAGATTAGTAAAGCTATTATGGTGTTGTTGTGCTCAGCATTACAATACCTAATTGATTAAGGACCCTAAATCTCATTTTCAAAAGGTATTTGGCCACTTAGGAGTCTAAATTCCATGGAGGGGCAGTGGGATTCAGGCTCCAAAGTACCAAAATCCCATTTGAAAATGGGAATGAGACTCCTAAATGAGTTAGGTGTTGCAACACTAAGAAGAGCAATGCCTGAAGACCTTTATAAATCTGGGCCCTAGTTCCCATGGATTTCCACAGGGATTTAGCATATAAGCATTTCTGAAGATCCTACTAGGTGCCTATCTCACCTTTAGGCAACCAATTACCTTTCAAAATCTGGGTCGTTGGCACTTTTGAAAATTCTAAAACGCTGTCTTTTTTCTCATGGACCAATGAGAATTGTCTCCTCATATTTCAAAACAGAAGTTAGTACCAATGATGGAATTTCCTACAATAATTTCCTGAAGTTGTTTAACACATGCTCAACCACATACAAAGTACCTAAGATCTGGCATTTACCATGTTCTGAAGCAGCGGAAGGATGCAACAGAACTGAAAAACTTCAGGCCTATATCACTGCTATGTCACCTCTATAAACTGTATAAGCATCTCATCTTAAATCACCGTTGAAAAGCACCTAATCCCAAAGCAAACTGGATTCCGCCCAGGCATATCAAGTGCTGAACATTACTCAATACATTGAAGACTGCTTTGAGAAGGGTTTGGTAACTTGTGCCATGTTTGTCAACCTATCAACAGCATAGGACACAATGAATTACCAAGGGCTCCTCACTAAAACATACAATATCACAAAAGATCACCACTTTGTATGACTGACAGTTTCTATTAGAGAATTGAAGTTTTTATGTCAAACTATGTGGGAAGAGGAGCCAATAGAGGCAACAGAAAAAACAACCTATCACAGGGAAAACATTTTTGCCATTATTCTTCAACATCTAAACAAACGATCAGCTGACCCAACTCAACACTTTGCTGGCAATCTACATATCACTGCCCAAGTTCAACTAGACTGAAGCTATGCTAACATTGTGCAATCCGGGCTCTCCGCTGATTACACCAAGAACCAATTGTGCACCAACCCAGCCAAAACACAAATGAGTATCATCTTCAGAACCATGATGCCTATAGACAACCAGAATCTGGAATGGGGTATCACTTGCCCATTGCCGGAACCCTGTTTACCTTGGAGTGACGCCAGACCACACTCTCTCCTTCAAGGCACACATGGAGAAGATAAAAGGCAAAAGGTTTACGCCTGGAATAACAGCTTGCAAACTCAAAATGGGGAGCCAACCCAACAACACTAAGAGCAAAGTGCAAGTCCACTGGCTATCTGAGGGCAGAATATACATTTCTGGCGTGGGAAGGATTGGACAGCATGAAGAAGCTGGACCCTGTTCTGAATGACAGCTGCTGCTACATCACAGGAGTCTAAAATCAACAAAACGTGAATAGCCCTTATATGCTTGCCAGAATCATTCCACTGGCTGTGGAGATCGGCAAGTCTAACTTCAGTACTAGGCAAAGTGGTTGAAACCATAGTAAACAACAGCATTATAGACACAATATGTTGGGGAAGAGTCAACATGGTTTTTGTAGAGGGAAACCATGTCTCACCAATCTATTAAAATTCTTTGAGGGGGTCAATAAACAGGGGTACAAGGGTGATCCAGTTGATAGAATGTGATTGGAATTTCAGAAAACCTTTGACAAGGTCCCTCACCAAAGGCTGTTATCCCATGACTGCTCACTTTGCTTAAGAAGAAAGATCCTTTCATGGACCAGTAACTGGTTAAAAGACAGGAAACAAAGAGTAGGAATAAATGGTCAGTTTTCACAATGGGGAAAGGTAAACAGCAGGGTTTCCTAAGGACCTGTATTGGGAACAGTGCTATTCAATGTATTCATACACACTTAGAAAAAGAGGTAAGCAGTGAGATGGCAAAGTTTACAGATGATAATGAACTATCTTGAGTAATTTTGTAAGTCCAAAGCAGACTATGAAGTGTTACAAAGGGATCTCACAAAACTGAGTATGAAAATACACATGAAATCACAGGGGTCTAAAATAGCTGTTCCCACCTCAAGAGAGAGATCTTGGAGTCATCATAGACAGTTCTTTTAAAACTTCCACTCAATGTGCAGTGGCAGTCAGAAAAGCGAACAATGTTAGCAACCATTAGGAAAAGGAAAGATAATAGGACAATAAATATCATAATGCCACTATATAAATCCATGGTATGCCCACACCTTGAATACTGTGTGCAGTTCTGATCATCCTATCTCAAAAATATAGATATTAGAAATGGAAATGATGAGGGGGATGGAACAGCTTCCATATGAGGAGAGATTAAAAACACTGGAACTGTTCAGCTTGGACAAGAAACAACTAAGGCAGGGATGGGACAGAGGTCTATACAATAATGACTGGTGTGGAGAAAGCGAGTTGGGAAGTATTATTTAACCCTTCACATAACACAAGAACTGTGAAGTCATCCAATGAAGTTAAAAGGCATCAGATTTAAAACTAACATAAGTAAATACACTCATTACCACAGAATGTTGTGAAGGCCAAAACTGTAACTTGGTTCAAAAAAGAATTAGATACTTTCCAGGAGGTTAATTCCATTCATGGCTGTTAGCCAAGATGGCTAAGCCTCTGGCCCTGGACGAGAGAGATAGATCATTCAGTAATTGCCCTGTTCAGTTCATTCCTTCTGAACAGCATCTGGCCCCTGCCATTGTCAGAAGACTAGATACTGGGCTAGATGGACCCTTGGTCTGACCCATTCTGACGTTCTCATGTTATGATAAGCAGCCTTGGTCCCAGCATAAAACACGGCAGCCTATGGTCTGCTCTGTTTTACAACAAATGACCCTGGTCCCTAAGACATCATATGTCAGCTGAGAACTTCCAGTGGAGCTCCTTTCCTATCCCCATCCCATCCCCTCCTTCCCCTGACCCACATCCTATGCCAGCCTTTAACATGAGCCTACATATTTCTTTACTGGGGAGGAGAATTTACCGAGCTGTTTTCTTTTGAAAAGGGAAGATTTTCATGACTTGTTGATATTTTTCAATATACCTGATTGTCAGTCTGTGTTATAAAGCCTTCGTTGTCGGTGCACTTGGAGATATATGGCAAATATTTTGCATTTGACATATATCTAAACAAAACTGTTTATCCAGTTTGCAAGGGGATTTCTGCATTTTGTATCAAGCTTTCTATATATAGATATATCCATGAAGAGAAAGACTTGTCACACAAATGCTTTTAGCTGTGGCATACCATCTAGGCTGTGCAATGCCACTTTCACCTTATGCCATAACACAGATTAAGGATCATGCTACAGGCAGATCAAAGAAACATGGCGTGCCTTTCATTTAACTGATATACAGACAAGATGCTACAAAATGCAGAAATCCTTACTTATTTCACTTGGACTAATATTTTGGTGAAAGAAATGGGTCCTAACACATGGAGTTCTCAGACACAGGGTAATATTTTCATAATCCCCTAAGTGATTTAGGAACTTAAGTTCCATTTTCAAAAGTGAATCAGGCTAGATGTACAAAGGTACTTAAGTGCCATAATGATGCAAATGAGCACCTAAGCTGTGAAAATCAACAGGAGTTCAGTGCCTAATCTGTTTAGGCACTTTTGAAAATCCTGCTAGGGACCCAGCTGCATCTTTTGGCACTGAAAGACTTCTGTAGATCTGGCCCGGAGGGACCTGGGAATCTAAATCTCATTGAAAAATAATTCATAGATTCTAAGACCAGAAGGGACCACAGTGATCATCTAGCTTGATCTGCATAACACAGGCCATAGAACTTCCCCAAAATAACGTAAGTGCTTGAATTAAGTGCCTATGTCACTACTGAAAATGGGAATTCGCTGCCTAAGACCAAGTACATTTAAAAGATTTGCCAGTATAGCTATTCTGGCAAAACCCTACAAATGTAGACACAAGCATATGTATTCCAGTTCAGTATATGTAATAAGCTATACTGGCAAAAGCACTATTTTTGCTGGGATAACTGCATCCAACTAGGGCTTTTGCTGGCACAACTAAAATGAAAAAAAAAAAAAACCAAAAAACGGTCACACTCCTAATCACATAGCAATCCAGGCAAAACTTTTAAGAATAGATCAGGCATAACTCATTAGGCATTTCTGAAATGTTTGCCTTTGATCTTTGGTCTTTTTACACTATACAATAATTATATAACAGTTTGAGAAAATCTACTCTAGCGGAGAAGAGTTTTGGTTTTATCTGTTACGATTCCGATTTTCTCCCACAAATATGTACGTTTAGACGGATAACTACAGTACAGATATTGTTTGAAATAAGATTAGACTCTTTTATGTGCAGTATATATTGTCCTGTAACTTTCAACTTATTGCCAAATGGAATTACTTAAAGCCCATATCACAGAGCAAAATTAATGTAACAGTCTAGTTTGATCATAAGCGGGTTTGTTATTTGCTTCGTTTAAACTATAAAATCACATTGGCATTGCCACAAATCACACAAGTTTCACTACACAAATGCAAGTGGTACCCTGGTTAAGAAGATGCCACTTCTTGTATTTGCATTTAAAGAAATCTTAAATGATTGCTGTTTTATCAGTTTGTCAGTTGTTTTCTTTGCAAAATGCGTAGATTCTGTATTCTGTTACTGAATAGCTGGTTGTTTCTATTTTCTATTCTTTGATCAGAGCCATTGGCAAATCAAGGTCATATTTAGACAGACAGTTATCCACTCTTCATGTACAGACAATTCAGCATCATTTAATCACAAGAAGAAAGCAAGCTGGTGGACTAATATGTCCAGATGAATGGTACTTACAACATAGACGGTATCTTTTCAGAGATGTCAGCTTAAGCCTACTGACAAATTTAGGACAATGTATTTCAGAAGGAGAGAGAAACATTTCCATTCATACCATTTTGCTCAAGTGTATCTAATTTTTTTAAAATAAGCATTACCTCTCGATATTTTTTTTTTAAAAATAGCATGTTCGTTACTTGGCCTATCTAATTGACTTGTTAGGAGTCTTATCATGCCAAATCTATCATGCATAATTCACATTGCAACCGAAATAGGCTCTCTAATTATGCCAGCCCTCATCTTTCTTTGCAGTGTGGTTTACTTTGATTAATGAATTGGCAGAGTGCATCGTATCTGGCGCATACTTCAGAGCGTTCCTGATTGAACCAGCCCACTTAAGACCAAAAGCTTTCTTCCATGCTTGCATTTCATAAATTGAAAAAGAATATAAAAAGAAAAAGTGGGACAGAACTGGGGAAAAGACTGGAGAAACAGAAAAAGAATCTATTGAAACAGTCATTTTGTAATAGACACTGGAAAGCATGAAGGAAAAAAGAACAAAAGAGAGACGCACACACTAAAGGTACAATAGATTATGAAGTATGCTACTGCCTGAATGAATTTTATTAGCAGTCTTCAATGCACCAATGAGTAATCCAAATCACTTAAATATTTAAACATAAATCTCAACATTTTATAGATCTGGGAAATAAATATTTTCCCTGCATTCCCTGTTATTAACTTATCAAATAGGTTTCTATTTTGAGAATACACAGTAGCTTTTGCACCAGGTAAAACATGTTTTGTTTACTAAAGAAAACAGCAGAGAAGAAAATTCAATTTTTGTCACACCCAGTCAAAAGAACAAGGGGGAAAACGCACACAGACACAAATACCAGGCATTACTGGTCTCACATTCCACGTGTCGCTGCTATAAAGAGAAGTAACAGGATGTCAGACAAGTATAAAAATCTATGAACGTCTATATATAGGCACCGATGCAATAGGCTTAAAAGCACAAATAAGTGAATCTGACTAGCTGTTTAGGCAAAAGGATCGCAACATAACAGGCATTTCTGAAACACAGTAGAACAACAGATCAGTGGGATATTCTAAATGGCTATAAACCATATGGGAAGTACAGAACAGATGACAGAGGTAAAGTAGCAGCACTGTACCTAAAAGATTCTACAGAATCTACAGAGATAAAGTTTTTGAGTAAAGATGACCACACAATACATCGGTATAGATACAAGTCTTAAAAAAAAAAAAAAAAAGGATCAGTATTCACCAGAAAGGGTGGGGAGATACCTGCTCTTACCAAGCAGTTAAAATGAGATGTAGAAAAAGAGATGCTGGAACAAACTGGTAAATTAAAGAGCAACAACTCACCAGCACCATATTACATTTTTCCTAGTGATCTGTGAACTGGCCACAGACATAAGTGTGTGGAGGACTTAGGCCCCATGTGAGCTGTCAGAGTTCTGCACTGAGCAAAATGAAGACAGTCTTCTAAGTTACTTCTGCCTTTACAGCTACAAACAAGCGCTGTAGTATTATAAGCTACGAGTGTAGGTGTCAGTTTATTCAAAGACTGAATGAGAAAAATCTATGACTGTCAAACGATTAAAAAAGTAATTGGTATTAATCAGGAGATTTAAAAAACATGATTAATTGTCGTTTTAATTGTACTGTTAAACAATAACTGAATACCACTTATTTAATTTTTTTAATGTTTTCTACACTTTCAAATATATTGATTTCAGTTACAACACAGAATACAAAGTGTAGGGTGCTCACATGATTTTTAATTACAAATATTTGCACTGTAAAAAAGATAAACAAAAGAAATTTTTTAACTCACCTCAAGTACAGTAGTGCAAGCTCTATTATGAAAGTGCAACTTACAAATGTCAATTTCTAATTTTTTTTTTACATAAAAGCATTCAAAGTTAAAACAAATGTAAAATTTAAAGACCTACAGGTCTTTGTATGTTGCAGTTTCATGATAAAGAGATCGCACTACAGTACTTGTATGAGGTGAATTGAAAAATACTAATTATTTTATCATTTTAGTGCAAATATTTGTAATAAAACATAAAGTGAGCACTGCACACGTTGTATTCTGTGCTGTAAGTGAAATCAATATATTTGATAATGCAGAAAACATCCAAAATATTTATAATAAATTTAAATTGGTAAGTCATGCAGAACGCAATGCCATTCACAGCCTCAGAAACCACCGTGACATTATAATCAAAGAGTCTGATAAAGGAGGTGCTATTGTCATCACGAACAGGTCTGACTACCAAAAGGAGGCCGCCAGACAACTCTCCAACACCAAATTCTACAGGCCACTTCCCTCAGATCCCACTGAGGAATACACTAAGAAACTGCACCATCTACTCAGGACACTCCCTACACTAACACCAGAACAAATCAACATACCCTTAGAGCCCCGACCAAGGTTATTCTATCTACTACCCAAGATCCACAAACCCGGAAATCCTGGACGCCCCATCATCTCGGGCATTGGCACTCTCACTGAAGGACTGTCTGGATATGTGGACACTCTGCTCAGACCCTGTGCCACCAGCACTCCCAGCTATCTCCGTGACACCACTCATTTCCTGAGGAAACTACAATGCATTGGTGACCTTCCAGAAAACACCATCCACCATGGATGTAGAGGCTCTCTACACAAACATCCCACACAGAGATGGAACACAAGCTGTCAGGAACCGTATCCCTGATGATGCCACAGAACAACTGGTTGCTGAGCTCTGTGCCTTTATCCTCACACACAATTATTTCAAATTTGATGACAATATATATTTCCAGATCAGTGGCACCGTTATGGGCACCGCATGGCCCCACAATATGCCAACATTTTTATGGCCGACCTGGAACAACGCTTCCTCAGCTCTCGTCCAGTCACGCCCCTTCTCTACCTATGCTACATTGATGATGTCATCATCTGGACCCATGGGAAAGACACACTGGAAAAATTCCACCATGATTTCAACAGCTTCCACCCCAGCATCAACTTCAGCCTGGACCAATCTACACAGGAGGTCCACTTCCGAGATACCATGGTGCAAATAAGTGATGGTCACATTAACACCATCCTATACCGAAAACCTACCAACCGCTGTGCCTACCTTCATGCCTCCAGCTTCCATCCCGGGCACATCACACGATCCATTATCTACAGCCAAGCACTGAGGTACAACCGCATCTGCTCTAACCCCTCAGACAGAGACCAACACCTACAAAATCTCCACCAAGCATTCTCAAAACTACAATACCCACACAAGGAAATAAGGAAAATATCAACAGAGCCAGACGTGTACCCAGAAGCCTCCTACTGCAAGACAAACCCAAGAAAGAAACCAAGAGAACTCCACTGGACATCACATACAGTCCCCAGCTAAAACCCCTCCAATGCATCATCAGGGATCTACAACCCATCCTGGACAATGATCCCACACTTTCACAGGCCTTGGGTGGCAGGCCAATCCTCACCCACAGACAACCTGCCAACCTGAAGCATATTCTCACCAGTAACTGCACACCGCACCATAGTAACTCTAGCTCAGGAACCAATCCATGCAACAAACTTCGATGCCAACTCTGCCCACATATCGACACCATCATAGGACCTAACCAGATCAGCCACACCATCACCGGTTCATTCACCTGCACATCCACCAAATGTAACACATGCCATCATATGCCAGCAATGCCCCTCTGCTATGTACATCGGCCAAACTGGACAGTCTCTACGGAAAAGGATAAATGGACACAAATCAGATATTAAGAATGGCAATATACAAACACTTCAACCTCCTTGGCCACACAATAGCAGATCTTAAGGTGGCCATCCTGTAGCAAAAAAACTTCAGGACCAGACTTCAAAGAGAAACTGCTGAGCTTCACTTCATCTGCAAATTTGACACCATCAGTTCAGGATTAAACGAAGACTGTGAATGGCTTGCCAACTACAAAACCAGTTTCTCCTCCCTTGGTTTTCACACCTCACCTGCTAGAACAGGGCCTCATCCTCCCTGATTGAACTAACCTCATTATCTCTAGCTTGCTTCTTGCTTGCATGTATATACCTGCCCCTGGAAATTTCCACTACATGCATCGACAAAGTGGGTATTCACCCAAGAAAGCTCATGCTCCAATACGTCTGTTAGTCTATAAGGTGCCACAGGATTCTTTGCTGCTTTTACAGATCCAGACTAACACGGCTACCCCTCCGATACTTGCATAAACAGAGAGTTATAAGAGTTTGTTATTGATCCAGTGGATGTCAAAACAGTTTTCAAAAGTCACAATCCTTTCAAATGTCAGTAACACAGATATTGCTCTGATAGAGGGCTCTAGGGAGCTGTGTTATGCTACGGGCCACCAGATGGTGTTGTTACATGTAGTCTTAGAAGTTCTTTTACTTGCGTGTATAAGCAAGTTTTTACTGTTGGAAGAAATGCTGCATTGTTGTTGGTTTTCTGATGTACCTCTTAAAGACAGCTATGTTAGGCAACAGGGTGTCAACCTTAATCTCTCTAACCAGAGTCAATTCTTGGGGCAGAGTTGCTCCCTGGGAATTGAGCATTAGTGTTTGGTTAAGATTTCTGAAGAGGTGATTGCCTTAATGCTGTTTGGGACCACTCCTGTTCCAGGCCTGGTGTATGTATGTAAATAAAGCCAGTCAGATTTAGAATACACCCAGAGTCCGCACTGATTTCTCTTCCAAAAGCAAAGACCCCAAATCTGCTATGGCAGAAAAACCACAGTACGATTTAGGATTTTTTTTTTAAAAATCTCTTCAAGAATTTGATAGATTAATAGATCTGAATCTGTGGTTGCCATACATATGAAGTAAGGGCGTGATGGGGCGCATATAGACTCTACAGGAGAACGGACACTACAAGGTTAAAAAGGGGAGGAATCACCTCCCCGCTGCAGCCTATCAGCAGGCTAACAACAGTGGGGATAAAAGGCTTCAGCCCAGCCAGAAGAGGGTGGCTTCCAGAGAGCCACAATGAAGGGGCTCCAGAGGGTCAGACAGGAGGAAACTGCCTAGAGAAACCAATTCTCTGCAAGAAGATACCAGAGAAGATTGCCAGGCAAGATGTACGTGCAAGGCCCCAGAGTCGATTCAAACAAACAAGTCCCTGACTGCACCACCTAGTGTTCCTGGGCTGGGACCCCTAGGAGAAGACAGGCTTGGGTCCCCAACACTCCTGCACAGACATTGATAGAGACTGCTAAGAATCCTGATCAGGGGCTGCAAAGGAATGTCAGACTTTGCCTTTGTGTTCCTACTTGAACTTTATTTCTAACCTGGTGAAGAAAGAAGGGAAGAAACCTGTGAAGGGGACAGCGCCAGAAAAGGGTTTGGAGAGGTTCTGAGAGAAAGGTCCCAGGGTCTATTGAGCAAAGGTTCACTGATGGGGGCCAGCAGCACTTTGGATGAAGCCAGACTCCTTTCAATACCAAAATGGTAGAGAGACAAACTAAGTTCCCTCTAAGCTGCGTGGCCACGCAGCTGCCTATTAAACCCCGTGTAGGGGCTCAGGGCTGTGGCAGGGAGAGATGCCTGTCCCCTCGGGCAGACTTACCATGGCCAGGAGAGAGGTGCCCGGCCCCAGTGTGGACCTGCTGTGGCCAGGGGAGAGGCACCCCTCCCCAGGCCCAACACAGACTTGCCCCGGACTTGCTGCGGCCAGGAGAGAGGAGCCCCTCCCTCGGCCCGGCCCACGCCCACCAGAGCTTCCACAGCCAGGGAGAGGCGCCTCTCCCCCTGTCCCGAGCTTCTGCGATGAGAGAGAGCTGCAGGGATCCCCTATGCCCACCGCAGCCCCAGGGGCAGCCTGCACCCCCAAACCCCTCATCCCCAGCCCCATCCCAGAGCCTGCACCCTCAGCCAGAGCCCTCATGCAGCTGGAGGACTGGAACTACAGACGAAGACCGAGATATAAATTTCACACCTGAATCAATTAAGGGAAGCTGAGGCCAGGACAACTGCACTTCCCCACCACACCACCAGGGGGTGTGACAGGGCCGAAGTTCTTCAATTGCAAAGAGAGTCCTCCAAAGCCCATTGAAGTCAGCGGCAGTATTTCAAATGAGCGCAATGTGCTTAGGCTCATCCTCCAAACTCTTGCCCCTCTGGGGTGATGGGCATAAGGCAAAGGTTCTTTTGGTCTGTCCAGCACGTTGAAATTCCCAAAAGAGATGAAAAGACGAGGAAGCACGTCTCTGAGATAATGATTGAATTCTCTAACTAGCACAGACTTAGGGTTTTATTTTAAAAAAACTTACATATTTTTCACGGTCAATACTTGCCACTCATAGAAAAATATAGTGGAATCAAGAACCAATAAAAATAATGAGTTCAGAACCGCTATGGAATTCTATTGTGGAGGCAGAAAGTCTGGTAGGAAATCTGGATATAGAACTGACAGAGCTCAACTGGCAAAGTGAGTAGCTGCATGGAGAAGAAAATGAAACTGAAGTAGGAAGAACTCTTCTTAATAAGAATAGCAATTAAGCCTGTAAATGCTTTGTGGCCTGCAAGGGGAACCAAGTCTTTGATTTTTTAACCTAATAACAATTTTACTTAGACACTAACATTTTTTCATAAGCAGGCAGAGAGGTGTTAAAATACAGACGGAGACACATCAAAATAGTGTCTGGCAAACAAAGTTGCCAGATAGCTGAAACTTCCCAACCCCAGGGCAATTTCTATTCTAAATCTGTATGTATAAATATCTACATGTACATGTGCACAACATTTCCCCCCTCCCTTTTCAAAAGTGAAGCGCCACTTTTAAATATTTCCACTTTACTCGTTCTGAATTGCCGGAGATCAAATGAGTCAATTAAGTGCTGTCTCTTTTTTGTTCCAGAGGCGAGATGAAGGTAATTTGCTGCACAATGCATCTGTTTCCTCATCAGCACAGTGAGCACCAGGTAATTAGGGGAGGAAAACAATATGGTCATATGGATAGGCCAGATTGCTTGTCACTCAGTTATTCTGTGGGCAGGTTCTGCTCTGGGGACAAGAAACAGATGAAGATTCTTAGTCTCCCTCCTTGTGGGCCTGGAAAAAAAAAGAATTTCAAACACTCAGATGTTTACCTGCGTATTTTTAGCATTAATCCCAAAAGGATTCTCACTGACTCTCATTATAACTTATCATGTCCTTAATGAATATTCTAGTTTTTTGCTGTGAGATCAGTGTGGAAAAAACTAGGCTTGGGCAGAGATTTCTCTTTTAGCAGATCATCCTAGGCCACCATGAGGTGTATTATACCATTTGCCCATTAAGTTAGCCCAAAAGACCATCAGAGAAGATACTGTGATAAGCCTGGGCATGCTGTATGCACTATAACCGATTCGTTAATTGGACAAATAAAATTATGCTAATAGGATTGTCACTAACTCTCTCTCATTATTGTAAAATTTAATGTGCATGGTCATGTATCAAATATCTTACAAAATGTACATTGAGTTTACTGTCTACTTCAGAGAGCATGAAAGTTAGCAATCTTCTGAGTGCAACAGAAATGTTCTGATGTGTATTAAGAACATTTTTTAAAATAAACATGCTAAAATCATTTTAAAGTGTTCATTTAAAAAACAACGAATGGGGAAGGTTGAAAATGGAAACATTGAGACCAAAGAGAACATGTTTAAGGCATAAGAAGAATATATAAGGTCTATTTAAAAAAACTACTATTTCTACCGTCTTTACATTCATTGACACTGAAATTTCTTCATTATTCTTCTCTATTTTTACTTTTAATAGATTAAATTAGCCACGTGATTTCATTTCTTTTGGCCTCTAATTTTGCAGCATTGCAGAATTATATAGCTGGGTTCAAAGACTTTGGGGGAAGGGCTCTTCAATTGAAAGCTCCTAATGAGTAACATATCATGTAACATTTGCTTTTAGGATTACCAGTAAACTACCACTTAGTACAGCATGTACGTGGGAAAACCAACTTAACAAAAACAAGCTTGGGATAAAGTAATTGGCTCGATCATCTGCAATACTGTACACTGCATGTTACTATATTAGGAGAAGAGCAGAAGAAGTGCATCTAGTCACTGGCCTGCAAGCCGTTCTACACAACGCTTACTACATCCAACCTGTATTTGCAACTTCAGAATGCAACAGTATAAGGTAAGGAGAACACGTAGCTCACATCCAGCGATGGATGAAATGCACCTAATAAGGAACTTCCACATATAATTGCTGGGCACCATGAGACCAGTGACTGAATCGAGAGGAGGTGGACAATGGAAATACAGCACTGCCCTTTGGTAGAAAACATTCCCTGGCAGTTCCTTGGTTATGCTTTCACGCTGTTTATTTGGGAGCCAATGATTTGCAGCCATAATGTAAATATATCAGAGCACATTTATAATACCAGTGTAGGCAAGGCATTTTGCGTCCATGGATGGAGGCCTTTGGAATCTGCTAGATGTTTCCTTGCTCCCTGAAGCACTAGTAAAATAATATGTATTATTTTCCAAGTCTGCTTGGAGTTCAATACTTCTTCGGTCTTTCTGCACCTCCTGTGAACCCCCATCCCTTGCACAACGGTTTTTTTAATCATCAAGTTGACTAAGTCAAGCTTTCTGAGAAAGGGGAAACACTCACCCCAAGAGGAGCAATTCCACTAGAAGGTTGGGGATTATTCCAGGTCTTTCTAGGCCTTCCAAGAGCTGGGTTCCTTTTAGGGAACTGCACAGAAGAACTCCTCAGTGGGTCAACCAAGAGAATTCCCTCCTGGGCAGGAAGGAAGCAGACCCACACTATGCAAACTCGCCTTCTCAGCTACTCCATTTTCAACTGTTGCAGCGTTTGCAGTACCTTATCTTGAGAACATACTCTACTTTCTGCTGTCAGGAAGCAAATCCCTAAATAAGTTGTGCTTTAAGGGACTGTCATACCATAGCTAAAGATATTCACAATCTTTAATGCTCCCTCTGAGACAGTGCCGACCTATCAGTCTGGACTGGCAGTCTAAAAAAGGTACAGAATATTTCTTCCACCCACAATTGTCAAACACCAAGGAAGTTCATTTCTCTAGCTAAGACCCAATTTTTCAACCCCTGTAATATAAAAATCAGTGCACATTTTTAATTACGGGTTGCCTATGCACAAATTCACAGCAGTTAAGTTAATCTTAAATGGTAAAATTTAAGGGAACACTCTTATTTCAGTTTAGTTTAATCCCGTTCCTAATCATTGTAAACAAAACCAAAGAAACTAGTTTAACTTGGGGGGGGGGGGGCAGAGGAAGAAGTTGTCCATGCAGCTTTTCATACCGGTTTAACTAAACTGGCTTAAAATCATGGCTTTACTTAAAACACAGCAAGTGTGTGTGTGTGTGTGTGTGTGTGTGTGTGTGTGTGTGTGTGTGTGTGTGTGTGTGTGTGTGTGTGTGTGTGTGTGTGTGTGTCAACAAGCTCTAAGGGAAACTTTCCAAATGCATCAGTTTTGAAAGTCAATAGGATTTCAGCTCCTAAGTCATGTTTGAAAAGGAGATGTGGACTCGTAAATCACTTCGTATGTCTACACTGCAGCTGGGAGCATGCCTCCCAACCAGGACAGTGCACAGAGCTAGTGTGTCTGGCCAACAGTAGCAGCGTGGATGCTGAAGCATGAGCTAACCACCCTAGTACAGGGACAGGTGAGTTTGTACTCAGATGGCTAGTCTATACTTCAGCATCCATGCTGCTATTCTTACTGCACTTGCTCAAGCAGAGCTAGTTCATGTCTGCCTGCCCAGGCTTGGAGGCTGGCTCCTGCACGCAGTGTAGGTACATCGCCATGACATCCTCTTCAAAACTTGACCCCTAACACTTTTTCATATACTCTACCTCAATAGAACGCTGTCCTCGGGAGCCAAAAAAATCTTACCGCTTTACAGGTGAAACCACGTTATATCAACCTTGCTTTGATCTGCCGAAGCACGCAGCCCTGCCCCCCTGGAGCACTGCTTTACCACGTTATATCTGAATTCATGTTATATCATGTCGCATTATATCAGGGTAGAGGTGCACTATGTTTATAATGTTACCACAGTGGCAGTATTTTTCTTCCTAACCATTTCAAGTTTCAACACTCTTCAAAAGCTAACCAACCACTTACCCTCAAAAGATGAATTATCTTCAATGGTGTATTTTGGTCATTTATGTTTTGATTGATAGGGGTCAATATCTGAAACCAGCTACAACTAAGAGCACTAGTATTGGCAAAAATAAAAACAACAACATTTTTTAAGTAGCAGTATTAAACAGTTTAATATTTTATACAACAAACAAAAAAAGTCACAAATAAATGTGACAGAAGTTTATCACACCAAAATACAACAACCAGAGAATAATTCAGCTTCTTAAAGTCATTTATATTAGTCTTTATATTAGCCTGTAAACTTTATATTAGTCCATTAAACTTGTCCAAATAGCATAATCAAATTTAGCAAACTAAGCAGTAAATGTGGGTGGCTGAAATTGGCAAGAGAAGCTATTTGCCTCATTAAATAAATTCCCACTATAAAAATCTGTCCTTTCTAAGAACAAGATAAGCACTTCATGGAATGACAATGCATTATGTGCATATGGAATTTGGAAGACATGATGGTTTGATGTGGTATAAATACCTTACCAGCCTGAGTTTAGGATGTCTGCATTACTTGTGCGTTCCAAGAAAACCTTTATACCATTCTGCACCATCATGTAGTTACAAACACTGCATGTGTTGCAGAAAAGCTATTTTAGGAAAGGTTTAGAGAGCTTAAAAGTTGTACTGGGACTATTTATTTCTATCCCTCTGCCTACAAAACCTTCATTACAATGAGTTCCACTGCACACAAGAAACCATAAAAGCCTTTAAAATAACCTAAACTACCGTTGGGAGCACAGAGGAATCTTGTGCTAAAAGCAGAAGGAGGTCTCCCCCTTCTTCTCCCTGACTTGAGGGAAACTTGCTCCTCCTGAGTGGAAGCTGCAGGAGAAGTGGACATGCGGCTGAAGAGTCCCTTCAGCAAAACCGATCTAGGGGTGATAGTGGGTAGGAAGTTAAATAGGAGTTTGCCATGCAAGATCATAATTAGTTATTTCATGTTTTGGATCTACATTGAGTGGTGTCTCTTTTTTTTAAATGTCTCAGTGTTTAATTATCAGTCAAAAAAATACAACCCAAATGCAGAGGAATATGGATAATATTTTCAGATACAGTACAATATAGGCTTCTGAAAGGAAGTTAAACTTGGAGCTTACACAACCAACCAACGTCACTTCAAGCTTGCCAACAGTATGTTTTTAAGGGACACTCTGGAGTTGGCAGATAGTTCAGTAAAGAAATGGCTGTTCAGGAACTTCAGCTGGGTTGAGTGTAGTGTGTTACCAACATTGGCACTGTGTACTAAGTCAATTAGGGAGACCTAGAGCCAGATGGCTGGAAACTAGCAAAATGATGCGGTACGTTCTGTTTATCAGTCAGGATTATTATTCAGGCAATAATTGCTGCTAGCCGATTATTTATGACAGTTAATGTTAAAATGATGTGAAAGAAAATTTTTAGAAGTTATAAATACTTGATTTTTCAATATGATGTGCCCTTAAACTACTAAAACAGAACAAAGGCAAAAGTACTGAAAGAATGCATCAGATTTTATCAGAGGCACATATTGCACATGAACGATTACTAAGGAATCTTTATTTGTTGGCTGTAGATACCATGGAGGACATCCAATATGGAAATAGCTATAGCATTAAGGACCCAATCCTGTGAGGTGCCGACTGCCTCTTGCAGAGGTGAGCATCCAGACTTCCTGTTGATTTCAAAGTGAGCTGAGCCCGTTGAACATCTTTCAGGATTGGACTCTAAAAGAATATACAGCATCTCAGGCCACCACTCCTGTGTCTTCTTTCCTTTATCACCTCCAAGTTTTTTGTTATTCATTCACTACTATCCCCAGCAAGATGGTTGGAACATTAAGATGATCAGCATTCCAACAGAGAAGATATTCATTCTCCCACTCTCGGGAAAAAAGAGAAATCAGACGCCTTTAAAAGGTCTCCATCTGTACACCACATATCAGGAGCCACCACTGAAAAATTAAGCCCCGGAAAGTACAACTTCAGACAACAGCAGCAGGAGTGAATGAGCAGATTTTAAGTGCCATGATGGGATATAAAGCAAAGACACTCTCTCATGCAGAGGTCTACATAGGAGACAAAAAGGCTGGTGGGAAATGTCATATCCAGTGCTATGCTACTAAGAAAAAGAGAAACTACACTGGGTTAAGAATAATTACATCGAATAGCAGGTCTTGCTCCTTTAATATCACTAGAATTAAAATTATACAAAAATAATGAACAATCTACTGTTCTTTAGATCAGTGTGATTCCAAGATCTTGTCAACTAATGGCAGGCAACAATCATGACAATATTTTAGTAACTTGAACCCAGGTCTCCTTGGTATTGTAGATACCGACTAAAAACATTCACAGCAATTATCTAAAGGTCTAGCTATATCGCACATTACCTAGGAAGGAGTTGCTTTTAGCTTCCCTACTATATCTGAAAATGTGGCATACAATAAACATTTGAAATCAGTTCTACTCTGAATACATCTCCATCGCCTTGGAAACAAGTTGTTCTAATGCAGTGATTTTCAACTTGTAGTCCGCAGAGTATTTTTAAGATTTCCAAATCTCCATTTGAAATTTTTTAAGGGTTTACAAATGAAAAAAGGTTGAAACTGCTGCTCTAACACATTATTATATTTGTGGTTGTGAAGGTATTTTTCCCCACTTTGAACTTTAGCGTCCAAAAAGTGGAGACCTGCATGTACCCTTCTAAGCTTAATTCCTAGCTTAGATCAGATAGCACTGCCACCAGCCAAAATATAGTGTTTGGCACACTTTCTGTTCCCCCAAAACCTTCCCTGGGGAACCCAAGACCCAAACCTCTTGGGTCTTAAAACAAGGAGAAATAAACCATCCCCCCTCCTTTCCCCCTCCCAAACTTTCCCCTCCCTGGGTTACCCTGAGAGGCTACACTGATCCAAACTCCTTGGATCTTAAAACAGAGAGGAATTAGCCTTTCCCCCTTTTTTTCCCCCGCCAATCCCTGGTGAGTTCAGACCCAATTCCCTTGGGTCTTAAAGGAAAAAATCAATCAGGTTCTTAAAAAAGAAAGCTTTTAATTAAAGAAAGAAAAAAAGTTAAAATTATCTTTGTAAAATCAGGATGGAAAATGTTTTACAGGGTATTCAGATTTATATAGCCTAGAGGACTTCCCCACCCCCCTAGCCTGAGATTCAAGTTACAGCAAACAGAGGCAAAAATCCTTCCAGCAAAATACACATTCACAAGTTAAGAAAACAAACATAAGACTAATCCGCCTTTTCTAGCTAGTACTTACTATTTGGAACATGAGAGACTGTTTCAGAAAGATTAGAGAAACCTGGGGTGCACGTCTGGTCCCTCTTAGCGCCAAGAGCGAACAAAGAACAAAACAAACAGCACAAACAAAGACTTCCCTCCACCAAGATTTGAAAGTATCTTGTCCCCTGATTGGTCCTCTGGTCAAGTGTCAGCTAGGTTTACTGAGCTTCTTAACCCTTTACAGGTAAAAGAGACATTAACCCTTAACTATCTGTTTTTGACAGTGGTGTTTTAAGGTAACAAACATTTAATGTATGTTTGGCAAGTGCTTCGTATATATAGTCTAGATTATCATTGAAATACACCAATTATACTTAAAGGTTTCACATTGTGAATTTAAGTCTCCACCACAAAGGCTTTGGTTGTCTTCCAAACATGATAAAATGTCACATTTTAAAATATGGCTTACTAACATAACTCTGATAGGATACAATGCCTTCATACAAGCAAAAGACACTATTAGAAAGCAAGGGCCAATATATGGGCAATATTTTTCCAACTATCAGAAATAGTTTGGGAAATTCCCCACAGATCAATAATGTGTTCTGACTGCATCTTTTACTTGTTATTGGCTGACACTCGGAGTCAAGAAGGCAGCTCTATTAAGAAAAGCTGTACTTAATTCATACTGATATTAATGTAGGGTGACCAGATAGCAACTGTGAAAAAACAGGAGAGGAGGTGTGGGGTAATAGGCACCTATTAAGAAAAAGTCCCAAAAAACTGGACATCTGGTCACTCTATATTAATGGGGCTTCAGCACACAATTAAAGT
Source organism: Gopherus evgoodei (assembly GCF_007399415.2). Lineage (NCBI taxonomy): Eukaryota > Metazoa > Chordata > Testudines > Testudinidae > Gopherus > Gopherus evgoodei. Next base: position 13,776,007 of record NC_044332.1, on the reverse strand, counting down.
TAAGCATGTGCTGAAATATTTTCCTGAATCAATGCCTTAGTTGATTCCACTTTTCTTTTAAATCTTTACTGCCTTAGTCACAAGATGATTCAGGGTTCATATATCTACCATTGATGTATGTACCATTAAAGTTATGATCACCATGACACCATGTGTTATACAGACAGCAAACTACAAATCAGCATTCTACTAAATCATGTATTTTTGTAGCACACCCATTCACAGTACTTTTCTTGACTAAATGTGTAATTTTTCTCTACAAGAAGCATGGCTTTTTAAGCAGTAATTACTTGGTATTTTAGTTAACTGGTTGCCTTTTTTCCAACTTTGACTAACTTATTCCTTAGGGTTTTTTAAACCTTCTGCAAAATACATGTTATTAATATGCTTATATAAAAGAAAATGTTATGATGGGTAAAGTATCAGATGCTATTAAGAAAGTACTCAATGGAAAATGCATTTTTGTTGAACCAGTCAATATTTCCCATTATAAACTGAATGGAATGTTAAAAGATGATGCTTATAATAGCAGCAATAATCTTGGAACAAGACATTTTCTTCATATAATAACCAGCTGGTGTTTACGGACCTTGGCTACACTTTGGGCCATCAACTCCTTCCAGAGAGTCATTAATCCCCAGGAAACGCCCTGAACCTATTATTACTTAATTCATTTGCTGCATACTCTGTGTAGATGTAACACAATACAGAGGAGTTTACTTATGAGCAACAAAACTTTAAACCCTAAAGATTTCAGATACCCTGCTAAAATCCGATTAAGAGGGAAGTTTAATAAAATAAATAAATAAATTCAAGTTATTCTAGGCCTGCTCCAGCTACTTAAAATCAATGGAACAATGCCTTTTGATTTAGGTGGGCGCTAGATTAGCCACGGACTCTTTCAACATTATGCCATGTATATTATCAACCGGTATACTCCTCCATGGATATATCAAGGCTATAGCCAAGTTATTTTGGAAATCGCCTCCTTCCTGCCCCATACAAAATTCCTAACTTGTTATTTTTGCCACTCTCCCAAGCTGTGCAATTGCCTGACATCCTCCAACCAATGGGAATCAGAGATTACATTTGGCTTTCCGGCTCCTGAAAGCAAGCAGAATCTTATCCTTGCACCAGCAGAAACTGGATTCCAGGCAAAATTCTGGAGTTTTGTCTAGGTAAAGATCAAATTAACCCAAGTACTCGCTTCGGGATTTGGCCCTCCCAGTACCTGAAGTATCATAGTTCCCCCACACACTCTTTCCTGAAGGAATGGAGTCCACTGAGAGAGGGAGCATCCTTCAAGCACTCTAGGGTGACAAAGAATCTCAGCGTGCCCCATTTGGAGGAAGATCTTAAGCTCTTGAGGTGAGATTTTTCAGTAGCGTTCAGCTTTGACCTAACTCCCACTGGAGTTGGTCATAGAATGCCCATGAACTCCACTGGTAGCTGAGTTAGGCCAATGCTGCGTGCCTTTGAAACTTCTACCCTCGAGACATTAACAATGTTTAACATCATCCCCCAGGGCTAACGCAGCAAGGTATGCAGAATTAAGGTGTCTACAAGCCACATAGAGTCTGAACACAATGAATAATAAAAGGTTGAAATGACAGTCTCCAGTGAAGGAATCCTATTGGGAAATGTGGGGGTAAGGGATGGATACCTCTTTTACTGAGAACTTGGGGTGAAATCCTGGGTCCACTGAAGTCAACGGCAAAGCCACCATTGAACTTCAACGGGACCAGTATTTCAGCCATGATACGTAAAAGATTAGTTTGGTGGTGGTGGTTCAGTCAATCAAGAATGGGTGAATTGAAGCATAGTCTGGGGACAGTAATGAGGTAGATTATACACTTTAATTTTATACTTCACTATAGTGCTGTGTAGTTGGGTGCTGTTAAAGTATTAAAAATTTTGCTTCAGTAAGGAATACCTAAGAAATTCGATGTAATATCTACTTGCAAGAACAACTGTGAAGATCTTAATAGCGGTTACTGTATGTGGATCATATTGCCAATGCTGAAGTACAGCATGTAGCAATAATGCAGCAGGCTTGCCCACTGTCATCATTTTATCATGAGTTTTATGATATTGGATGTTTTTTACTCCTGGAGTCATGTGATTACATAAGAATCTCAACTTCAACTATTTAAAAATTAAATTTTTAATCCTTATGATTGCAGAGAAAAGCTTGAAAATATGAACCCTAAAGGTTCAGAAAACCAGAAGGCAAACATAAAGAACGCAACGTTTGTTATATTTTTAATCTCATGACTTTTGTGGCCAGACTCATAATTTTTAAATGCTTGGGTTGGAAACAGAGCTTTAGTCTCAGCAAGTTTGTTGGCGTGAAGGCAGCAAGACAGGCACAGAGTTAAGGTTGTCTGAAGGCCTGTCTACACAGTGCGGCAATGCGCTCCCTAAGGGGTGTGATTTGTAAAGCACTTTAACAGTCCTGTGTAGACCCTACTGGTATGCTCCAACAGGTACCTAGTTCTCATAATGTGAATTAGGTACTTTGTAGAGTGGACCAGTAGAGTCTACACAGGGCAGTTAAAGAGCAACATATTAGTGAGCTTGACAAATCCAACCCCTCTAGACCATTTTGCTGCACGATGTAGACAAGCCTTGAGACCCAATAATTCTATTTTGCCACCCTTAACAGCTTGTGGTTTAAATTTCACTTTAACTGAAAATCAGCTGTATTTGTGCAGAGTGTGTTTGGATTTATTGTTGTTGTTTTCACTTTGGCATTCTTTTGCAGGTTTTTGTTTTGTTCCCCTCATGTCATGCATATGGATTTACAACCTTAACTCCAGCATCAGGAAGTTATTGCCTGGGAACGTTTCATGTGTGCATGACGAGGGTAGGATGGTGTTTTGAACTGCTGCACCCATAACTGAAGTTGTAAATAGAAATAAACTGAATACAAGGGTGATTTTTACCAATTCCTCTTACAGAGTTGGACAAGATTGGTAACTAGCTGGTGAGCAGCAATGTTAACAATTCCCACTAACTTCAGTTGGAGCTGCAAGCAATCAGCACTTCTGAAAACCTGGCCCACGGTTCCCAAGGAATTAGTCTATTGCTTTTCTCCTCTGAAGAAGAACACTGTTTCATTACAAAACTTCCAGGACATCATTTGAAACCCCTGGGCCACAATAAACAAACCAAAGCTTATATTGCCCAACAAAGCACTGCTCAAAAATGCAGGGGATTTTTTTATTTGCAGTAAATTGCATCAATTACCAGTTGTTCACTCCATCATCAGAGATTCTGAGGGGGATGAACTTGGAAGGATTGCACAGGAAACAAAATTTTAAAAACGGTGACAACATTCACAACATGCTCTGTCTTCCTGCAGTCAGTGAGGGGGTCATTTAAAGTGCAGCTTCCAAAAAACAAAACAGAAAATAAGGAGACAGCGAGTGTCTTAACATTGTTCCGGATCATCTGAACTTGAAACCCTTTTGTCTATATATCTTCATGATGGCAACGATGTTCTATCTGCTTTCTTTCCCTTCCACTCTCACACATATCCATTAGTAGGGCCCTGAGCCAGCGACGCCCATCAGCACAGGGCCAATGGGGTTATTTACCTGTACGCTTTAAGTTGAAGGCCCGGATTTTTGAAAGGTATTTAGGTGTTGCTGCGCTCAGCACGGCAATGATTTAGGCACCTAAACATTTTCAAAAGGTATTTAGGCGCTGAGAAGCCAACTTCCCCCTGAAAGGCTCCTAAGTGCCTCCCTTTTGAAGAGGAGGCTTAGGTGTTGCAACACTGAGTGCAGCCGGGCCTCAACAGCTTTAAAAATCTGGGCCAAAGCGCTTTGCTAGACTGGGGCATGAGAAGAGCTATAGCTGTGCTAAGCCAAGTCATGGGACTAGTTTTTCTTCCTGCATTATTGATGAAGAGTGACTTGCATTTCCCACCTTGACTAATTTACCATTATATCTAAGCTTATTAAACCCTAAAACCTTCACTGAACACACTACAGAATGAAGCAAAATAAAACAAATGAAAACCCCTTTCAATCATTAAAGGCTCCCTAAAGTATTTTCAAAATGCTCCTCCTGCCTAAGCAGTTCAGCTTTTCCAGTCCCTCTTTTGCTTTCTTTGTACCCCATTGCGTCCTTTTGCCACCTTAAGAGCAGCTGTTCCACACTGATTACACAGCTTAAAGTCAATTACGATTAACTATATACTTTCATTATCAGAGTCACCCAAAGTGAAGATCGGCTTTGTATATTTCACGACAATGCACTAATAGTTAGATCCCAGTGGAGGCCCAGCTCATCACTGGATAATTCATCAGGAAGTGTTTTTCATCAGGAAGCTCTTTTTCCTCCACGTGAGGACAACGGGAAAGCATATTCCAATAGTGGTTGAATGGAAACAATGGATGGAAGTCAAAGAGATCTGCATAAAGGAATGACTCCAATCCAAAGAGGAAGATATTCTCAAAAAAAGAGACAACAATGTATCATAATTTAAATATTAATGTAATTGGAGAAAGGAGATGGTTTTAATTATAGGAGTATTATTTTCATATTATCATCTTGTCTCTTATTAACTGACATTAAATAGAAGAGGAGAAAAGTTGAAAATTGAAAACATCATAAATCAGTCTCCATGGTATATTTGTGCTATATGGCTAAAAGACATGAATAAAACATTTGTCCATTTGGGAAATAAAATAATGAACTAACTGGACCAAAGTTCTCTTTGGTGTGAAATTTTGTAATATTTAAATCCATCAAGGTGTAAATAAATACAATGTTAGTTGACCGCAGGCTGCCGAAATGGAGTGTCTTTCACACCTCATGTATTTTCCTCCGTGATATGGCAGCCTCTGTGCTACAATCTGCCAATTTGGCATTTTAAAACTATTTATTAATGATCGTGCCGGTAGAATGATGGCTCATGCCTCAGGTAAATTATCTAGCAGCATCTTGCTGTTCCATTTTCAATCTCTCATCATATGGCTTTTTGTTTTTGATTTGTTTTTATGGGTTTTTGTAATAAGGATTCACCCAAGCAGTTGAGCTCTCTCTCCTCCCTCCAGGCTGGCTACCTAGATGCCCTAATAGCAGCCTAATTAAAAGAAAAACCACTCCAGATAATTGGCAGGCTCTGCTAATTGAAAACTGGGTAGATAATCAATTGGCCTGGGGAAATGCCCCACTCATATGCAGTAATATGGACTACCATCTGTCTGTTAAATTAGCCATGGTGAAATATTAACATATAAATGACTGACAAAAAGACGGTTTTTTAAGGAGCTCCCTTAATGCTGAGTATATTTCCTCCCTGGGTGAATCTTTCTTGCTGACAGGAGACAATGTCTGTTACAGGGCATTGGCTAGAACATCACAAGATTAGAAAGTTACAATATGTACCTCTGCCAGGGTCAGCTCCTTGGAGGTTAGACTGTAGGTTCTAGCTGAAGTTTCACCACTGCTGTAGGACTATAGAGCTTTCCCTCCAGAAAGCAAAACTTATAGCCTGACACAGTGAATAATGGAATCCCACTGCCTGTGATTTCTTTTTAATTTACCATGATTAACTAAACTTGTGACAATTAAAGTACTGTCAGCTCAGGCAAGCGAAGCATTGCACGTATCCACAGGGTGCTTATCTAATAGGAACAGCACAGGTGACAGAAATATGACCATTGTGAGTGGAAGGCAAAACAAGAATCCCAGCCCTGGAGCAAAAGAACATCTTCCATCAGGTGAGAGGTATTGTGTACACCATGGCAGCCCAGGTCCTAGTCTTTCCTAGAAGGATGCATTCAATCAAGCCCCATTGATTCTAACTGTACAAACCTATGATACCACCTTTGCAACTCAAAGGACTAGCAGCCAAACTACAGCCACTCTACTACCGACACAAACTGAGCTTGAACTCATCAGTCCCCGAGGCAAGGGTTCCATCAAAATATCTAGATCCTCGACCAGTGGAAAAAAGATCAACAGAATTTCTGGCTGCATAACCTGTAAAAACAACATGAAGCCACTGAGCTCCCATTGTGGCTATACACCTTAGCTGGCATGCCACACAATCCCTGAAAGGCAAAAATAGGTAGAGCTCGTCATGGGACTGCATCAAGCATGACTTATCCCCATCAGATGAGAGAGAAGAACACATGCAAATGTGCTTCCACTTCTCATGTTCTCATCTCCCTTTCTCTGCAGGACCTGGCCATCTTCTCCTTGCACCACACGCCAACTCCTGCTGGGACCCATGCACCCAAAATGAGTGCTTATAGCCTTAGAGCTGGTGGAACTTCACTAAAGCTTTAACCCAGCAGTGATGAGAGGACTGAGTCCCCGTATTAACCTGGAAGGGGTCAGTGGTATCCCATTATTGCGGAATGGTGTGGGGAAGGGAGTCTCTCTCCTGTCAAGAGTTCTGTTGACAGCAGGGAGAGAGTTCCCCAATTTGTTGGTTCTCAACCTTCTCCGTACCAAGATCACCTACTGGTAGCTTTCTCTGAAATCCCCAACCAGGGAGCATCTTTCCATTGAGTAGCATGGGGAAGGCAGGATGTCTCGACTCCCTGATTATCAGTGATTAATTATTTCTGCTACAGTAGCACCTTAAAGCCCCTGCAACCAACATCAAGGCATTGTACAGACACATAGAAAGAGACAGTCCCTGCCCTGCAGAGCTTACAGTGTAAATCAACAAGACAAATGGTGAGAGGGAAACAGAGGCTCTGGGAGGTGAAGTGAATTGCCCAAGGTCACACATCAGGTGAATGGCAGGGCTGGGAACAGAGCCTGAGAACCCAGACTCCAGTCAAGTGCCTGGTAAGGTACTCTCCTTCTCTCAGATTAATCACTACTCTTTTAGATGTGACGAGGCAGTATTCTCTGCGGCTGCATTCTAGTGGAGAAAGAGAGAGATAGAGAGCATGCAAGTGTGAAACATACCAGGAATCAAGCCTTCTTTTCTCTTTGAACCCACATGCACAGAATGTAAGGCATGCAACAGCCAGTTACAGTTAAAACAAGACTGCAACTCAAGCAAGGCATCTAATTTGCCTAATTAAAACTGTAATGACAGTTGTAAAACAAAAACAACATTAGATTTGCCATTTACAGGTTCCCATAAGCACCAGAAAAATGACTTTGGGGAAGCGTGTTATTTACATAGCCGGTGTTATATAATAGTCATAAAATCTACAGGTCAATTTATTTATTTCTATTGCAGCTTTCCAGCTGAATAGTAATCTATAGAGGCTTTTGTCTAAGGGCAAGTCTACACTATTGTAGACGGAGGTTATGTCAGTGGGACAGCATCTCCCGCCGCCATCGCATGGTGTAGCCAGCGCTTTAAGTCGATGTAACTTACATACCACTGAGCAACGTAAGTTACGTTGACTTAAGCGGTAGTGTAGACCAGCCCTCTGTAACTGAAGTGCCCAAATCAGTACTTCTGCGTAATACCCGAAGAATATTGACATCACTGCATTTCCCTCCAGTATAGAGATGTGATGTAGTAAAAACAGACATCTGAATTCTCCAAGGCAAAGTAAGCATATACCTTATGGGGGAGAGGGTTGGACAGTAGCAGGAGATACCTCTAGCTGGCTGGACCAACCTATTATCCAACCTAGTGAATTGCAAAAGGCCCAACTCTGCCTGCATCCTGGCTCACATTGAGAAGTTCACTGTGCCAATCTGGTGGGACTACTTGCTGAGCAAGGTACTCAGGTTGGTATGAGCTTAAGTGGCAGGATCAAGACCAACAGTTGTAGTACTGGGTGGCAGTTAGGAAAACTGCACATGGACCTACCACAGCCAGCACCAAGGGACCTCCACATCACCTGCTCAAATGTAAAACCACAGGACAGTCTGAGAATTCAGTAACAGATACATGCTGCATTCACTCGTTAAACTGTCAGTCACAGGTGAGACAGGGGAAAAACTCCAGTATGATGATGCTAACTAGTGTGCCGACACAGTTCTTAGATTAGCCAACCAGCCACCTCATCTACAGATCCCAAACTGTTGTCTAATGGAGCACACTAGGAACAAGCACATATTTTCAGCTACATACCCTATGTCATCACATCCCAGGGGGCTATCACCATAGCTCTGCAATGATGGAAATAGGACATAACTAATATCTCATGGCAAAGCCACATGTGGGGAACAAATATAAGGAAGTACTTCTTCACACAATGCACACAGTCCACCTGTGGAACTCATTGCCAGCAGATGTTGTGAAGACCAAAAGAATTACTAGGTTCAAGGAAGGATTAGATATATTCATGAAGGGTAGGTCCATCAGTGGCTATTAACCAAACTGGTCAGGGATTCAGCCTCATGTTCTGGGTGTCCCTAAACCTGAGGCTACGAGAAGCTTGGACTGGATGTGCTGATTAGGCCTCAACTGGAATATTGTGTCCAGTTCTGGGTGCCACATTTCAGGAAATATGTGGACAATTTGGAGAAAGTCCAGAGAAGAGCAACAAAAATATTTAAAGGTCTAGAAAACATGATCTATGAAGGAAGATTGGAAAAAAATGGGGTTTGTTTAGTCTGGAAAAGAGAAGATGGAGGGGACATAACAGTTTTCAAGTACATAAAAGGTTGTTACAAGGAGCAGGGAGAAAAATTGTTCTTAACTTCTGAGAATAGGACAAGAAGCAGTAGGCTTAAATTGCAGCAAGGGAGGTTTAGGTTGGCCATTAGGAAAAACTTCCTGTCTGGCTGGTTAAGCTTTAGAATGAATTGCCTAGGGAGGCTTTGGAATCTCCAACATAGGAGATTTTTAAGAGGAGGTCAAACACCTGTCAGGGACGGTCTAGAAAATATTTGGTCTTGCCATGAGTGCAGGGGACTGCACTGGATGACCTCGAGGTCCCTTCCAGTCCTATGATTCTATGATAGGGTAATTTAGCAAGTGATCCATCCCCTTTCTCCTCATTCCTTCTGAAGCATCTGGCACCAGCTACTGTCAGAAGACTGGATACTGGGCTAGATGGACCACTGGTCTGATCCAGTGTGGCTATTCTTATGTGACACATCACGTGTGCACAGGACAAGCATCCCTGAATCACATGAAAGATGTATAATCAAATCAACTAGAACCACAAAATGGAACCTGCACCACAGTTAACAAGCCACAGCAACCCTGAACAACCCAGCACTGTATATGAAACCTCAGTCAACACCTTAGGAATACACTAGGAGGTCCACAACGACTATGAACTATATGGACATGCCCAGGGCCGGCTCTAAGTTTTGCCACCCCAAGTGGAAAAAAAAGAGCACCGCCCCGCCGTAACACCCACCCGAGCACCATGCCGCCCTACCCAAATCCCCGCCCCCACGAGCGCTGCGCCACGCCACCCAAGTCCCCGCCCCCCAAGTGTCGCCCTGCCCCAAGGTGCCGCCCCAAGCACGTGCTTGGTTGGCTGGTGCCTGGAGCCGGCCCTGGACATGCCGGTGTTATGCTCTCACAGGAAGGCAGCCCTGGCACACTGCTTGCAGCGGCCATTGGCCCTGAGGGTAGGAGAATGCATGGGATATTTCACTGTGGCACATGTTCTTTCTGTTGTTAAGCTGGGGACTCTCACCAAGGCCTGCCACTGCACAGTGCATATTTCTCCACTCGGAGCCTGGAGTAGCTTTCTTGCACACACCTTATGTGCTGATCCCAGGACTTCTGCAGCAAGCTAAGCAGTGTCTGATGAAAGCTCCTGTTGCTTCCTGCAACGATATAAGCTAAGGACAACATCCAAGGGCTGCATGGTCTGAGCGGTTCTGCGAACCTGTAAAAAATTCTGTGCAGATTATAGTAACTCAGAACCGAAAGGATGCAACCGTACGCGGCATTACTGCACAACCACGTAACCAACTTGGTCTACAAGAGCTGTTAAAATGTAAGAGGTTAATGTATGAAAAGAAAGCCCAACCACTGCAATTCATATACAGGGGTTACCTTGAGATATCAGCCAACAGGTCTTTTTTGGCGACTGCTTTACTCTTCAGACAGGCACTTCTAATACAAAGGCAACGATAGCTATGGAAGCAGAAAAATCTAGGAGACAACACACATTACAGCATCTATGTTTAAGCTATTGTGTAATTGCATTGCATGTACAAACAGATACAAAAAATGTGAGGCCTTTAGATACCAAAAAACATTCTGTCCAATGCTAGAGTCCAATTCTCTGCACTTAGCACCCAATCTATCTAACAGAGGTGCCAGGAAAAAAAAAGAAGATTCTCATTGAGTAACAGGAGTTCCCTCTTACAGATATCACACAACAAATACAATAGTGGATTTCCAATTAATAGTAAAAATATTTATAAGATATAGGATCACATGTAAATCATTTATTAGGGCATATGACAGCAATAAGCATTGTAGGCAACCGTCTCTCCTCTTCAGATGTTCCCTATCTTTGCCTCAATCGTTTTGTCCATATTATATAAAAAAACTCTATGATCCTTTGATCCTTTGTTATGCTTCAGAGACAGCGAGAGACACTAATATTAAAATCTAGCACACTTAGAATTAAATCTGTCCATTTTAATTATCTTACCAAGGTCACAATCACAGTCTCAAATGTTCATTTCTTGCACGAGTTCTATTTTTATTTTAGCTTAAGCATCAGAACAAGTAACAGGCGAAAGTTTGAAAAGAGTATATACAAAGTTCCTGAGGCTAGAACTCATCTGTGACTCACCAAGTTAATTAACAGCTATGTCGACCCCATCAAGAGTCCAAATGCATTTTTGTGATTGAAACCGGAAGCTTTTCCAGATCTTGCACAGTGTCAGTTCAAACACACACACACACAGGTGGCAGCTTGGAGAAATGTAATTTATCATAATAGGGTGCTTTTATATTATGCCATAAGTAAACATGAGCAAATAAAAAATATTTTTTGGTATGATGTCTTGATACGTCTCCCTTAGATGTTTTCAGGGTGTCATCTATAATAAATAAAGCATTTACTGGGTACAGATGACACCTTAAACAAATCAGTGCAAGTCCCTAAAGGAAACAAGCAGCAGCATATTCTGCAGTATTTCATCATTTTGGAGCTGGTAGAACAAAACTGACAAGTACACAAGATAAATACTTTGTTCTGTCATGCAGTGTCACATTGGGGAAAATATGAAGTGTTGTCTGACCTTTGGAGAGACAGCCAAGAGAAGCCTTCTTCGTTGTTTTGTCGCGGGTGTTTTTGAAAATTTGGGAGGCACTGCCTTTTAGCAAAAGTACCTCGGGGCATTTCATGGCCAAGTTCCTGAGGGGTCGCACTCCACGGAAACTCAAAGGGGAATGGATGTGGGTGCATCAAGCAACTCTACATTCTGCAAGAGAACAGGGTGCAGCAAGATTGCAGAGCGCAAGCAGAGCCTGTGTGCCGCATTTATTATGGCCATGTGGTACTTACGTTACTTCATTTTCTTTACAGGAAAAAAGATACAGCAATTGAGTTACTGTAGATGGGAAACTGACGAATTCGTAGGAGTGAGGTTTTCCCTTTCTGTTGAAAACTTTGTGGTGGTGGGGGGGGAAAGAGTGTGAAATACGTAACATTCACTGGATTGACATTGCAGAAACATTCAGTAATTCCTCCAAAAGGAAGGCTTTGTCTGTGGCATAGACGAGGCATTGAAGATAGCATCTAAATGGTGCAGATTCTTATGGACTCTGGGGAAGCCCTTTCCCCAACCCCACAGCTCTGATGGAATCAGCACAGAGCTCTTCTCCTTCCATATGCTCTTCTGAACCTCATCACTCCCTTGCCACATGGCCAGTTTTGATCTTTACATACACTATACCCACACATGGGGTATTTATGGGAAAACAGATCCTAGGATTCATATTGGCCAGTAGTCTGTATTCAACTTTAAACACACAATCACAAATGCCCATTATGATCAAAGGCAGCTAGGTTTGCCCTTTAAATCTACCCTGGCCATTGCAAAAGTTCATTTATTTAATAATAATTATGACATTTGAGTGTCTTTAGTGTCTGGCACTCAAAGACACAGCCAGAGTTGGAAACAGCAATGGAAGAGGCATTTCAGTCCCATTTCCTTTATAAAGCAATATTCCAAATACGAGTCCACTCAGAAAACTTTATTAAACCCAGAAGTGCCCTTGATGAGAGAATGAGGATTAACAAATGCCTTACCGTCTAAAACCGTAGCATGACGGGTGCTTGTATATGAGAGGTTAGAATAAAGGTACACCCTGTCCTCTTTTGCCTGAAAACATTTTATCTATCATCATCTTGAGTACAACTGTGGCTATTGTGACTGATTGAGATTAGAAACAATACGCCTATTTTCCCCTCTGTTTGTAAAATGTGTTTACTATGTGCATTCCAAAACCATTGGGCCTGAACCAAACTACAATGAAGTCAATGTGAAGATTCCCCCTGACTTCCAGGGGCTATGGAGCAGTTTCTTTGGGTACAGTCAATTTCATTGTTTCCCTTGTACAGTTAGAGTGGGTTTTTAATTCACAGGGCAACAGAGGAGAGAAAAATATACATAAACAGAAAAACATGGCTGCAAAGGCTCAAATACTGGAAAGAGGACCCAGCGCCTGGTGAACTGTCAGAGATTACTTTTAAACACATTTATGAAACTGAATACATTCCAAGCATATGCAGTGTTGCTGTAGCCCCGTCGGTCCCAGAATATGAGCGAGACAAGGTGGGAGAGGTAATATATTTTATTGAACCAACTTCTATTGGTGAGAGACAAGCTTTCGAGCTACACAAAGCTCTTCTTCGGGTCTGGGAAGTGAGCTCCGTGTAAGCTCAAAGCCTGTACATCTTTACACACTGTTAGCACCTGAATTATTTCAATGTGTGAGAATATCTGAATAGCTCCCTCCCCTTTTCATTGAACGAAATACTTGCCCCATGATAGTAAACAAGAAGGCAGTCCTCATTAATTACAGTGTCACTTTTCTGTAACAACCTGCTGTTACAGAATCTCCATTACAAATTGTATAGATTTACATCAGCTTCACAGCTTTCACGCTTGTGCAGCTAATTACTGTGGAAGTGACAGATATGTCATTAAGTTGTTTGCAAATATAAAAGAATTGAATTATCAATGTGAAGAGATACACTTTTGAAAGCAAGTCCCTCTCAGTGTTTTACAGGCCGCAGTAGGTATACAGGAAACAACTCCAGACAGGCAGACTTGTGTCTGTAATCGTTAATGATATGCTTAACATTTGACTTTAAGTGTCATATCATTATCAATTTGTTTGGTATTCATTACCGCTGCTCTGATCATTATGAATTCATTTGCCAATTGTGTGGCTTTCACGTAGACTTCCATAGTTCCACTGTAATCCACTTCAGCATCAGTGAAGCATGAATTAATAAACATTTAACAATTAAATGTTCTAATCATTAGTTAGCTCATTAAAGGAAACAAAGCTTCAACCAGCAATGTGAATCATATCAAACTAATGTGACTCTTTGGACTTGAGTAGAGTCTTGACCTATTGATTTTTGTATTTTCCATGTAGCCCATCCATCCCCTCTCCTGAGAGGGATGCCCCTTCAGCGAACAATGCTACATCTTTTTTCTGCTTCAGAGATGTTTAAAGGCCGTTGTGATGATCCTACTCTTGAAATAAACTATCATCATCTAGATATTAGTTCTAGACATTGGAGGGAAAGGCTGTCAACTGAACCCAGCAAATATGGAAGCTATTCAGCACTGGAAACGCACTACTTCTATGGAGGGTACCCTGGATTAAGCAAATAAGATCAAAAGTGTGAAAAAAAGTCCATCTGAATACACATACTGAAAACGAGGCAGATTGGTTAACCACAGTACAGGTGATCTCTTTCAAGGTTTACCAGTAGGATGTATAGTCACAGTCTCTGATCTTATTGAACCCAATCATGTGGGTTTAAATCAATCATTCTCAGACACAGTTTTCCTATGTGCAAGTATTCACAGTGCAGCACCAATTGAAGTAACATTGCCTAGGGGACACCATGGCATCCTTCCCAGATATTCCAGCTTCCGAAGGCAATATTACACAGAGGAGAGATTCCGTTGAATCAATGGAGTTATGACATTTATCCCAGCTGAAGATCTGACCTATAATATGGCAGAAAATGTGACAACCACCTGTTCACAGCACCCTCAAACAGACTGAGTAGTTTGAATTTTTGGGAATATCAACAGGCATGGACATGTCCTGTTTCCCTAGCCATTCATCCTCTATTAATTTATTTCAGCCATAATACCCTTTAAGTGTAATATGAGCTAAAAATGGCATGCTACTTTATCCATATTAAACAAGAAAAATAATTAGTTGTAAGAAATAAGAGGAAATCCAAGTGATAACAGTTGATTTTAAGCGTCCATTAACTACTGCTAAATTGCAATGGAACACTTTTAGAAATACATATGGCATCCCCATGAATACTAAATGACTTCATTATTTTCACCGCTGTTAGAGTGAATACCAAATGACTTTTATAATAATGAAACTATTACCAGAAAATATTGCCCAGAAAAGAATAAAAGGAGTATGAAAACTGTTATTGCTTCAAATCTTTCCATCTCCTGATTTCACCAAAGTGTACCCAAACAAACAAGCAAAAAAAGAAGAGTTAATACAAGAAGAACGGGAGAAATTAAAGACAAGACGACTTTTTATAACAACTGTCTACTTCTTCCACTTCTAACTCCCTAAACCTGCCAGCAAAGGCCTTTGTAGCCTGCCTAGCCTGTTTTGTGTTTCCATAGTCCCTAACCTTGTGTGACTGTAAAAGCAGCAAAGAGTCCTGTGGCACTTTATAGACTAACAGACGTTTTGGAGCATGAGCTTTCGTGGGTGAATACCCACTTCGTCAGATGCATGTAGTGGAAATTTCCAGGGGCAGGTATATATGTGTAACCTTGTGTGACTGCTAACTCCTCCACTCCTGAAACTTCCTGACTGCTCAATGCCTCTTTAAAAAGCTTCTCTGCTACTGATTAATGGGAATTGGCAACCTGAAGTGACATATGTGGAACCCCTGCTGAGCTGAGTCGAACATTTTAAGGAGTTGGCATATCTAAATGAAAATGATGAACCATCTATTTCATAGACAGCAGTCTGCTGCCACTGAAAAAGAAAGGAAAAAAAAACACCTCTGTTGCTTTAAAACTGACATGGGCAGTCCTTTGTACTAAGAAACCAAGCTCCCCAATCGTTCTGACTCTCTATACTTAGGAACACCAATACTTTCCCCCTCGTTAGCCAATAAGACTTCAGAATTTCTCAGCTCATTATATATAATTTTTTTCTACCGTTATATTTCAGGTAGACCAGAGCCACATGGCTGAACATAAACATGACTGTAAACATCTTATTGTGCTAAACTCAGGCAAGAGCTTTTACTCAGATATATTTATTTAATTTCTTCATCTCTTAGGTACATGAGTGCAATTGTTCACCTCTTGCATTGGGTTCCCTCAAAGTTAGTTGCAACCAGCTTTTCGGCTGCAGCATATCTTAGTGCAGCAAACTCTGGGTTTTTAACAAAAGGAGCTACTGACTAATGTGTGCTGTTGCCAAAGATAATCAAGTAGAATTTTAAGTGACTACACCAGCACACTCCCTCCTCCCAGCAAGTGAAAGGGGCAAATAACTATATTTACTAGAGGACAGCCGGAGTTGATGATTATGTTCAGCAAGAGAAGCACTGTTTGGATGGGCTCATAACAATGTTGTGGGTGTGGGGGTTTCTTAACATTCACTTGCTACATCTTGTACTCTTTTCACCTGGTCATGGGAAATTATATTTCTCAAATGACAGCCAATAATATTGTACACTTCTTTAATATAAACCCATGCACTTATATACAGACAGACAACACACACACACACACACACTAAAAATAAACCTGGTGCTACATTTAGACGTAACCTGATGCTAAAGCAATATGACAGCTGGCATTTGTCTCTCTCAGGCAAACCAATGAAAGAGTTTAGTCATTGTGACCTGATGGATACTGCAGCAAATGCTGGGCTATTATTGGAAGATTAACAGATCCTGGTAAATGTGATGAAAGAGAGAAGTGAGATTTTCATGATGTGAAATTGGGAGTAAAGTATATTGTGGCAGTAGATGACAAGGCCTTGAAATGAGTTTATAGGCACGAAGAGAAGGCCGTAAGGAGAGGTAACCAAAATTCATAGGGTAGTTTAAGTAAATCTGATGTTTTATGTGAGACAGCTGTAATGCAGCTACGAGATATAGAGGGGAGGCATACCAATCTCATCAGGCTGAATGCTCTCCCTTTCATGGGAAAAAGAGAGTGCAGAACAGACACAGGGGGCTAGATCCTCAGCTGGTGTCAACTGATATGACACCTGCTGAGGATCTGGCCCAAGGAGTGCAAAAGGGCATGCAAGAGCAGCACAAGTCAGGGGCTTATCATCTCTCATCCTTCAAATCTGCAGAATCCCCCTAAATCAACACTGAAAGGCTGGAGGGCCGTGTTGGGGCAGGAAGGATGTGGTGCTGGAGATAACTCGTAAATATAGCCCTAGATACCCAAGAGCATATGTAACAGGAGTTGGTTGGGTTTTTTAGGGGAGATTACCCATCCCTTCTCCCAGCTTGTCAGCAGCTCTGTTTTCCTTCTCTGCATCTATCCCCCATGTCCCCAGTTTATAAAAAGAAGTGACTAATGCATCTTCAGCTGTGGCTACGCATTTTGTGAGCCCTTCCCTACCAGCCTTTGTGGCCTCGCCCCCAGAACCGAGGCATAGAGTGATTTCCAAGCCACAGGCCTGCGGCTTGTGCATGTGGGAAAGACAGGGAGAAAATGACATCAGCACCTCTGCCTGCCAACGCTGCCACATGAAGAAATTAAGCCAGCCTGTCTCCAAAACCTCAGCATGGGAGAGAGTGAACAGGGATGCACGTAAACAAGAGCCACCAGGAATATAATGGCCATAGAAAGCAACGAAGAATCACACGAGCAGTAGAGAGCATGACTGAGTAGCCAGTTCAGTTCGGTAGAGGGCAGTGTTATACACACTTCCGTTCATTACAACAGAGTCAGAACTGTACTGTATTCTATTATCGCTCCAACTGAGCAGGATGAACTGGACAAGACAGGCTTTAATGGTATGCCCCAAAATAATGGAGATGGAGAAATTGGTAGTATGGGACCATACGAATGAAAACATTCTGTTAATTGTAAACAAAGACCCAATCCTACTCCCATTTAAGTCAGCCGGGGGGTTGCCATTTAAGTCAATGAGAGCAGGTCCAGGACAGCGTGCTATTACAGTTCTGATTCTGATCTTGGTGTGAATTAGCACGAGCTGCACTGAAGTCAATGGAGTGACACTGGTGTTAAAATCAATGTGACATGAAAACAGAGGGAGGGATAGCTCAGTGGTTTGAGCATTGGCCTGCTAAAACCCAGGGTTGTGAGTTCAATCCTTTAGGGGGTCATTAAGGAACTGGGGTAAAAATCCATCTGGGATTGGTCCTGCTTTGAGGTCCCTTCCAACCCTGATATTCTATGAATTAGGACCACCATCTTTCCAGGATTATAACATCTTAATTATTTCACTTATTACCCAAGATGTTCGCTTTGTCAAACTCACTGTGGACTTCAAAATATTCAAAACATGAGATCACTAAAGATGGCATACTAACATGGAACTTAAACAACTGCAAAACCATCTCACATTAAACTTTTTTTAATTAAACCAGTAGGGTCAGTTTGGAGAACAATGTTGATGCTGAAATTTTCAAGTTACTACATTAAAAAAAATAATCAAAATACCATTTACCTAAACCTTTCAAAGGAAGAAGAATGATGAATCGATAGATGCAATCAAGTGTCCATTGTGCCGCTTCTTCTGCTACATCTCACCACTGTCTCCTACATTTTGTTTTAATTTAAGGTAATTTTTAATTGATTTATTATGATCTCAACTTACCTTAACTCTGTAGTAATACCTTAGAACGCAAGAAGGGAAAAACAACAGAATGCATAACGCTGGCATTAATATATTGTACTAGGCTATTAGATACACCTTTGTTCTCTTTTCACTCAAAAATTAAAATTTTTCAATCTCCTGGGTTTTGCTAGTTGAGAAGTAAGATACCTGCAGTTTCAAGCAATCTTGCAGAATGCAAGAGAGACAGAACATAGTTTTTATGTTTAACACTAAATGGCTTGAAGTAACATGGGCAATGCAGCACAGCACAAAATAGTGAAAACTTCAGTCTCTGGGTGCTAGGCTTCTCCTTGTTAGTCTGAGGCCTACTCTACACTACGCGTTTATACCGAATTCAGAGTTAAACCGATTTTATGCTGCACCGTCCACACAACGAAGCCCTTTATATCGATATAAAGGGCTCTTAAAACCGATTTCTGTACTCCTCCCGGATGAGGGGAGTAGCGCTGAAATCAGTATTGCCATGTCGTATTAGGGTTAGTGTGGCCTCTATTTGATGGCATTGGCCTCTGGGCAGTATCCCACAGTGCACCATTGTGACCATTCTGCAAAGCCATCTGAACTCGGATGCACTGGCCAGGTAGACCGGAAAAGCCCTGCAAACTTTTGAATTTCATTTCCTGTTTGGCCAGCGTGGAGAGCTCACCAGCACAGGTGACCACGCAGAGCTCATCAGCACAGGTAGCAATGCAGTCTCCTGAGAATCGAGAAAGAGCTCCAGCATGGACCGCACGGGAGGTACTGGATCTGATCACTATATGGGGAGAGGATTCAGTGCTAACAGAACTCTGTTCCAAAAGACAAAATGAAAAAAACCTTTGAAAAAATTTCCAAAGCCATGATGCAGAGAGGCCACACCAGGGACTCAGTATGGTGCTGTGTGAAAGTTAAGGAGCTCAGATAAGCCTACCAGAAAACCAAAGCAGCAAACGGAAGGTCCGGGGCAGGGCCGAAAACATGCCGCTTCTACGCTGAGCTGCATGCAATTCTAAGGGGGTCCACCACCAGTACCCCACCCCGTCCGTGGATTCCGACGTGGGGGTGGTAATCTCAGCCATGCCTGAGGATTCTGCGGACGGGGAAGATGGGGAGAACGGAGTGCTGTGTGGTCTCTGCAAGCTCGTCCTCCTCTTCCTCCTCCTCAACAGCCAGGAGCTTTTTCTCACCCTGACGGAATTACCCTCCCAAGCCACTATCCCACACAATGAAGCCATGGAAGGGACCTCTGGTGAGTGTACCTTTGTAAATATAAAAAACAGTTTAAAAGCAAGCGTTTTTTAATGATTTGCCCTGAGGACTTGGGATGCATTCGCGGCCAGTACAGTTATTGGAAAAGTCTGTTAACATGTCTGGGGGTGGAGCGGAAATCCTCCAGGGACATCTCCATGAAGCTCTCCTGGAGGTATTCCAAAAGCCTTTGCAGAAGGTTTCTGGGCAGGGCAACCTTATTCCGTCCTCCATGGTAGGACACTTGACCACGCCATGCATGTAGCAAGTAATCTGGTATCATTGCATGACAAAACCTAGCTGTGTATGGGCCCGGTGTTTGCTGGCATTCAAGTAACATCCATTCTTTATCTCACTGTGTTATCCTCAGGAGAGTGATATTGTTCATAGTAACCTGATTGAAATTCAGGAATTTAATTAAGGGGACAGAGATGGCCATTCCTACTGGGCTGTTTGCCTGTTGCTTAAAAGAAATCTTTCCTTGCAGGTAGCCAAGCAGGGGGAGGTGGCGGTGTGATTGGAGCTGAGCTTTTTCGCGTTTGGCTAGCAGTGATCTTCCATAATACCAGCCATGCGGTGGGGGGAGGAGTAAAGCGATCATCCCAGAGAATTGGATGCGGGTGTGGTTTCTGCTGCTGCATGTCAACAGGAAAGAAGCAGTACTGAACAGGCTTTGATTGCTGTTTGGGAAAGGAGAGCACTGTGTATATGAAGGCTGCAGAAGCTGAAAGACAATAGCTTACCATAGCCACATGCAAGCTGAATTCTGCTGCCCGGACCTGCGTCTGTGAGATCTCTAACACCAGAGCCGCAGGCACTCAATATTAAGATGCAAAATGCGACCTTGTAGTGAAATCACATATGCTATGTAAGGTGAATAGTGTTGTTCACTGTGAAAGAGTATAAGTGTTGTTCTATAAAATGTATCTTTTTAAATACTTCTCTCTTTCTTCCCTCCCTCCTACAGCTGCAAATTTTTCAAGCCTCCCTACTCCATCCCGAAGGCTCTCTCAGATAAGGCAGCGGAAAAAAAAAGACGCGAGACGAAATGTTCTCAGAAATCATGGAAGTGACTTGCAATGAAAGAGCTCATCTGAATGAGTGAAAGGACACAGTATCAAATTACAGGAAAGATGCCAGTGAACGTGAGGACAGGAGGGACGCTCGAGATGAGAGGTGGCGGCAGGAAGATCAGTGGTGGCGGGATGCAACGCTGGGGCTGCTGCGTGATCAAACTGACATGCTCCGGCATCTGGTGGAGCTTCAGCAACAGCAGCAGGATCACAGAATGCCGCTGCAGCCCGTGTAACCACCCTCACCATGTTCCATATCTTCCTCACCGAGACGTGTAAGAACGCGTGGTGGGAGGCTCCGTGCACCCGCCCACTCCACCCCCATGGGCAGCCCAACCAAAAGGCTGTCATTATTTTGAAAATTTTTTTAGTGGCCTTTTCCTTCCCTCCTCCCAAACCACACCCGGGCTACCTTGTCAGTTCTCGTCCTCTTTTTATAATGAATTAATAAAGAATACATGATTTTTAAATGATAGTGACTTTATTTCTTTAAGCAAGCTGTAATCGAAGGGGGAGGGTGCGTTGCTTACAGGGAATGAGTCAATCGAGGGGGCAGGGAGTTCATCAAGGGGAAACAAAACACAGCAGTCACACCGTACCCTGGCCTGTGATGAAACTTGTTTTCAAAGCTTCTCTGATGCGCACAGCTTCCTGGTGTGCTCTTCTAATCGCCCTGGTGTCTGGCGGCGCATAATCAGCGGCCACGTGATTTGCCTCAGCCTCCCACCCCGCCATAAAGGTCTCCCTCTTACTCTCACAGAGCTTGTGGAGCACACAGCAAGCAGCAATAACCAAGGGGACATGGTTTGGCCGAGGTCTGAGCGAGTCAGTAATGTGCGCCAGCGCACCTTTAAACGGCCAAATGCACATTCTACCACCATTCTGCACTTGCTCAGCCTGTAGTTGAACAACTCCTGACCACTGTCCAGGTTGCCTGTGTATGGCTTCATGAGCCATGGCATCAAGGAGTAGGCTGGGTCCCTCAGGATTACTACAGGCATTTCAACATCCCCAACTGTTATTTTCTGGTCTGGGAAGTAATTCCCTTGCTGCAGCCGTTTAAACAGAGTAGTGTTCCTGAAGATGCGAGCGTCATGAACTCTTCTCGGCCACCCCACTTGGATGTTGGTGAAACGTCCCTTGTGATCCACCAGTGCTTGCAGCACCATTGAAAAGTACCCCTTGCGGTTTATGTACTGGGTGCCCTGGTGCTCCGGTGCCAAGATAGGGATATGGGTTCCATCTATCACCCCACCACAGACAGGGAATCCCATTGCAGCAAAGCCATCCACTATGACTTGCACGTTTCCCAGAGTCACTACCTTTCGTAGCAGCAGCTTAATGATTACTTTGGCTACTTGCATTACAGCAGCCCCCACAGTAGATTTTCCCACTCCAAACTGATTCCCGACTGACCAGTAGCTGTCTGGTGTTGAAAGCTTCCAGAGGGCTATTGCTACTCATTTCTCAACTGTGAGGGCTGCTCTCATCTTGGTATTCTGGCATTTCAGGGCAGGGGAAAGCAAGTCAAAGTTCCATGAAAGTGCCCTAATGCATGAGAAAGTTTCGCAGCCACTGGGAATCGTCCCAAAACTGCAAAACTATGCGGTCCCATCAGTCTATGCTTGTTTCCCGGGCCCAAAATTGGCATTCAATGGCTAGAACCTGTCCCATTACCAGCAGGATCTCCAAAGCACAGGGGCCCATGGTTTGAGAGAATTCTGTGCCCATGTCCTCATCACTCTTGTCGCCGCGCTGCCGTAGCCGCCTCCTCCTCGCCTGGTTTTGTTTTGCAGGTCCTGAGCAGGGTCCATGCTTGCTGTGCTATGGAGTTTGCAGAGTTCACCCAGGAAAAAAAGGCACGAAACAGTTGTCTGCTGCTTTCACAGAGGGAGGGGTGAGGCTGTACCCAGAACCACCCGTGACAATGTTTTTTGCCCCATCAGGCACTAGGATCCCAACCCAGAATTCCAAGAGGTGGGGGAGACTGCGGGAACTATGGGATAGCTACCCACAGTGCAACGCTCTGGAAATCGACACTAGCCTCGATACGTGGACTCTCACTACCGAATTAATGTGCTTAGTGTGGCCGCGTGCACTCGACTTTATACAATCTGTTTTAAAAAACCGATTTCTGTCAAATTGGAATAATCCCTTAGTGTAGACATACCCTGAGACCAACTGCAAGCCAAGGTCATTTCTTTTCTTTAATTCTCTTCTGTCTCCTTTCTCAAGGCATGGGAAGAGAGCTTAGTTATTTCTGCATGGATGCAAGGTGAATGAGGCTGTTGCTTCTCACTGCAGTGCTATTTATTACAGATCACTGACATAATACAGGTTTTTCTTTTAAAAAAAACAAAAAAACATAAAAGGAGTTCTCTAGCATTATCTCACTCACTTTGCTGAAAGGAATATATATATATAATTTTTATTTATATATAGCGATCTGACATATGAGATGCATCAGCTTGTTTTCCGCGGAACTCCTGCTGGAAAAGTAAGCTACCCTGTCATTGTAAGAATTAAAATGCGACACACAATGTCAAAGAAAATATTACATACATGGAAAGTAAGTGACAGGTCCAATCTCCAGCCCCCTGAAATAGCACCAGTGTTTGAACTAAAAGGAAAGGAAAATATGATACAATCAATTCACATATATATGTGGACTTCATGGTGACCATCAGCCAGATTTATGAAATGAACGAAATATTATAAGAAATTAAGGGCAAGATCCTTAGCTGGTGGGAACTAATGTAGTTCCATTGACCATACCATTTACTCCAGCTGAGGATCTGGCTGCAAGAGTCTCTATGATTTAGTGATGGTCCTAGTTTTATTCCTATGCAGCCCATCCCAGTTTAATTCATAGTTTCAGATGAAAAGATTTTATAGATCTCTCTTCTGAGAGGAGTTAGCTGAGAGGACCAAGCAATAAATTGATGATAAATCAATTTTCCTATGCTGTATCCTGTAATCTGCTTTTTTCACAGGATACAGAGGGTTGTGTATAAAATAACATTCCCCACATGGTTTTAACTTAGGCTCATCCACCAAAAACCAAGAATAACCATGGTCTAATTTTATGCTACTAATTTTAACGCTTAATAAAAAAAATCCCATCCGTTATATTTTATTTCATGGACAGATTAAAAGATAATGGGATATACACCGAAGGCTGTGTGATAAGCGAGTTGCGATTGTGATTTATGAAAAAGCCAGAACCAACCACTCAAATGTTAATATAAAAAGAATCATGCATTAATTCTTTATGGGATGTGCCTCTGATCCACTCATGAGGTCGAGCCTGACAGCCCACTAACCCTTACAGGGCTTGTTAGTCATTTATTTAATCCTCACTCATGAGATCAATATTGTACTCTGCAGAGAATCATACGGTATCCTCTTGTATATCACCGCTATCGCTGAACAACATATATTAACCTTGTCCTTCTATATTTTCCCCCAGCAATGTCTGTAACATGAAAATCAGTTGCTATGCAGCAGGGATAGCTACAGGTTTGCCTGTTGATACTGTAATAATAATAAAAATGTGTACAAAGTGCATCTTGTCCCCAGGAATCCCAAAATGCTGTAGAGACATAGACCCCTCCCTGTGGGGTTGTCTACCATAGATCCCTAAATGGAGCCTCTTGGCCTGATACTCAGGCTTTTTGTAGGGAGGTGAGGAAGGGAAATTTACCAGAAACCTCAGGGACTGCCTTCCTAACCCCAGGATGTCACAGCCATAAGTAATGGAAGCTGGTCACTAGGAGCCAGTGGTGCTAAGACTTCTTAATTATGTCCCGACTATCAGCTACTTTATAGCAGCTAGTGTAGGGTGCAGTATCACCTGCTGCCACCAGGCAGTGAGAGTGGAGCTTCTCCAGCCACTGGAGACTGGGCAAATCTCTAGGCTAGGGGTTCTCAAACTTCATTGCACCGCAACCCCCTTCTGACAACAAAAATTACTACATGACCCCAGGAGAAGGAACTGAATCCTGAGCCCGCCCAAGCCCTGCCACCCCAGACGGGGCGGGGCGGGGCCAAAGCCAAAGCCCCAAGGGCTTCAGCTTTGTCCCTGGGCAGCAGAGCGTGGGCTTTGGCCCCAGGCCCCAGCAAGTCTAAGCCAGCCCTGGTGACCCCATTAAAACAGGGTTGCAACCCACTTTGGGGTCCTGACCCACAGTCTGAGAATCACTGCTCTAGGCGATACGGGCAGGGCTTCTGATATTCTGTTTTAACCAACGCACACTGATAAAGCACTCCCAAAACAAAAGACAAAATTGGTATTATACCTAGAAACCCAGGAACTGGTTGCTTGTATCTAAGGACTTGTCCACATTACTGCGCCGTATAGACTACAGAGGTGTGATTTCTCAAGCACATTAACATGCTGTGCATTAACCGGTCTGTGTAGACCCTGCCAGTGCTCACTAAAGGTGCCCTAATGCGTTTTAACATAGTGCTTTTGAAACTGTACAGTAAGAGCATAATAGGGAACATTAAAGTGATTACTCATTACAGTCTATATTGCTGCAATGAGAAATGTATATAATATATACATTACAAGGGATACTTAGGACAGCAAATCCCCATGCGACCTTCCACATCATCTTTTTTGCATGCATAATTCCCATCAAAGTGACTGGGAATTTGTATGGAGACATTTTCCAGGATCAGGTCCACAATGACCATAAAATTTGAAACATATTTAAACTGTTGCTTTCTGCAAGCATCTCCCTACCCTTGTCACATTTTTCTTCTCTGGAATCTCATGATGGATGATGAGTCAAAACGTATTCAATAAAACATTGGCATAAACCAATGAAATGGTGCATCAAAAAAAAAGAAAAAGAAATTTCTCAATGCCAATCACACACAATGATTGTGGTTCTGGTCGCTTTGTTCAAATCTGGAAATAATCCATTATAGTCAAGCATAAGGTAGATTCAATAAGCAGTGTCATAATTGTCAAGGTCGTTACTTTCAACTAGCTCATATGTAAAATTAAAAAGACAATGGTGTGTGATTATTATTTTGCTGAGATGCTAGATGATTGCAACTCCTCTCACTGGAAAGTCCTTTCAACATGATGACATATTTAGATACTAAACTGGAGACATGGGGTACATTTTCAAAATGCCTCAGTAACTTAAGTTCCTAAGTCCCCTTTTCAAAAGTGACTTAGGCACTTAGAAACCTAATGCCTGGTTTACAGTTTCTGTACCGATAGAACTACAGTACAATTTCTGTACTGGTACAACTATGTCAGTGATGGGTATAACTGTCTACTAATATACTGGTGTAAGCAGAGTCAGGATAAGCTCTACCCTGACATCTGGTGGAAAGAATTTCAGAGAGTGTATTTGCATAGGCACGCCTACCCTATCCCAGACTCCCAAGCTGTGGGACTGCTTGGTGACAAATTGCTCACCCTCAGTTGGGCGGTACTGGCTAGACATGGGACATGGGTTCCAAAATCCAGAGAATAGAGAAAGGCTAGGGACAGGTATTTGTGCCTGATGGTGCAGTCTCCCTGTGGAGCCAGAAGCACCAGTTGCACCCCCCTCCTCTCTCCACTGTGGAATGTCAGAGATGATTTTTTTATTCCCTCAAGAATTTAAATACAGGTTACTGAGCTGAAATCACTTTGGGCTAATGGTGCACTAGCACTGGGGCTCCCCTACTATGAGCTGGAATCACTAAGAGCTGAAAATCACTAAAAAGCTAAAATCACTGAGCTGAGAGCACTGAGTACGGTGCTAACTAGTGGGGAGCCCAAAGCTATACTGTGGAACAGAGCTGCTGGCGGAGTGGAGCAGTTTGTGGGGACGGCTGGAGCGGATCACGGGACAGCTGGTGGCAGCAGAGTGGCTGACAGAGCGGAGTAGCTGTGGGACAGGTGGAGCGGCCCACAGAGCGAGCGGAGCCAAGCAGTTTGCAGAGAGAACCGGAGCAGCTCATGGAGCAGAGCAGCTGGTGGAGCAGAGCAGTTTCTGAGGACGGCTGGAGGAGCAGCGTGCAGTGGCTGGTAAAGCGGAGCAGTTCGTGGAGAAGGCGGAAGCAGAACCCACGGAGAGGCAGGGCAGTTGGCCCCGGACCACGTAAGGTGCCCCTTTCTATCCAGGCTGGGGGGAGGGATCTCTCCAGATAAACTCTCTAACTCTGGGGTGGCACTGACCAGAGACTTTTGGGTTGTTGGACTTTGGGGTGATTGGACTTAAAACTCTAAGGGGAAAAAGGACAGTGCCAAAAGTACTTGGAGGTGGGTTTTTGTTTATGGTTTGTGTTATAACCCTGTTTGTGGTGTTTCTCCAATGGGATGCCGCATTAATTCCTTCCTTTATTAAAAATATTTTGCTCCACTCAGACTCCGTGCTTGCGAGAGGGGAAGTATTGCCTCCTAGAGGCGCCCAGGGGGGTGTGGTATGTGAGTGTCCCAGGTCACTGGGTGGGGGCTCGAGCCGGTTATGCATTGTGTTACTGAAACGGAACCCCTGGATACTGAACCCGGCCCTTGTTGCTGCCAACTCAGAGGGGCAGAAGGGTTACACTGGTACAATCCCTACTGCAAATGCTCTAATAAAGGTACCTTATACCAGTATAACTTATTGCTCTTCTCATATGGGAATAAGCTATACTGGTATAAAAGGGGCTTAGACTGGTATAACTGCATCCACACTAGGAACACTGTACCATTTTAATTATCCCAGTAGAGTTGAAACGGTATACCTGGCGTTTATGCCACTATAGCTTTGTTGATCGGGGTGAGAAGAGGTGTGATATCTGACTGACATTGCTGGAAGAAGTTCCTACTGTAGATGTATTTACTGGTACAGCTTGTCTTGCTTGAGGAGGAGACGGGGGTTAGGATCCCAGTACAAAAAGCCGCTTTGCCAGTAGAGCTGCGTCCACACTAGGGCTTGGCCTACATTTAATAACGTACACCAGGAGACCTACATTGGTTAAAGGTGTGATTTTTTTTTAATCACCATAGCTATGCCAGTATAAGCCCTAGCATAGATGCAGTTATGCCAGAAAAAAAAATGTCCTTTTGCTGATGTAGCTTATTTTGTTCAGAGAAATAACTTTTGCTGGTATAAGCTGTCCTTACGAGGAGGATAGTTATACTGGTCAACCCCTTCTAGCATACGAATGCTTGGCTAGTATAGTATATGGTTATTCCTATTCCTGGTACAATTATCCTATACTGGATTCCTACTGGTAACCTCTTCTTTCTGAGACAGAGCTTCAGTCTCACTGAAAGCCAAAGCCCCTTATGCTCTAAGTCACTGGTAAATTAAAAAAAAAGAAACTGTCATCTTTTCTCTTCACTCCCGCCCTCTCCATCCCCCCGCAGAAAAGGGAAATAGCAGCTTTTGAAATCAGCATGGTGGTCTAGTTGTAGTGGTCAGAACCAGTATGTGGGAGAGGTGTCTTCATTGTCCAGCAGAGACTGGGATTACTTACGAAATGATGAACGTGCACAAGAGACAACAATGGCCTTGCCAGAGACAAAGAGAGTTGTGGCTCTGGTAAGAGCCGCTGGAAAAATTCCAACCAAACATTTGATTGGTCAGAATTTGCTGAAATTGAAACATTTTGTAGTGACAGTTTGAGTCTGCCGAAGTGCCAATGGAACCCTGCATGGTTTCCTGACAACTTGCTGGGTTCCTCACAGTCAGGGACCCCAGGATTTCCTGAGTCTATGGCTCTGGGGCAGCTCCAGGCAGACTGCCCCAGTTGAGGGCTCTATTCCCCTTTCACCAAAAAATTTGAAATGTTTGGTCTTCATTCCAAATCAGAACTAACTGAACTGTGAAATACTGAAATCTCTGTTATATGGAGTTTCCTTTCTCTGCCAAGCCTAATTATGGTTTCTAGAGGGAGTCCTGTCCAAACCTCCCTCTGAGATGAAGAAAATAGCCACAACACAGGAGCCCTGGAGTTGGAAAATTTAGTATAGGCTTGCTTTGGAAGGCAATCTGCTCTAATGGCATGTAGGATGGGAATATGGATCTCTGTTGCTATGTAAGCAGCAGGTTAACACACTGGACAGTAAATTTACTGTAGTCTCCAATTCATAAAGATACTTAAGCACATTTCTAACTTTATACACATGAATGAGTTCTTGCCTCCTAAAAACAGGACCATATTTGCTTACAGACCCTCATAACTTACATCTGGGGTTATAATTGACATGTCAGTTTCCTCAATTTTTCTTAGGAGCCACATGAATCCTCCTGGCTCTAAAACACGGGATCCATCTATACGTATGTCATAGCTGATTTAAAAAAAAAAAAAAGAACTACACTAGTGGGCTTTGGATGAAAGGAGGAGGAATCAGACATGCAGTTATGTTCCTCCTGAGATATTATCTTTAGGAAAAAAATCTGAACCTGAAATGCATAGATACCCAGGCCAGAAGAGATAAATGTGATCCTCGAGTCTGACCTCCTGGATAACACAGGCCATATAGCTTCTCCAAAATAATTCCTCGAGCATTTATTTTAGAAAAACATCCAATCATGATTTTAAAAGTGTCAGTGATGGAGAATCCACCAGGACCCTTGGTAAACTGTTCCAGTGGTTAATTGCTCTCACCTTTACAAAAATTAAGCCATGTTTCTGGAAATAAAATAGAGGCCAGCATAACAGAGGCAGCTTTAAGCTAGGGAATAAGTAATTAGACTGGGAGGGAGGAGCTCTGAGGTGTTGTTCCTGGTTCTGTCACTGACCTGCTGTGCAAACTTGGGTCAGTTACTTCACCTCTCCATTCCTCGTTTGTCTTCCCACCCGCTCGCTCTGGTCTCTTTGAATTGTAAGTTCTTTGGAGCAGGAACAGTCTATCACATTTGTACAGAACCTAGCACAATGGGGGCCCGGTTTTGGTTTCAATACAAATACACTAATTGTATTCCAGAATTGTAACTGTAAATAAAAAAATAAAGTAAGATGTTTATTATACAGAGTGAACTTTGGCTACATAATTTACCAATAATTTTCTAATACTTCTATCCAGCTGCATGTGTGTTGGAATCATCTCATGCTTATGCA
Source organism: Gopherus evgoodei (assembly GCF_007399415.2). NCBI lineage: Eukaryota > Metazoa > Chordata > Testudines > Testudinidae > Gopherus > Gopherus evgoodei. The sequence continues at coordinate 13,746,655 of NC_044332.1, read as the reverse complement.
TCCAGATCATCTGAAGTTAATAATATTCATTCTGGGCAATGTTGAATTTGCTATGGCATGCCTTATATCTTGCAAGTATTTCCCTTCAAATACTCAATATTGTTTATTGTATGTTAATTGGAAGCTTAAAGGTACTTCTCTGATCTCACGATCTCTCTCATGGTAGATATGCCATTCTTCATTTACAGAGATATAACAGTAACCTTTCAATGCAGATGACATGAACAAGGATTTGTGAAGGAGGAGGGGAATACAATCAAAAATGTGAAGCTGTGCTTTACACAATGAATATTTAAGACCGGATTTGCAAAAACTGGGTAATTTTGCATGCAAATGGACAGTTACACATCTAACTGGCCATTTGTACATGCAATCATATGCACAATTACCTAACTGCATAATTGTGTGGGCTTAATTTTGTAAACTAGGTCTTTCATTTTTGGTTCAAACACAAACACATCTAATAAATAGACACTGACTTTTTTTTTTGGAGGCAAAACATCAAGATATATTGAATCAAAAAGTAAATATCAATTGAATATGTTGAGGTTTATACTATTCCAGTACGAATAATGGGCCAGGTACATGGCTGATGTAAATCTGGGTAGCCCCAGTGAAGTCTAAAAGAGATACACCAATTTACTGAGCTGAGGATCTGGCCCTTCAAATACTGATGTTGTCAATATAGGCATATGTATTTTTGCAAACATTTTAAATATCCTCATTAGACACACTGGCAAATTTCCCTATTGTGGTCATGACTTTCTTTTGTGTAACTGTGTTGTTGTGGTTTTAAAATGACATTCTAAAGGGAAATGAAATTAGAAGTCCATTAAAAAGGTATCATTAATAAGCCAATCAGGAACTAGGTATGTGCATATGATATAATCAGCTGTACCTTGACGTCAGAGAAAATTACTATTGGCTTTGAAGAATCAAGTACAATGCAGTCATTTGCTTATGTGATCTAATTACTTAACATTGCTACATAATTTAGTATTGGTGACTTCCAAAAAGAGTGGGGGTGGGGAACCCCACAAACAAACTTTCTGGATCACCGCAAGTCTATTTTCAACCAATTACAAGCTAGAATATTTTTCTTTTGTGCAATAATACTTTAAAGAGCATCAATTTTCATGAGAATCTCATTCATGATTCTCAGTCATTTTACACGTCAACCAAAAGCTCTAAGATTAGCTGTCACAGCCCTCAAGTTTTGGCCAAACATCAATTTTCTGTGTGGATGATGCATTAAATTTAAGGCATTCATTGCTGTTGCAGGCAAAGTAATATAGCAATTACTAAGCTATTTCTGACTTACAAATCCATAACTAATCATATTGTTGGAACCAAAACACAGAGAGGGGGGAAAAATGAAGTTAAAAGAATGGTTAAAATAAAGACAAAGAAAACTTATCCACTACCAGATCCATCAACATGTATTGCAAACCTAAGGGCACCATACTGAATACTACAATCTCAGGCCATGAACACCGCTTTGAGAGTTTAAGTGTCTTTGGTAAAACAGGAATACCAACAGAATACAAATACTAAAATAAAATAAAATGATTATTAAGCAGTTATTCCAATGGTTCTTAACCTACTTACCATTCTGGGCCGCATATACGTCTCTCTCTGTGTTATCTGTGCCACATCCTCACAATATGTATACTACACGTATGGCCCTGAGGAAGTCACATAGGCCGCAGCTATGTGTGGATTGGGCCTAGAGTGACCAGATGTCCCAATATGCAGGGCTCTTTCTTACATAGGGGGCCTATTACTCAGCACCCCGTCCCTTGCTATCTGGTCACCCTAATTGGGCCATGGGTGGAGAACCACTGGGTTCTACTATATCAAGGTTGAAACAGCATACTGAGATCTTAGGACAGAAAGCACTCCACGGTACAGGTCTGATCCTGCTCCCATTGAAAATCGATAAGATCAAGTCATGTAAGTGCAAAGTACTACAAGAGATGTTAGTGATGTCACTAGAACCTGGAAGGTGTGCACTGCATTATTAATACAGAATTTCATTATGGTACATGAGACAGCACTAGATGTACAACTTAGTCCATGTCTTTGGTATGTTATGCAGCACTAAAACAATTAAAATGCTATAAAAGTTATGAGCTTTTCTTGGGCTTTAACAAAATCATATTTCGCAGATATGATCTTCCTAGTTTGAAATACAGCTCTCTGATGATATCATGGCTGTGAAATGCTGGTATGACTTTCTCTGTGAGCTCTGTATTATCTAAAAGGTATATGTTTTAAAAGAAAATTTCAGACTGCAAGAACCAGAAGCCAAATTCTACCATAAGTAACCCCAATATAAACTTCAAGTAACCCAACTCACTTCTATGAAGAGTCTTCTCAAAAGACAAGCTCTCTCCCCAAGAGCAGAGAAACAAACTGATTATACTACTTGCTATTTATATAAAAATATTAACTCAACCGTTTCTGTTAACTCCAGTGACTTCAGTGGAGTGATTCCAAAGTTATGCCACCATAATAGAGATCACCCATATAGATTTCATCCATACACTGGAACTAGTGACTGAGTCAGCTTGCAGAGGGCATGAAATAGCAGGGATCAGATCACAATTTGCTAAACAAAATTAGCTGCATGCCATTCTGTTTGTGTATCAGGTTCCTCTGCTCATGGCATGCTAATTCATGCAACAATCAGTACAGTGCAATAGAAAAAATAATAGAAGTATCTTTCAAAAACAAACCAAACAAACCAGTTATGTGTTATTTTGTCTTCTTTACATACAGCTTTGTGCACAATCAGTATTCGTGTCCCGCACTTTGTTAATAGCCACTAAAGAATTATATCTATCAACCACTTCGCTCTCCCAGTTAATGGGGAGTACATTTTTAGAGCACTTGATATATCAACAAGGACAATGGTTGCTAAATTTGAACTTAACAACAACTGGGGAAAAAAAAAAAGTTAGCTACTCCACTGATATTTTTACACACTAGAGAAATCTCTCCCCGAAATATATGAGGTTCTCTCTTTTTTAGTAACAACTTTTATATAAAATTATAAAACACTGAACTCTAAACATTACCAGAGATCCTCAGGCAACAACCATTTTAATGTAGATGTGTACCTTTTATTTATTTCTTTACTGTCAAAGATAAAGAATAAAAATATGCACATTCTAACTTAGCTTCCATGGGTCAAAAATGTTAAACAAGTAGTTGAGTGGTTGCCAAAATTCAACTGATACACACACCAGTCTGTATACCAGGATATTCAAAAATCTAATGGAAAAGAATAAAACTTACAAACAAATGTTGATCATTTTGTCTAGCTATTGTTACGTTATTGGACTACCTAAACTTCTAGGTTTAAAATGTTCACTATTTCAGTATTATTTAAATGAACACAAGTATTATTCTTCAGAAGACCCAGTCCCACAGGTGCAGGATGCTTCTGATGAGGCTGCGAGCACGCTTTGCTCCCATTGCTTCCAGTGGGGGTCGAGAACACTCGGTACCTCACAGAGGTCCCAATTTCGCAAAGTACTCAGGCACATGCTTCTCTTTCACTGTGGGGCGCAAACAGCAGTATAGACGTTCAGGCTCAGGCTGCAGCCTGGGCTCGGAGACCCTCCTCATTCATGGCCCGGGCTCCAGCCCTAGTCCAAACATCTAGACGGCAATTTTACAGCTCTGTCACTTGAGCCAAGTCAGCTGACCCAGGCCCAGCTACAGCTGTTCCACAGGCCTTTTATTGCAGATGACACGTACCCTTGGGCACGTTTAAAAACTGTGCCCAGTGTCTTTCTATTGACTGTTCAATGGAAGCAGTGTCTGTCACTATCTGTGAAGCTGGAGTTAAACTTGTGTCAATATTTCCCAAAGTTTTACAGTTTTCCAATTCATTTATTAAAAAACTACTAATTTAATATCAAACAAAACTGGGTATAAAGGGTCTTTTGACAACAAGACTTTTTTCCATGCCTTTTATAAACATCCGCCTTTGTTTGCCTTGGTTATTTGAAAAAAAAAAAAAGTTAGACATTTTAATTTCTTAATACACATCTATCAGGCAGTTAGTCTACTGTCTGGTCTAATTACATGATGCATTCCAGAAAACTGACATGAAATTTTAAAAGTAATTTGGGATGTGCAGCACTCAACATTCAGCCTCTAGAGTGCTGGAGAAAGCGTAGCCTCATGAGCAAAAACTAATAACAAGAGATTTGACTGCAAGAAATGCACGATGACAGCAGGGCAAAGGGACACTTTTCTTCACCCCCATCTGCAAGTAGGGCTCAGGACTGCTACTCCGGCACAGTATGGGAAAGAAAAGTGGATGCAGTGGATCCTGGTTATGTATGTAACCACAGGCTAGGGCTTTTAAGAGCTGCAGCGGAATGTTGCTCACAGCCATTGCTGAGGTGACACTGTGCCTCTGGTCAGTCACAACAAAGAAGTAGTAAAAACACTGACAGCTGAATGTAAACAGCTTCACATGACAGTTACTGGTCTTACAGAACCCAGGAACAAGACTGAACATTCCAAAGCGCCATCTACTGACACTTTATCTATTAACTATTCTCATATATATGTGTGTGTCTGCTTTAGACAACAGCTATGCTTCCACTTTCCTGCAAAGAGAACTTTGCAGCATGTAGAACAGTGTTGTGGGGTCTCTGAACCCAGCAATAGCAATGAGGTGATTCATGTTCATATGCAGCCTTACGTGGCTATGTCAGAGATTGCAGGATTTGCACCACAGTGTATGGTACATAACATCACTGTACAGTAGGATAGACAGCAAAAGTTTCAGTGGCTTTTTCTGAGCCACAGGACCTAGTGATGGAAAAAGACTTTACCTAACAGGTCATAATCACAAAAGGCATGTTATAAAATACACTTTAGAGACCACAGACAGAGGGTGTTTTCAACCTTAGGATCTGATCCTGCCATGAGAGAAACAGGCTTTTGACAGCAAGAAAAACCTCTACACATTGGACCACACATGCCGTGGTGCTGTTGCAAGATGAAGCTACACATATGTACAGCTGTCTGTAGAACAGTGCCCTGGAAAGATCTACATCACACATCTCCATTTTGTGCCCATTGCGCCAGACATGGCTTTAGTAGAAGGGGAGAGGCCTGAGTGTATGTAGGTTGTATATACAGACTACGTGCTGGTGAGGTGTGGTATGAAAGTTCTATCCACGTGAATCTAGCATGGCTGCATTACAAGCAACAGCCAACAAAAATGTGTAAGAGACCACGTACTCTTCAGGCATATAGCACATGTTACCAAACAAACCAAAAAAACCCACACATCCTTACAAATAGCTAGGAGTTTTTAAAAACAAGTTACCAGTACAATTTCAGACCTCTATATCATTATTATAACCTTAGTTACTGCAAGTCTAACCACACAGGACTCAGAGGAAAATTATAATTAATACATTTTAGAAACTCCTGAAATTTACCTAAAAAGACCTTTTCTTTGCATAGTAATGTCACATTTTTAAAGATTTGATAACATGCAAGTCTTCCAGCTGTGTCCACTGCAATTCTCCCATTTCCAGTAAGAAAAGGTCTGACATCACGGGGTACTAAAGACAGAAGCAAAAGCTTTATATCACTGGAAAGTGGGGAACCTTCCTGATTTTCTACTGGTAGGAAGGTCCCGTTTCTAGTCCTAATGGATCCCAGGATATTAGAATCTAATCCTACTCCTGATGCAGGACTGAATATTGCCCATTTTCCACCTTATATCTGTGTAATTCAGGGAAAGGAGGAAGCATTTCTCCAGCAGGCTGAAAAAAAAAAAATTGGCAGCTGTCTGAAGCCGTTGAGAGGCTTGGAACATTAGGAGTAGTCCTGGCAGACATGAGGCAGTGGACGCTGTAGAAATGAGGCTGTCAAAGATGCATTAAACATTCCATTTATGACATGACTCTGCAACGAATCACATGGACTCCACCGCCAAGTATGTGCTACATTTATATATGTACATCCCCGAACCAAAAGTAATAGTTACATCAGCACCCTTAACTCTAAGTTAACTATAGCACTACCATTAAAAAAAAAAATCAGTTAAGATCACTTACATAATTGTTCTCCTATCCTACAAATTGATACATTTTGTTCTTAAAAATATTAACATACAAAAATTCAAATGTACAGACCCCAACAACAGCCTTAATAGACTTACAGGACAATGTAGTGTAACTGATCTTAGAGTTGTGCTCTATCACACAGACGCTTTGGGGCTCAACCCAGACCAGCAAAGGGAAGTCCCCACTTACCCTGCTACCTTGGGTGTCTCTGGGTAGTGCAGCTTTGGTTTGACCCCAGCAGCCTGTTTACAGCATAATAGCTTCACCTTGGCTTTCACCAGTCTGGCTACTCCTCACAAGGTAGCACCAATACCCTCCAAGTCTCAAGTTTTCCCAAAACTGTCTGCCCTGTAGCATCCAATCCTTCTACCTGTAGCCCTCACAGAACTCTAGTTCGCTGCTTCTTTAAAGAGACAGTACACAGCACCAATCTGTTAATTTAGCTAAGGGCTCACTTCTGTGACAGACAGCACTGAGATGGAGTGTAGTAAAACTAAAAATAAGTGTATTAGCAAACAGCATAGGATTAAATGTTTCTGGTTTTAAGCTTTGCCTGAAAAACACATTTTAAGAATATATTTCCAGCACTTATTTATGTTTCTTCATCTATCACCCGTGTATATGCTACGGAATAATATGAATCACCAGCACGTCGCCAGTTTACATATAATACCTTACATCAATGGTTCTCAGACTAGGGCTGCTGCTTGTTCAGGGTAAGCCCCTGGCGGGCCAGGCCAGTTTGTTTACCTGCTACATCCACAGGTTCAGCCGACTATAGCTCCCATTGACCGCAGTTCACTGCTCTGGGCCGATGGGGGCTGTGGGAAGGGCGGCCAGCACGTCCCTCGGCCCGCATCGCTTCCCGCAGCCCCCATTGGCCTAGAGCGGTGAACCACAGCCAGTGAGAGTCACGATAAACTGGCTTAGCCTGCCAGGGGCTTTCCCTGAACAAGCGGCGGCCCTAGTTTGAGAACCACTGCTTTACATGACATTAGGGCCATATTCTCTACCTGAAAGGTGAGTATGTCAGACTCGATAAGTTAGTTGGCACTGCATAACCCAGCAGAGGGCATGCCAATATATTATTCTGTATACTTAAAACATAAATATATGTTTATATGATCTTAAACCCATATTTACACAATACACACTAAAAGCTCCGAAGAAATCATAATATATGACCATGTCAATGGTCATGCATTATGAGAATTATTTTCAATTTCCATAAAAACAAAATGCCTAATTATACCCCACAGATTTTAATAGACTATTATGATCATCTAATCTAACCTCCTGTGTAACGCAGGCCATAACTTCAGATTAGACTGAAGCATATGTTTTAGAAAAACACCTCATCTTGATTTAAAGATTTCAAGTGACAGAACAACTACATTTCCCTTTAGGAAGTTGTTCCAATGGCTAATTACCCACACTGTGCACCTTATATCCAGTTTGATTTGTCTATCTTCAGCTCCTAGCTATCAGATCACATTATGACTTGTTTGCTAGGTTAAAGAGTCCTCTCTTATTCTAGGTACTTACAGACCAGATCAAGTCATCTCTTGGATAGCTAAGTAAATGGAGTCTCTTACTTCTCTCACTATCAGGCAGGTTTTCTAGACCACAAACTGTCCTTGAAGCTCTTCTCTGAAGCTTTTCCAGTTTCTCCAACATCCTTTTAGACGTCTTGACACCAGAACTGGACACCATATTCCAGTAATGGGCTCACCACTGCTAAAGAGAGAGGAAGCCTCATCTCCTCACTGGTCTCCTGCTCATATATCCAAGGATCATGGTAGTCTTGTTAGCCACAGCATTGCTTTGGGAGCTCACGTTTAGTTGATTACTCAGCGTGACTCCTATGCCCTTTTCAGAGTCAGTGTTTTCCAGTATAATTTCCATCCTCCCCCAAAGTGTGGCCTACAATCTTTGTTCCTACACGTATGATCTTGCATTGGCTGTATTAACACACCTGGGCCCTACTGAAGTCAATGAGATTTTGCCAAAAGGGATCAGGATTTCACCAAAGCTGTTTATATAACTTTTACTTCTGGGTCAGTGCAGAGTTTGAACTCGGGATCTCTTGCACCTCCAGTGACAGTCACAGCTCTAAGCCAACAACCCACTTTATCAAAGAAAAGGGACTCTCCATTCCTTGGTCAAGTTATCCCTCCTGTGTGAAAAGGGGCTTTAGTCAGCCACCTTCGCAGCAGCATCGCCCTTTTTTTTGGGCATCACAGAACTATTCATGGGGCAAGATTCAAGCATGGGGAGCAGGCTGACCATGGAGAAAAGTGTGCCGAGCCAGGAGAGAAATGTGCATCATCTCCTACTGACCTCAGAGGAGGTCTGTAATTACATCTCCATAGCCCTTGCATGCATTAGAATCATCGAAACATAGGGCTGGAAGGGACCTCGAGGTCATCTAGTGTAGCCCCATGAACAGAGGCAGGACCAAGTAAACCTAAACCATCCCTGACAGGTGTTTGTCCAGTCTGGTCTTTAAAAAACTCCAGTGATGGTGATTCCACAACCTCCCTTGGAAGCTTATTGCAAAGTTTAACAATTCTTATAGTTAGAAATTTTTTTCTACCTAACCTAAACCTCCCTTGCTGCAGATTAAGTCCATTATTTCTTGTCCTTCCTTCAGTAGAAAGAGAACAATTGATCACCATCCTCTTTATAATAGTCCTTTACATATTTGAAGATTGTTATCAGATTCCCCTCAGTCTTAGTGTCTCAAAATTCAACAAGCCCAGGTTGTTGGTTTTTTAACCTCTCTTTGTACATCAGGTTTTCTAAATCTTCTCTCATTTTTTATTGCTGTCCTCTCATTTTTTATTGCTGTCCTCTGCACTCCCTCCAGTTTGTCCCCATCTTTCTTAAACTATGGTGTCCAGGACTGGACACAGTACTGCAGCTGAAGCCTCATCAGTGCCAAACAGAGCAACACTATTACCTCCTATGTCTTACACATGACAATGTTAATACACCCCACAATGGTATTCGCCTTTTTTGCAATTGCATCATATTGTTGACTCATATTCAATTTTTTCCACTATAATTAGTCTTGGCAGAATTTGATTTCAATACTTTTATAACTTCTATGGATAATGTCAATGTTTTAAAAAAATGCTTAAAAACATTGATTTAAATGTTCACGGTTGCACAAAAGCATAGGAATGGGGCAGACAAGTCGTAATTATGTAATGACTATAGACGTTGAGATTCAAAAAAGTTAAAGCTTTATAACTATTAAAACATGTGATGTTGACAGTTTATATCAAAATATACAAAGTGAGTATCCTCAAATCACCCTCTTGTATGTTCTCAAGCAGCATTTGCCTCACTTTGCCACTCTGCGAATTTCTACTATTGACTCTCTCTGATGAAATCTGTATTTACCAATAAAAATCTAATCCCTCCAAACTTAACTATGATCTCCAGGTCATTTTCTGCCAGTTATTCCTCATTTTGTAGCTCTGTAGTTCTTTGTACTTGTCCTTATTGAATTTCATCTTGTTGATTTCAGACCAACTTTCCAAATTGTCAAGGTCACTTTGAATTCTAATCCTGTCCTCCAAGGTGCTTGCAACTCCTTCCAGCTTGGTGTCATCCACAAATTTTGTAAGCATGCTCTCCACTCTATTAGCCAAGTCATTAATGAAAATATTGACTAGTACTGGACTTAGAACTGACCCTGGTGGGAACCTACTAGATACACCCTCTCAGTCTGACAGCGAACTACTCTTTGAGTAAGATCTTTCAGCCAGTTGTGCACCCACCTTAGAGCATTTTCATCTAAATCACATTTCCCTAGTTTGCTTATGAGACTGCTATGTGGAACTGCGTCAAAACGCCTGACTAAAAATCAAGATAGATTCTGTCTACAGCTTGCCCCCAGCCACTAGGCCAGTAACCCTGTCCAAGAAGGAAATTAGGGGCATCTCAATTTAAAAGGAGGGCCTGGGGGCTGCTGCCACCTGCAGATGCCCAGAACAGCAAGAAACCAATGGAACTGGCTGTCTGAAAAAGCAGTTCTCTCATGTGTAGAATACAGAGGTATCAGTATTTGCAGCTGGAAGTTAGATGTAGATATTTACATGCTTTCTAATGGTAACCATCTTCTAATAAAGCTTTTTATATAAGAATGGTTGTCTCACGTGTGTGTGTTGCACATTAATTCACAAGTACATCGTAAACAGATTTTCTGTGGTTTGATTTCCTAGTATTTTTAATGGAGCAGCTGAATATTTTACAATTTCTACCTTCCCCTATAAACCAATGAGCATCAAACCACAGAAAAAGCATTTAGATTAAGTGAAGGGTCTGGTTAATTCCCCACAGTAACAAGAAAATTAAAGCCACTTTTAAGAAGAACTCAGGATTCTTAAATGGCTCGAGGACAAATTCAACCCTGGTGTAAGCCAGTGCAATGTTATTGATTTCAGTGGAGCTGTTTACACTTACAGCCGACTTAAATTTGCCCTTACAACCTTAAATTGTGACTTATATCATTCTTTAATACAGACAAGGAAGAGAGTCAAGGAATAGCTGTCTGAATTGTTAATGCCGAATTGGATTTTGCTTACTTGCACGCATTTAAGCCAAGACCCGCAATATTATGTCGTAGCCTTATGTGCTTTATTACAAATGCAGCTCTCAGCACTGCATACAGTGCACATGATCACATCCTGCCCTCTTTTAAAACCAGACAGCCCCGGTTCTGTCTGTTGGGTTCTGCAGGGATAATTAAGAGTAGAATCTGGCCCTCTGTATAAACAACTCTCTGTTGATTTCAGGGATGCAGAGTATAAATACCTGTTTCACTGTTGCTCTGCAGCTCTCATCTACCACAAGAATATCTGCCCCAGACCCAGAGCCACCTCTGTGCCAGATCTGCCGCAGCCATTCACAACACAGGGGAAATTTGGGGGCAGGCTGCATGAGGAAAGGAGCCTGACCCGGGGTCTTGTTACATCAGAAATTCTGCATTCCTGCAACTGCCCACCAGGGCCATTGCAATGGGAATACAAGTTGACTGTCTTACCCTGTGCCCGAGACAAAACTGCCCCCACCAGCCCACAAAGGGAAGCAGCATAGTCTGCCTGCCTTCTAATCCCCACACCAGTCTCGGTCTGGTCCTAGATGCCCAATCCTGGGGTCAGAACTCCAACTGACACATCAGTGGAGTTTTACCTGAGTAAGGCCTGCAAAATTTTGGGTTAGCCTGCAGCTGGAGAACATAATGGGAAACTGTTCCTCTGACGCTGAACAAGTGAGCTGCAGCAACAGAATATATTGCCCACTGAATGGATTTCACTTTCTCAGGACCTGCCTCCATCGTCCCCAACCAGATGCTGAAATTTCTAGTTAATATTTATTTTATAAATCTTTTCAAAGGCATGTGGGGCTCAACGCCCAAATATCCATTGCATTGCAACAAAGAAGCCAAGCATAAAAGACAGCGGCTGGAGATGAGGCACGATGCAGCTTTCAAAAGAGGGCCCATCTGACGTGACCCAGAGAAGAGCTCTGACTTGAGCCTAATGACGACGCGGCACATCAGACTGAATAGGCTCATCGGGAAGACGACAGTGGAAAAATATTTTAAGTACAATTCATTTCACAGAGCAACTGGACACTTCATAGCACAACAGTTAATTTTGCTGCAATTATTTAACACTTCTGCAGTACTGTAGATCAGAAAAAGGAGTCTGTGTATTGGCAATTTGCTAACTGAGCAAGGACTGACCTGTTTCCAAGTAATAGCACAAGGTATTTTGATCATGGGACCCAATTTAAACTACAAAGACTATGCACTGCCAATAGTATACAAACAAACACGGGATATACACGCTAGCTTGTTTTTTTTTTTAAAAAACTTCCCAGCCAAGGGAAGCAAGATAATGAAATTAACAGTTCTTGCTATTTCCCTCACCCATATCAGTGAAGGTGTAGGCATCTCAATGACCTGCCCAAAATAAAGAAAATATTTAGGGCCTGATCCAAAGCCCATTGAAATCAGTCAGAGCTGCCCCCCTTCCTTTTCCCCTCCCCATCAGCCCTCACTACTTACAAACCAAAGCACACCTGTACAACCTGACATGCTAATTCAGAGGGTGCCAAGCAGAATGTGTCAATCATGGCTCAATAAGTGCTTAGAATTAAAACCCTTCCTTCCTTCCACTCCTAATTAAAAACATTTTTCTTCTTGTGTGGCGTGGGAGTAAAGCATTTTATCCAAGAGAGATGTGAGGCTTGCTGGAAGTCGAGATTTGGCCTTGGGAGTCAGCACTTTGAGGATATACAAGTGACCCTGGATCAATGCATTTTTATTTTCTCTCAGGAATAAATATAGGCAAGGGAATGGCTTTGTGACTGGTCAGCCGGCCAGCCAGCCATATCTGATTTATCAGAAAGGAGGAATAGAAAGTGACTCAAGGAGCTCCAGCAGCGCCAAAGTGGAAGGTTGCTAGGGAAGAAAGAGCAAGGAAGTAAAAGAAGTGAGAAAGAAAAGTAGTATGAAATAGAACAAAAATATATATAAATATAAGGGAGGGGAGGATACTATGCAGGAAGAAGAAAAGAATGACGAGAAGAAGAAAATCAGAAGGAATAATAAATCTGCTCTCTACTAAGAATAAGGGCTTGTGAAATAAGAAATAAAATAATTCATTTACTGGTATTAACCAATCAAAAACATGGCAAGGGAAAATTTAAGAGAGAAACAAAATAAAAAAAAAATCAAATAAAATCTAATAGGATAGTCAAACTGTTAAAGAAATGACCATGTGCAGAAAAAGCAGCATTTAACTAAAACCAAAATATGACTATAAAAGGATACATCATTGTGAAAGCAACAGAAAACATTTCAGTTCTTTTCCAACATAGCTCTGATCTCAGTTACGTAAAAATAGGAACACAGACCAAGTCAAGAATGTGTGAATGCGCGTCACTGGTCAAACTTCTTCATCTCTACATTATTTAAAACAAAAAGGAAATGTGAACGATTTTACACTCTTTTTAATGTTTAACTTAAAGCAACTGACCCCTAGAAAATATATCCAACAAAAAATCACATTACATTGCTATCATTAGGTCAGTTTACAAATAATATTTGTCAGGAGATCTAAGCAGCATTATTCTGTCCAGGGATTCCAAACAACTTTAAAAACTGAGCAAGCGTTTGATTCCTAACTTCCTGAACACATGAAAACTTCAAGCACCATGAAAGGAGTTGAAGGAAATTTTACACAATGCATTTTTCATAAACATGTAGTTACAGTGAAGGAAAATGTACATTTAGGTTTTTGTTTTAAACTTTCAGTATCATTAGCCAGTTTATTGTACATGTAAATAGGAATCCAACTATGTAGGTTCACTTGGCAATATTTGGAAACACCTTAAAAATATAAGGGGAAACCTTACTTATGTGTCTCAGGAATAGACCTAAGTTAAACAGTGTAACATATTGTTTAAGGACCTGGAATTACTGTTTGCATTTGTCCAGGAGGCAACCTAGGTGTGTTTGTGTTTCCCTTCAGCAAATCACGCATGCACAACAATGCAAGTTACTTCACAGGAATTGTTCTGCTGCAGGATATAACAAAATGATACTCTAATGGACTGTCCCTGGGGATGTCATAGGACATCTCTTTCAAATATCTTGAAGGACTGCATCTATGGGTCAACCAGTAATTTTAAAGGGAACAATTACAACTCTTTCTTCAGGTTTCTCTGAAGAGAGATAGAACTACAAGCCCTAATGATTTGTACTGAGGGGGGGGGGTCAATATTTCTATTCTATTCACATAGACCAGTAAATAAGGTGCATTCCTTCTGCTTCTTAAGAAATTAGCATTTCAAAAATATGCCACTTTCCCCTGAACTCCAAGCGTGTCTAATAATGCGAGAAGCAGATTGTCTCCCCTCGTTTCCTTAATTTGTTTCATCTAAAAGCAATTCACTCAACATCTTGTCGCCCTCTGGCAGCTTAGTTTACTTATCCGCACTTAATTTCTCATTTGGACCAAAACAAACTCCTCCAAACTGCTACTGACTGGGGGAAGCTCAATATGTAGGTACTCGGGAAGAATCCCTCCCGCACTCAGAGAACAAACAACTTGCTTTTATGAGGTTGGCTCAAAATTAAAAGGGCTCTCCCTCCCTCTTCCATGCAGAATAGTTGCAATTTCGCAGAATCACGCCTCTTTCAACGAAAAGAAACACACCAAATAGCTTTCCTTTCTCCTCGTCGCCTGTCGGGCTCGCTTTGCGTTTTAAAAACTCGAGCCTGGCTTTTCGGATCACCCAGTATTGTGGAGCATCCGCTCATCAAACCCTAAGCACGCCAATGGCTTCACTTGTGATTCTGACAATACAGAATACAGAGATGTCTGTCCTACATCGAGAGGAGAGCGGCAGAACTAATTAGGATTTCAATTCCTTATAGAGAAAAATCTGACAAGAGCTTTTACAGCGAGCGTAACCCCAACAGTTCGGGGAATACCGAACTGCTGGGCACCAACCCCTGAAGCAGAGGGAAAAACCCTGTAGGTTGCCTCACCGAAATTCCTATCCGCTCAGCCTACATGTCAGCCTCGGCTGCTCTGGAAGGGGTCAGCACGCATAAGCAGCCCCCGTGGAAGGGCAGCAGCAGGAAACCCCCCAAAGAAGGTTGCATCCAGCAGGTACAACCCCTGAGCTAACTGATATGTGCGGACAGCACGGTGCACAGAGAAAGTCGGGAGGTGCAGACAAGCCTGGGAGATGCACAGAGCGCCTGCATGCGAGAGTATTGACAGAGATCCATCGAGTACAACTGGACTGTGTTTAACTGGGGGGGTGGAGGGCCTCCCTCGGTGCCCCCCCCCGAGGATGTGTTTAAATCCGTGCGTTTTCCACTTGTTTGTGATGGGGGGGGCGGGAGACATACTACAGGCAAGAAAGGCCTGAACTTGACACCCGAGTTCCTATGTTTCACCCCAGCCCAGGACTAGTATGATTGTGCAAACGCCCCCCCCCCACCCCACCGCAGCGTTTTCCCATCTCGTCTTTGCAGAGCCCCCCGAGTCCGCTCCGCTTTGCAATCATCCAGCGGCTGCAACTTCGGAGTGCGGGGCTGCAGCTCCCCTCTCCTGCGAGGGCCTCGCAGCTGTCCTGCACGGCGGAGAGCGGAGCAGCTCCCCCTCCGCTCAGGGGACCGGGAGCCAAGGGGAGTATAGGACGGGACCGCAGCCAGGAGCCGCCGCTGAAGGGCACTTCGGGAGCCCAGAGCCAGCAGCAGCATGGGGGGGGGGTGAAGTTTGTGGCCAGCCCGTGTCGCCGCTCGGCTCTAAAGCAGGCAGCGAGAGCGCGAGCTATTAATGCAGAACTGGGGGGGGGGGTGTCCGGCTAGTAACGCTGCAGCTTTCGGGGGCTGCCTGCCAGCAGGGCAGATCCTCCTCCGCCCAAGCGCTGCAACCGAGCTCCTGCGCCGGGGAGCCGCTCGCCGCGCAGAGCGCCCAGCTGTGCCTGGCTAAGGCGGCCCCGCGCGCAGGTGGGGAAGGGGAGCTCCCCCGACCCCCTGCTGGCGCAAGGAGAGACACCGGCATCAAACCCCAGCGCAACCCTCAGCCCCCGTCCTCGCTCCCCGGGTGGCGGAGGGCGACGCGCTCGGTGTCTCCCCTGCAGAGCACACACAGAAGTAGCCACTGATTGATACAGATATGTGCCACCTCTAGGCAAACAGGCACGGCTGCTCGCTGCCCAAACCACAGGGAAACACCGCGGCACAGAACTAAACCCAAAAGGGGGACTCAAGGCAAAACCCCGGGGAAATAAAACCGGATCGGCTCCGGCTCCTCTCCCAACTTGCAATACAAACACAAGCCGTCTCCCTGCACGAAATGCACCATCCAAAACCCCAGGCGGCAGGTTTCCCAGCTGCCTCTGCTTCGCAAACCCACCTGCCTGAGCCGCGCCGGGCTGGAGGGTCCCGGAGATCACCAGGCAGCTGACCCAGCACACGAGTCGCTCTGCCAGCTTCATGGTTCGTTGAAAGGGCGGCCTCAACTCCTGGCAGCGATGTTACATGGTCCAAATGGCATCTCCCCTCGGCTGCGAGCGTGGACCCCGGAGCCCGGCTGTGGGGACGAGGAGCGAGACACGGCGCGTTTGCTCCCTCCAGTCCCGGCGTGGAGTGAGACGCTGATTCCCTACTTGGCAAATCTGTTTGCAACAAGTTGTTGCCCAGAAGTCGCCGGCTCCCTGCCTCTTAGTCCCAGTTTCTCTCCTTTTTCCCTTCCTCTCTCTCTTCTCTCCCCTTCGCCTGGCTTCACTTGGGGGGGGGGTATTTGGCTGCCCACCTCTTCTCCTCCCACGTGTCCAGGGGCTGTAGTACTCCGATCTCAGAGCGTCAATTCCGTTTACTCCCTTTCCCTGGCTGCTACGCGGAGATTAACAAGACACCCAAAAAAAAATACACAGAGAATCAGAGAGGTTGGAGCAACACACAGCAGGCCCCGCCTCCTCCTGTGCACAAACCCCGCCCCTTCTGTGGACAAGCCCCGCCCCTCCCCCCCGCTTACACTGGCTCGCCTTGATCGCTGCGCCCCGAAAGGCGCTGCCCGGCTTGGGAACACCTGTCACGGCCGGAGGGCAGCAGCCAGGCGCGATCCCTGTCCGCAGGTTACCATGGCGCAATGCAAAGGCAGCCGCTGGCCATAAACACAACACTGTGCGGGCGAGAGACGCGCCTTTTAATGGCACGGTGTTTGATCAGCTGCGCGTTCAGCCCGCGGCAATCCAGCGCGGTCCAGTTGCTGGGGTTTTCTGTGGGTTGTTTCCTTCTTCCAGCTCTGTGCAATCGCGGCGGGCTTTGCTTCCCCGCCGTGCAATCAGCTGTTGCACCTGTGTGCTGGGGAAGGGGTTGTGGTGCAAACGCAAGCTTCCTTTTAAAGCAGGCTGAACCCTCATTTGTATTTGGGGGGTTGCCGGGCTGCGAACCCAAATTGAACGCGCTTCTCATTAGGCGGCGCCTGCAATGACTCTCGCTCCAGCCATTTCTGACCTGAGGTCAGCCCTGTGGAAATAACGCAGCTTGTGGAGGGGATGGGGAGGACTTTTTCCAAATTCAACCCTTTGCGATGAGTGTGTCCGCTTTAAAGCGTTTTTAGCGCAGCCGCGTGGCCGAGCAGCGGCTCTTGTTGCAAACTGAAAGGAAAAGTGAAGTGGTGATGGCCCCTGATCTCACACACACCCGCTCTAAAATGAAGCAGAACTTTCTCCTCTGGGGCGGAGGTCAGCTGTGTCTACACCGAACTACTTAGGCGACTGTTTGCTAATAGACTGACTAGCCCAGTGGGGTGGCAGGTCGGCGAGGCTGCAGTTTGCTGATTTCCCTTTCAGGTGGTATAATTCAAGAGAAAATAAATGTCTGGCGCTCCTATGACTCAGTTCGACAGATGGAATTGCTCCAAAAATAATCCGAAGGGGTTTTTAATAAAGCAGCAAGGCAGGAACTATTCTGGATGGAGGAGCTGCTGCCAATTCAAGTAATCTAGAGTCTCTTTGCCCCTTAGGTTTATTACAGAGGGGAGCATTTTAAAATGAGTTAGAAACTTGCTTGGAACGTGTAACCTTCTGTAATTTATTTAAGCTTTTGAGCCTGCTCTTCTGACTTCGGACAGCCCTTCCCACCCCCAAAAAACTTCTACTAGTCCTCCAGCTGCTGCCCCTTCCCTCAACTTCTGCAGTGACTCCCCTCAAACCACAGCTCTCCCTTAAACCCTGGATTCATTTCTCTGCACGTTTATAAGGACTCCAGCAGGTAGCTTTTTAGGCAACCTCGTTGCAGGGCCTTTTGCTCCCGTGACCTAAAATCTTTAGTGGTTCAGGGCTGTGAATCACCCAGTGCATTGTGCATGACAGCAGACTTCAATGTGCTGGTGACCCTGGCCTGGCCCTGTAATCTTCAGCACACAGGTGACTGCTTGGGGGAAGAGGCCTGAGCTCAAGCAATGCCAAGCACTTGCAGCAATCATTGACTTGAAGGGTAGGTGTGAGGGTGCAGAACTTACGCTTATCAGGCCAATGGGGTGATATGAGTTGGGAGGAAGGAGTGTACTCAGCC
Organism: Gopherus evgoodei; assembly: GCF_007399415.2. NCBI lineage: Eukaryota > Metazoa > Chordata > Testudines > Testudinidae > Gopherus > Gopherus evgoodei. The sequence goes on along the minus strand of NC_044332.1, from coordinate 13,728,433 downwards.
TACGCTGGGAACTGGAGAATGGGAGGGAGTAGGCTGTTGCTTCCTAACTAAACCTGAGGAAAAGGTTGAAGTAGGTTGAACATTCAGGCAGATAAAGTAATTATCTTAGTGAGCTGTCTTCAACAAAGCTTGTCTGCCAGCCAACAAAGTCAGTCCAATAAAAGATATTACCTCACCCACCTGGCTTTCTAATATACTGGGACCAATGCAGCTACCTACACTGCATACTTTCACCTATCAGTCATTCTGAAGCTCCTTTCCTGACACATTTCCTTTCTCCCACTGTGGTTAGATGACCATTGATCACATGCTTATGTCACACTGGGTTATTCTAGTAACATGGTCTAGATGTACAAGTGTAGAAATAAGCAGCACCTATGCAGACATGTAAACCTGCAGGCAGCTACAGTTACCAACCACTGTCAGGAGAGTGGGCTAGATGGACCCTGGTCTGATCCAGCATGACAATTCCTAGCTTCCTATACCCTGTGATGAGAGAAGTACAAGAACCTAAAACGGAACAGAACATCTATTTGGGGTGGATTATAGTTACCAACTCGCTCTAGCTCAGAAATGTATCCAGCAGAGCAAAACAGCAAATGCTAACATACCACTGTAAATTGTTTTGAGCAGTTCACTACATCTCTAATTAAAATCTGTCCGATTCCTCTTGCATCCATCCTAGGGAACACAGCCTGTTTTCTGGTGACTGTTCCTACCCAATAGAGAACAAAGCAGCCAACATTTAATAGTCCCTAAATCCAGACTCTTTGCAAACAAATTAACAGTACAGCAAGTGCATGGGTGTATGAAGGACACTGATGCCCATTCAGACAGAGTCCAATCCTGCTCAGTAATATTTTTCCATTGACTTCAATAGGAACACGAACAGGTTCAATGTATCATACGTCCAGTATTTCACAGACTTTAGTATCAATTTTTCTATACTGTGCATGAAAATGAGCAAGTGCTGAACATATCAGTATATGGACTCCACCATTCCCAGACAACTTTTTCAGGCTGTTACCCACATAGTTTAGGGCACCCCACCTTTTACCCTATGAGCCCTTAAGGCATGACCTGGTTAATTTAGGCACCCCCAACCTTTTGCTTCTATGGACTTGGGTTATAAGGCACCCAACCTTACCCATCCATGACTCAGGGCAAAACCTGGTCAAATTAAATACCAGCTCTTATCCCTTTCCCTTGAGGCTTAGGGTTTTCTGGGTCGGCTGGATCTTTTTCCAGTGAAAATGTCTTACACAGCTGTGCTCTAAACCAGTGGCTCTCAACCTTTCCAGACTACTGTACCCCTTTCAGGAGTCTGATTTGTCTTGTGCACTCCCAAGTTTCACCTCACCTAAAACCTACTTGCTTACAAAATCAGACATAAAAACACAGAAGTGTCACAGCACACTGTTACTGACAAACTGCTTATTTTCACCATCTAATTATAAAATATATTGTACTTACATTTCAGTGTAAAGTAGGTGGAGCAGTATAAACAAGTCATTGTCAGTATGAAATTTTCATTTGTACTGATTTCATCAGAGCTTTTTATGTAGCCTGTTGTAAAACTAGGCAAATATCTAGATGAGTTGATGTACCCCCGGAAGACCTCTGGGTAACCCCAGGGGTACATGTACCCCGGTTGAGAATCACTGCTCTAAACATGTTTATTAGCAATTCACGGAATACATATACCAAGCAAAGCTATTATGCTTACTACTCCCATATACTGATGAATTTGATCCGGTGGCCAGTTGGGATTCACTTGTCTGGAGATCCAGTACCTTTACACGTCAGGGGGTATGATGCTTTGCAGCTTGTTTTTGCATGGCAGTTCAGAGTTCATATTTAAAGAGCCTTGTTTTTTATTTACATTATATAGGTAAAATTAACTATTTTAAAAACAGTTATGAAACCTATTACATTGCTCAATACCCCTAGGTAACAAAATGTAACCAATTACGTATTGGCACCTATAAGTTTTCCTGCTAAAGTCTTTTATATTTTACTGTTTATGGCCAAATTGTAGCTTATTTATGACTTTTTGTTTGTGTGTGTAGATGGTTAGCATAAACTCACTGGTCAGAGCTTATATTATTTACTACAATTTTGTTTGACTATGGAGTGGGTTAGGTCCCAGGCCTACAGACAGCTTGGTGGTGAGGATGTAAAAGGAAATCTCTGTGTCTTGCCAAATGTTTGACATGTAGACTGTTGACAATTTATTATTCCCTCTCTGCGCTCAATTCAGATTGTGCTGCAGAAAATGGGAGCTGAGTTGGGTCCTGTAACAGCTAGAGAGAAGGGGAGAGGGTAATTTCTTCGGACTTCTTAATTTGACTTTTCTAAATGATCACTTTAGGATATGTTTAGTTGGCAGCAGCACCAGATTAGGACTCATGAAACCTGGGTTCAGTTTTGTCTCTGGCACTGGCTTGCTGGGTGATCTTGGGCAAGTCATCTCACCATTTTGTGCCTTGGTTCCCCCGTCTGTAAAATGGGGATAATGATACTGACCTCCTTTGTAAAGTGCCTTGTGCTCTGAAGATATAAAGAGCTATATAAGAGCTAGGTGATACAGTGTCTGTAGCAGAGTGTCTTCTGCCCCATGTAGGGTTGCCAACTTTGGTTTGACATGTTCCTGGAGGTTTCATCACATGCCAATCTTTCATTAAAGATTAATCTTTAATTCTGGAGACTCCAGGACAATCCTGGAGAACCCTAGCCCCATTGCACCTAATACACCTTTTTAATGATGGTCAAGGGTAACCTCTAGCCAGCAGTCCAAAAGTATTCATCAGAGCCTCCAAACATTATTTTTGATGTAAAAGGAAGCAGCACCTAACACGCATTCTACTCAAGGCTCATCTCTGCTGCAAAATGTTTGTCACTTAAACAGAATATTTTTCACTCAGGAATTCATTTAAAATAAACTCCAGTCACCCCCCACTCCTCCAAACGCCAATTTTTATTGCCTCTTTTCCAATTAAGTTCCAGGCTCTTTCTTCTTTAAATTCCCAAAGTCAAGGCCATATTTCAAGTGGGATTACAGTTCTTTTTCCAAAGCATGAAAGTTTTAGCGGAAAAGAATGAACAGGAGTCTGCAGAAAAGGGACTGTAAAGAATGAGACTTCATTGCACTTAGCACTGCATTTCATTGCCCTATGACAGTTCAGCATATATCAGTGGTGGCAAAGCAGCAATTATATCAACCAGCCAAGAGAGGGAGAATGGGAGGAGCTTTGTATTCAGAGACTGAAAAACAGTCTGGAAACTTAAACTCACTAGATACCTTTTGTGCAGTGGATTTTCTTAAAAAAGTAACATGCAAAGTCTTTATCTTCTTGTTTGCAATTTTAAAGAAATGTAGCTTCATTTGTTCTAACTAGAGGGGAGGCCAAAAAGTTAGTCCATTTCCCTTAACAACTGAATTAACTGAAATGCTAATCTTCTCTCCTTGCAAGCTCTATAAAATGCATAATGCCCGTTTTCTGTTACACAAATAAAACCAAAAGTAGGCTCTAAAACTAAACTCTTTCAAATGTTAAAATAGATAATTTAGCACTATCTGCCTTTCAGTAAACAATGACTAATTTTGCTGGTGGAAGCTGTAAGATTGGAAGGTGCAGATTCAGGGACGATAGCGAAGGTTCCTTCTTACATAACATTGGCTGTACATTAATCAGAAATGTTTGCTATGCAAATCTTGTCATGCAAAGCAATTATAGCTGTTCCCACACTGACCTCATGTTTATTTATTACACCAGCTCTTTATTTGAACCTTGTCTGGTCTCTCACCATAGCATATTAGCTATGTTGCTTCTAAAGGCACCCAGCTGAGAAATTTTAGATTTATCTATGCCATGTGTAAAACAGGACTGTTAGCTTCACACAGACTGCAATGCAGTGCTGAGAAACTCTAATATTATTCCAGCGTCTGTTCATGCAAAATAGTCTCACCCCAGGGTCTTTGTTAGGACAAAGGGGGCCTTCTACTAGGTAGGGGCCGTAACACCTTGTTTGGTCTGCGTCTGCAATATTCGTTGATGGTTAATGGAAACTGTCAGCTAGAGTTACCAGGCAGGACAAGTAGAATTAGATTTTTATAGACTGCTCAGTAAAAGTAAAAGTATAAACAATAATTTGCCCTTGATTAAGCTATGGCTCCTAGAACCAAAATTGCAAGACTCAGATTTAACTCCTGACCAAATAAGTTTCAAATATTAAAAATCAAAGGAGCGATTTAAATGGCTGAAATGCAAAATTGTGTCTTTAATTTCCTAATATTCTGTTGCCATAGAGTTTTCTTGACGTGGCTTCATATTGACCAGCAGTGGCATCAGTGGCTGTCAGGGGTTTTCTTACTGATCAGTATTCTTTGCAGCGCTTTCTGTTTTGACATGTGTCTTCTCCCTATTATTAAGTAGCAGCAATTTCAGCTTAATCTGTTTTTGTTCTTTTTTTTCCTTTCATCTCCACCTCAGGTACATACAAGACAGAAATATGTATTCATTGTTGCAGTACTATATTTTATACGTAAACAGGCTTGTCCTCCTCTTTAATATAATTTAATATTCGGAAAGATCTTTTAGATCATCTGCTTGATCTCACTTCTAATGCAGTATTGTTCCCTCAGTGTTTTAATCTGTATGCAATGGTAAATGGCTCGGACAAGAAGGGTCCCACAGTTTACCTCAGAAATCTGTTCTACATGCTTGTTTTAATCAAAGTCATTAAGAAATGGCTTCTGATATTTATCCTTAATGTTTCCTTTGTGTAATTCCATCTAATTACTCCCACTTACCCCAGTGGAAGACCAGGTCATTTAACATTTTCTGTGGTGTTCGTGCCTTTCAGCCATTGTAGCTGATTTACACGTATTCCAGTAGGGCTTGATCCAGAGCCCGCTGACGTCAATGGAAAAACTCCTTTCAGTAGATTTTTGGACCAGGCCCTTTGTTGTCATTTGGCCGAGCTATAGCTATTTAAGGTCCACCATAACTTCAGTTGTTCTTCTCTCAGCGGATGTTCTAGATGAGAACATGCAGACTAACTGGGCTGTAGGGTAAACCCCAGGCAGGCGAGAAAATATCTTCCGCTCATCCACTTCATGGCCACTATTGTGGGGTACAGGCAGGAGCAGTGCTTCCCCCTTGTATGTATTTTTATATGCCTGTGGATCTGTGCAGTTTATGGGCCCACTGGCCCTCATGCTTGGCTGGCTCCACCTGTCTCCTTCATTCGCCCATGCTCTCTCTCTGGGGATGACGGCCATAGAGGTTGGCTCAGCAGAATGCCAGGATTCCAAGGCCAGAAGAGATCATTGTGATCAACTAGTCTGAGCTCCTGTATAACACAGGCCCCTGAACTTCCCTCTGCAAATAATTCCTAGAGCACATCTTAGAAAAACATCCAATCTTGATTTCAAAATTGGTCAAGGGTTAATGACTCTCACTATTACAATTGCAAGGCCTCTGCTTCCTGGAGCCATACAACTGGAGCAGCGGACAGTTGTTTCTCCCTGCTGGAGTCTGGAGGGATAACTCTAGGTAGTGAGAAGCCCACAAACTGAACCCAACATTCTACTATGGGGGAGGGAGGGAGCTATCAGGGATGTGATAGGCAAGGAAAGGAAAAATAGCCGGAAAGGTTTCATAATGGCATTGATTAGATCAGGCATATGGAACAGATTTCCATGGTAGGCCATGGGAGCCCTATTGCCTGAGCCATTTAAAATTGTGCCAACTTGTGATAACTCCATTTTTGAAGCCCAAAACTATATTGGCTTTTTCTTTGCCACCAATTTGCACTGATAGCAAACTTGAGAGACGCTATCTACAGTCACCTCTAGCTTTCTTTTGGCTTTACTGCATTCCTTTAAATACCTGTGCTTCATATTCTTTCCCTATAGATTTATTAGCCTGCAGTTTTCCATTTTGTTGTTTACTTCCCGTTTCAGCCCTTTATGCATCCTTTTGTATTATTGCTCTGTCTTCAGTGGGCTTTCAACACCTCCCTATTTAGTTTCCTCCTCAGATTTAATTAACACAGTTTACCCTTGTTTCCAAACCATTAATAAAGCTGTTAATTAAGACCAAGCCCAAAGAACCCACACCACCACATTGCTTACTTCCCCCTGCTTGAATCATTGCTGTTAGGCATTACCCTTTATTTATGATCCTTAAGATAACTTCCAGTCCATCTGACAATGCTCCTACTCTAGCTAATTTGAAAGTGTTTTTCAAGTACTTCTTAGTGCTATACAGCTGTAACTTTTGCTAATTGTTCATTAAATGACTTTAAGTAATATTTTTATTGAAAAGTCGAATGAAGAAGGATCACAAATGAAGTACAAGACTAAAGATAATTTAATAAGATGAAGAAATAATTGACCAGTTTAGACTCCTGAATCCATATTTCAGTTCTTTCAAGCAGTGGTTTGATTTTCAGAGGGGCTGCAGTTTCCATGACTGAAATAGCAGGCCATGGTGCAAACATAATGCCAGGCTGAATAGGGATGGAGAATACTGACAGTGTTCAGTTGTTAGGTAAGTCAACAGTATCTCTTCACCAGGTCTATCGTGTTCAGTTTTGTGACTATATTTTAAAAAAGGATATAGCCAAGCAGGTGTTTGGAAGTGTGTGATGAAGATGACTACAGGCAAGGAGAGACTTCAAGAGAAACTGAGAACATTGGAACTGTTCAGAGAGGAGATGAATAGATGAGGAGATGATAAAGGTAAACAAAACCAAATTATCCTTTATCAGCGCTTATCCCACGGAACTCATTCCCACCAGATACCTGAGGCCAACAGCTTGTCAGGATTCAGAAACAGGATCAGACATTGATATGGTTAGACAGTTACATTACATAGGGGAAAAATTAGAAAGGATATAAACCTCTCATGATTCTAGGCATATGCCAATCTCAGTACTGTTTTCCCAATGAGCAGGTTATTCCACAAATGTTTACCGCAGGGGTTTTTGTACCTTCCTCTGAAGCAGATGATGCTGGCCTCTGTCAGAGGGAGAGAATGCTGAACTAGATGGACCCGTTAATCTGATGCATTCTGGTGATTCCAGTGGGAACTGCAATGCAAAATCCAGTCGCTTTTACTAAGAATCCTAAGTACAGCAATAATAATACTGCATTGAGGAGTTTAACTGTAGGCTCTCAAATACAACAGTGATGAGTGCAGCTGAAGAACCTATATAGAATGAAAATTGTAGCCAGCCGTCTCTTGCTAATCAATTACAAAACATCAAGCCCTGTTTCCAGGACCATTTCATTCAGAAGCCTTAGTGTTCTGCCATGGGAGGGTAAATTGAAATCCAACTGGGACTCTGGGTAGGATCCCCACTGATGGGTGGTCCTGCCCCTGGTCAGACACCACCCTGGAGAAGGAATTGCAGATAGCTTGTACCTCTTTGCTATTTCTCTTGGCAAATCTTCTGCCACTAGCACCCAATTAGTAAATCTGGACCTGCCTTTGCATCACTTCACTTTTGCTTTCCTCTCTCCCTCCCAAGTACAGATCTTCCACTGGAACCTTACTTTTTGGCAATGTGCTATTGTCACTGTTGATGAACCAATGCCATGGCATGTAATCCTTGTGCCACAAGAGGTGCTGTCTTTCAGATGACACTTGAATCCAACCCCTTGTAAATCTCATCTAATTAAAGATTGTGTTTTACAAGAATACAAACATTAATCCTGATATTCTGGCCAAATTCTTTTTTGGATAATTACCTTCCATATGAAATTATCCCTGTGACTTGAATTTGATAAAGAATTGTTCGTGTTCTTTACTACTGTTCTGTAATGGTTTTGATTGCTAGTGAACTCATGATGTGTTTCACTACAAACTGCTGCATTTCAGTGAAATAGGAGGGTTAGGATATGTGAAGTGATGCCTATATACATAAGACCAGATTTTCCAAAGAAGTCTCTAAATATATGCCTATAATTTTGGATGCACAAATTTGTGTGTTCTAAAACTCCACATTTGCATATGTAAGGAGGTGTTGGAGCTGTGTGTTTTTATGGAAGCCAGTAAGTGGCGGGTATGAGATTTTTAAACCAGGTTGAAGCCACATTGAATTCAGTTTATGAATTAGTGTGCGAATTTTTAGCTATACTACTGTAGCGGCCAGGAGCCCTAGTCACAGCCTAGGACCCCTTTGTGTTAGCTACTGGACAAACATAGAACAAGACAGATTACGAACTGCTTTGCTGGGCCAGGAACTATCTAGTTGAGAGGCATTATATACTGTACATGTAAGTCATTAAACTGTATCATTTTCTGTATTCTAATCTCTATGCCACTTCAGATTGCAGAAAGCGATAGCCAGGCTGGTGAATGTACAACAAGCTACTGAGTAAGAAGCAGGGTTCTTACTTGTTCACTAGGCTGGAGAAGGATGCATAAATCACAGTGGCAAATTGTTTAGCTGCTGGTATGGGAGAGAATTTGTGCCTTGTACAGTGGAATCCTATGCAACTTGACAAAGAAAGCATGTGTCAGCTGCAAAGACAGACACTCCCCTTGTCATCCTTATTGAAAGAAGTGCTAGTTACCAAGCAATATATTCTATGCTGCAAGAAGTTGAAGGGAAGCATCTTCACAGGAAAGCTGGTTAGAAAAAACACTAATGCTCACTGAAACAAAAAAAATTGTATTTTAAAATACAAGCAAGATATTTTGCTGGGCATACAGAGTTTGTCAGCATACCTCCTCTTGTGCATGTTGCACATTGGAAACCTCATGCAAGATGTAAAAAGCTCTCCTATCTAGCTATCTACCTAGACAGATAAATGGTACATGGCCTAGGATTTATAAAAAAAAAGAAAGTGATTTTTTGATACTGTACTTGGGTCTCCTTTAAAGGGCCTGATTTTTAGTAGATTGTCTCTGCGCTTTCTGAAAAATCAGGCTTCTTTAACACATCTCAAGTTGGGCACCCAGCAACTGAGTCACCCCAAATTACTGGTCTCTTTTGAAAATGTAGATATTATCTTTCTCTCATTCGTATAGAGATAACTAAGTGGTGGATGGTTGAGGAGGGAGACAGTGGAAGCAGGAGCATATCCATCTCCTGAATCTATAGAAAAGGGCTCTCGGCTGGTTGATTAATATCCCCATGCTCTCTGTTTATCTACAATGGATGCAGTGTAGCTCTCAGCCATTATTTGCAGGACTTAAAAGATGATATCATAACACAAGTGGTAGAGCAAAGTGGAGTGACAAGAGGGTTGTGAAGTCAGCTAGTCACGTGAGCCAACTGATCTGATAAACACTAGGCCCATTGTGTTTTGTTTATGAAACGGTAGTCTGTCTATTGTTGAATTCTTGTTTGAGTGGAACAAAAATGTCACCAAAGCATGAGGAAACATGTTATGGAATCCTTATCCTGAAAGAGACTGGTCCTTTAGAGCATGGTAAAATAACATTATTTAAACATCATGAATCGGGCACTTCAGTGTGTAGGTTGAAGTTTCCAGTTCTGGTCACTTCATCTCAAAAAAGCTATATTAGAATTGGAAAAGGTGCAGAGAAGGGCAACAAAAATGATTAGGGGATGGAACAGCTTCCATAGGAGGAGAGAGTAAAAAGACTGAAACTGTTCAGCTAAGTCAAAAGACAACTGGGGGGTGGGGGAAGGGGTTGATAGAGGTCTGCAATTATGATTGGTATGGAGAAGGTGTATAAGGAAGTGTTATTTACTCAGCCATATAACACAAGAACAGGCTCACCCAATGAAACTAGTTAGCAGGTTCAAAACAAACGTAAGGAAGTACTTCACACAACACACAGTCAACCTGTGGATCTTGTTGTCAGGGAATATTGTAAAGGCCAAAAGTAAAACTGGGTTCAAAAAAGAATTAGATGAGTTCATGGAGGGTAGGTCCATCAAAAGCTATTAAACAAGATGGTCAGGGATGCAACCCCATGCTCTAGGTGTCCATAAACCTCTGACTGCCAGAAGCTGGGACCAGATGTCAAGGGATGGATCACTCAATAAACTGCCCTGTTCAGTTCATTGCCTCTGAAACCAGTCACTGTTGGAAGACAGGATACTGGGCTAGATAGATCATTCGTCTGAGCAGTATAGCCGTTCATATGAGCCAACTGAAAAAAAACAAAACAAAACTTAGAACCTGTATTTCTTGAAAACTAATCATTTAAGACATTACCGGGACTTAAGCACCTGTTTAACATTAAGCACATAATTGCATGCCTTTCATGAGTAAGGATGGTTCCCAGAACTGGGGCTTAACATTGTTCCAACTCTTAGTTTGATTTTACTTGACTATAGCCTTGGACATTTCCTAGGCATGTAAATCTACCTTCTGTCATCTCTGAGGCATCAGATGGATAATCCTAATCCTAAACCTCCACTAATGTAACTTATCTTCACTCTCAAACTTACCTAGTTTTACAGTCTCTTAGTTCAGCTCTCCAAATTCCAAAATGCAGCAACTCATCTCTTTGCTTTATCTAGAAAGAGGAACATGTTATACCCAGCCTTGGAAACCTGTATTAATATCTCCTTCATGTCAGAATCAAGCACAGGGTCTGTCTCTCTTACTATCTACAAGATCTACTTTTCTTCCTATTTTTTTCAGGCTGTTTCCCTACACTCTTCTTTGTCACAGGAGTGGATTCTTCTGCCACATTACTTCCACCCCCTGCAACAACTTTCTTGCACCTGTGCAAGTACCTGGCTCTCCTTCTACTCCTTTTAAAAACAATGTCTTCTGCTTGACCTATATTACTCCTCTACATTCTGACCATGGTTTCCAACGTCCTTGGGCAAATCCCCATAATTTTCAGAGTTTGATCGCTGAATTTCTTGATACAGACAGGCCCACGATATAGCAGTCAGCTTCCAAAAAAATCACAAGCCTGCTCTTTCACTTCCTCAGTCATTATGTTCAAGGCTGAATTTTCTGTCACTTTGTTCTTTTCCTTCCCAGTGACATGCTGACTTTTTTTCCTAACTGGTCAATGGGCGGTTTGTTTCTATAGGGCTTATTGCACAGTCCATTTAGACTCTATTTTGTTCAGATACTGGTAAATTGTTGCATCCACTTTTATTTCTGTAGCTAGTTGCAAGTCTAATCTAGACGCTGCACACATTGACTATCTAACATTGATATACTTTGGACCAAATTCTGGTTACTCAAAATCACATCCTTGTAACATTGGCATAAGCATGCACCACCAATTTGTGGTTTACGCTAGTGAATTCAGGTACAAACAACAAAGCCATGCACAGGAAGTTACCCAAAATCCCTTTATGCTGCTTTGTACCCATGCCACACCCAATGTTTGCCGAAATAAGCTGCTTTTCTCTACACATACACACCTTGCTCACACAAATGTGTATTTCCTTAGCCCATCAGAACTATAGCACTAAAGGTGAGTAGCAGATTCTGGCTCGTTCCTGCTCTCAATAGAATCAATGGCAAAATGCTTATTGGCTGTATGTACGGGAGCAGGAATGGGGCCAGTAAGCTTCTGGGTTTATGGACATCTCTGTGACTCATCTACCTGAATCTGATGCCTTACATTTTATAATTTTAAAACTGTTATTTTAAGTGGTGAATTCAGTCCTCCTGCATGGTAGATGATGCATTTTTTGAGATGAGTGGTATTATTTCAGGGGGAAATAAATATTTATAATTTTATTTTTAACAAGCAATGCATGCTATACTAGTCACATTTTTTCTTATGGCTTATTTCAGGGGTCCCCAACGTGGCATGGCACCCACGGGGCATCTCAATTTGCCCACGTGCTGGCCCCTGGGAGAGCACCCGCTGACATGCTGCAGCAGCATTTCGGCAGGGACGCCTCTCGATGGCGACGCTTGCCATCGACAAGTGATGTCATCAAGTGGCATCGCTCCCGAATTTCGGCAGGGATGCCTCTCGATGACATCATCAAGAGGCGTCCGCCAAAATGCCACCAAAATTCGGCAGCATTTTGGTGGATGCTCCACCGCCATAGTGGTCCTTCGGTTGGCGTCCGCCAGCCGAAAAGGTTGTGGACCACTGGCTTATTTGGTAGTTTTTTGTAACTGTAGGTTATATGGCAGAGTTAGGCCAACAAACTGTCACACTCTTGGGCTATTAGCAAGGCCCCTTCACCCTAACAGCTCCCACACAGGAGAATACACTTGGCATAAAACAGTCCCTGGAATGTCTAACTTGCCACTGGGAAACAAGATCTACCATATATACGAATTCTTCTTCTCTGCCCTAAGCACAAGATATAAATCAATAGTCCCACCCTTTGGGCCTCAGTGTACAGCCTGCCTCTGTGCGGCGCTCCCATTGATATTGATGGGAGTTCTGTGTGCAGAGTGACAACATGGTATGGCTCTAGAAATTAGTCATTTTACACCAGTAACCACAGCAAAGAAGAGAGGGGTCGGGAAGAGAGTTCTAACAGGCACTTTAGTGTTGCCATTCCTTATCTTCGTTTACTAATTAGAGACCCAGCTCTGCTGCCCCTACTCACCTTAACAGCCCCTTTGACTCTAACAGGTTACTCCTATAGAAGGTCTCCAAACTGACTATCGTTCTCAGGCAAAGTACTGCATTGTTTTGAATGGAAATGTTTTTAACTAAATGTGTCAAATATTGAACAAGGAACTATCATATGGTCTGGTATTAAACACAACCCCATTGTATAATACAGGAATAATTCTGTCAGTTAGGCTACTTGAAATAATAAATCAAGGGACTGCAGCTTGACTCGCTGGTTACTACAATCCTACTACGTAGAAATCTTTGTATTAGAGAGTGGCATATTTGTTACGTGAGCAATATGCAGGGCCGGCTCTAACTTTTTTGCCGCCCCAAGCAAAAAAAAAAAAAAAAAAAGAAGAAGAGTGCCGTCCTGCCATAACCCCCCCGCCATGAGCATCGTGTCACTGAACACCCCCCCGAGCGCTGCACCGCCGAAACATGCCCCACCCTAGTTTTGCTCGTCGAAAACAAAAAACAAACAAAAAATCCCTCCAGCGCTGCCCCGCCAAACCAAAAATAAAAAAAACCTGAGTGCCGCCGCACCCCAAGGTGCCGCCCCAAGCACGTGCTTGGTCAGCTGGTGCCTGGAGCCGGCCCTGGCAATATGGAAAGAGGTATTTGATTGCTTGGCAAAGATTCCACTCCAGAACTGCAGCTGGTCTAATTTGGTGTAGATCCACTGACTTCACTTCCTTTACACTATCTGAGGATTGAGCCAAGGAACAATCCTGGTAGGTATAAGGTATAACTACACAATTATGAGCTCTTTCGTCTTAACAATGCAAATCCCTTCACACTATTCCTTGTCCTTCCCCATGACTTTCCCAATATCCTAGAGCACTGCAGAAGGAAATTAAGAAATCTGTCCTGCATACCTTACTCGTCTTCAACCAATTCTGTTAACTCCCATGGGACTACTCCCATGAGTAAAAGTGGTGGGACTGGGGCTGAAATTTCTACGAGAAATAATTGTGGCTACCAAGTTCACCAGTTTTAGAAAGCAGAATAAAGAAAACTCAATATAAATGAAGTGCAACTAGTAGGCTGCTCACAGAAGAATAAGCAGAAATTTAGAAGGCATAGAAGGGGATAATGGCAAAAATCTACCAAGGCGGGTTCTGAACAGAGCTAGTAATTTGTTCATCTAGTGCTGAAATAACTAAGATAATGAGAAAACACACACCCACAAACCGCTGGGCCAAATCCAGAGGTCCATACTAACTCCTCCATTACCAGGGACTTCATTGGATGTTTGCCTGAGTAAAAACTGAGCTCCCTGTTTTGATCTTACTTTGGAATAATTTTGAACATTCCATTTGCTTCCTTCAGATGTGGCCCTTTGCTCTGCCTCTCAGCCCAAAGAATCTCTCAGATCTATCGAAGACAAGAGGCATCCACACAGAGACTCTTGTCTCCATTCTGCTGCTCACAATCCCTTCCTTGACTTGCAGAGGGCTGTGCGCAGCACAGAACCTGCAGAAGCCATTCTCCCCGTGTCTCCTCAGATTCCACAGGCTACCCCAGCACCTAGTTCAAACTGACAAATAGGATGTGGTGCTGTAAATTAGGCAGACTACTGGGTTGTGAGGAAGGAATTTGGTGGAGACCTAATGGCTCCGTGCTCCACCCACTTTGTTTTCTCCCAACCCACAGATGGACTTACACAGGATAGCAAGGATGTTCACCCTGCTGCAGAGATGGTACTCTTCCATGCATGCTCCACCCCAGCAGGGATCCACAGGCAGAGACACACTGGGGCCCAAGTCTTATTTACATTAAGGCTTCCTTACACTGCCCTGATAGCACCTCTGATAGTAGACTTCCCACATTCGCAACCCATATATAAAGTTATAACCATGTGAAAAAACATTTTTGGTCCAGATCCTGCGAAGTTCCCATTATGTGCTTAGTCCCTGTTCACTTGAGTGGCTCCATTAAAAGTAAATGGAACCACTTGTGAGAGTAATGTTCACGTCATCAGACTCTTTCTCAGCATATCCTCAAATACAAAACCATAGGATAAATTCCTCTTCCCTGTTGGTCTTTGCATTCTGCCCACTAATCTGTGCTGGGACTAGTTCTGAATATCCAAACATTGAGGTGCTTGCCACAAAAATATTTCCTGGTCCATAACTGGAATTAATACACACCTACCCATTTTCCCTTGCAGTTACATGGAATTTAAAATGTTCAGTCCCTGGCTAGTTACATTTTTCAGGTCAGCAAGCATTCCAGCTAGAAACATCAATGGCATCTCATTGGAGAATCTTATAATTGCCCCCTTAAAATGATATCAGGAATCTTTCTCTACCTTTGATAGGTTGTTAGACTGCCAACCTTAATTTCAAAATACCTGATTTACAGAAAAGCTAGTTTGCTATTTTTGTGATTTAAAATCCATTTGTTCTCATTTTTTTCCTCTCTGCAAGGCCAGGAACCTTGAATGTGCAGTAAGGCAATTTAACTTAACAAGCAGAGACTATGAAAAATAGTACCAACATTTTTTTAAAAGTTCCAAGATGTTTAAACTCTTGGCACGAAAGCCCCTTTTAATTAAAACAAATGTCAGATAGTATGTGATAGTGTGTAGGTTTTACTGGCTCTCATTTTGGATAGCCATATAAATCACTCATAACTTTGCTATTCATAAGAAATTAATCAGTCCTCAACTCATGAAATACAACTAACACTGCTATGTACCAGCATATAAAACATGTGATCATGCGTCATAGGAATACCGATGGAATAAGCTGAACAGGCATTGAGACTACCAATCTCTACTAATAATGTGAGAGTTGCATTAATTATGCACGTTTGACGGTTTCACCTGCACTCTGCCCCCTAGTCAGTCTCCCAAGTTAAACTCTGAACATTCAGAATTTCAAACATCTTTAAAATATAAACTGCCAAATGTTTCCTTCCTTCCTCTCGAATGTGCTCCCATCCCACAAAGTTATAATGGTCAGAGATGCAAAAAAAATCAATCCTTGCACATGTGGGATTTATGAGATTGATGTCTCACAATTTTGTAAGATGTGAATTAGGAAGTTTATGCTGTGGGAAGGAGTGATTTCCAGCCTCCCAAAGGGAGGCACAGAATTTACTAAGCTTTGAATAGTTCCAAGATACTAGACCTTAATACTGGGATTTTCAAGTGCTCTCTGTATTGGTCTGGCTCTGCTCCCATTGAGGTCAATAGGAGTTTTATTATGCTCTTCAGTAGGATCAGGTTTAGACCAATGCTGAGTGCTTTTGAAATGTCCATCCTAACAATTGTGAAATTGTTGTGTATAGAAATACTACATTAGGCCCTCATCTGTCATCTGGCTCCATAAGGGCAGGGAGGTGCATCTCTATAGAGCCATTTGCAGGATTAGGGCTTTAGGTAAGTTTTGGAAATCTTGTGTGTGCACTGATCACAATTTCCCTCTTGCTGGACACCAAATCACAACCAAGGGACCTGGTATGACAAGTGGATAGGATAGCTTTTTTTCCTGGTACCCAACATTTACAAAAAACCCTCTCCGGTGTTTCCATATTGACTTTTTTCGGTCAGATGCAGACCACAGGATGGAGTGACATGATGCAAAGAACCACTTGTTCAGGATAATTTGTGCAACTCACTCATGGTTTTGCCAGTTGAAGGATTTACAGTTGCTGTGTATCAACATATCATTGTAAAAACAGCCAGAGTGTAACAGTGAATCTGACCCAGATATTTTCAGATATTTTTCATAATATTCCTACATGGTGTATCCTTGGAAATGCTTGTAGTGATTTCCATCAACTCAGCCCAACAAAATATGTGCTTAAATCTGTCAGTCACACTTACAAACTTGGGCCTCAATCCAGCAAGGAGTTAAGCACATGCTTTACTCTGAAGTCAGTGAGTGAAATTCTGGTCCTATTAAAGTCACTGACAAAACTCCCCAATGGAAACTTCACTGTGCTAAAGTTCTTAGAGTTAAGCAGGTACTTAAGTCCTTTGCTAGATCAGGGGCCTTAAAGCATATGTGCGCATGCACTTGCTAGATGAATGCACACAGCCGAGTATAACAACATCTGTTTAGAAATCATCATGTTAAGATCAAATTGGCCAGATCTGTTCTTCTACTCATTCAAAGCCAATGAACGAACAAGTGTAGGTCCTTAGAGAAAAGTCTATATTTTTATACGGGCAAAAATTTAACATCTCATTTGAAACTATTTGTGTCTAATTTAAGAATTATGTTAAGCTGCTATTTACTCTGTTACTCTCTCATTAAATTTCTCTCCATTGGATAGATAAAGTTTTATTTTTATATAACATTTTTCTCCTCCCTGTAGCAATGTCATGTAAATAGCTTGCTTATTTATGATTGTAAACGAGATGCAAAATCCAGTGAATATCTCAGTATTAAAAAAAATAGCTGTAGTTATTGCCTTATAGAATAAACTTGATAAATTTGAATAATCTAAATGTTTATTGCAGCCATCTTTAAAATAACGGGCTATGATTTCTTTTCATTTTTTAATCACAAAAATTCCAACAATTTAATTTAATCTGAACTACAGGGAGAAAAGAAAGGCTATTTAGAGGTGCTGACTCAATGGATTGTTGAAAATGACTAAATGCTTGAAATACTTTGTCTTGACACTAAATCTTTTTTTCTTTTTATTAACAGGATCATTGTGGAGCTTTTATGGAAAGTGAAATGTCCCCTGTTTGCCGACAGAAATATTTACGTGCTTTGAGAAAAATACAACTAAGACAACCATCACTTTGATGAGAAAAATTTAAAAATATCCATAACATGCACACTTCTTAGATACATGAATTGTGAAACTCTGTCTTTATCTTCATGCTAGTTTCTTTATCAGTGTGCTTGGCTTTCTTTCCCCAGACTAACTGCTGATCAAATTTTGTGTGTGCTTCTTCATTAAAAAGCCTTCCACAAAAATGAAACAAGAAGTTTGTAATTTCTGTGGGAATCTCTGCTGCCACTCTGTATAAAACAGATGTAAATTTTAGTGCTGCATCTTCTTTTCTGCTCTGTGACATCAACTAGATTACGCCTCCCACTACACAGAAAACCACTACCGTCAACATTATGCCAATTTGTTAATAGTCAGCTTGAATTCTATTTTAAAAGCATATTTACTCTTAACCACAAGACAGACAGCTGAGCAATATTTCCCTCTAACTGGAAGCACATATAGCCAAGCGGACACCAGGATTGTATCATCTCTAGGTGTATAAAGAAAAATCTAACCTTGCTAATTCACTTGCATGTAATCTGATTTTAAAACAACTTCATTGACGGAAAAACGTTTTCTTCAAAAATAATCAAGGATTGGCTGCTGGGTTCAAAATGAAAGTGCTAGTATTTATTATCAGTTGTTGTGGAGAGAAGAGACAAGTGAAAAATCTTACAACTTTGCTTACAGAGTATCTGTTGATAAAGGCAAGAATTTCAGAAATACACTAGTCTCAGTAATTTATGTTAATTGATGAATCCTGGTTAGTTAAAATTTCAATAGAAACAAAGTTTCACTGAACCAGTCCATTAAATTCCTCCATTCGCTGATCCAGACTCCAAGATCTGTTTCAGCCGCTGTTCTTCCATGTGGTTATCATGTATATACTACTCTTAATTATTGACTGATAAGACTTATTAATTTGGCGTTGCCCAATTTGAAGATTTACTAAGTGATGCGGCTGAGGTGGATGTTTCGTAACAGTCAAACCTCATTTATAACCCAGAGAACATTAACAGTTTTATTATGATGCTCCATTCCTTCAGTAACGTTGAACAAATTGCCCAGTGTTGAAAGCACTTTCCTCTAAGGTCTCAGTTTTGCTGGAGTTGTGTTGAATCACCACTGAAGAGAATGGAATTGGATCACCTTGTTGACATGGTCCATGTTGCTCAGTACAGAAGAATAAGGCAGACTATTATTAATAGGATTACTAAACATCATATTAGACCAAGACACACTTTCAGCTCCACAGCATATTCCATGGAAAATAAACCACAGTCTATAAGCAAGTCAGACTGCCATGAAATACAAGCTGTTTCTGCAAGGGACTTCTTTCTGAGAAGTCTTCTGAAACTTCAGACAGGGAGGAGCCAAGAAGCCTTCATTGTTCCTGACTACTACTCAATGTTGAGATGTTTTACAGGAGCAGGAGTCTTGCCTTGGGCAAGCCCTGAATGTACATTCAGAGTACATTAGTGCCACCAAGCAGAAGACATTAATTGATAGCACCCACTCTAGAGTATTACTTAAGATGATACATCTTGCTAGACCACTGCTTTTTGCTTTCTAATTTTCACAAAAGTATGATGATTTCAGAAGCATAGGAATGCAGAATGGGAGCTAGAAAGAGGGGATGAGTACTGCTCTTGAAGGGTTTATTCAACTAAAGAGTTGCACAGAAGCAGAACTTGTTCCAAATTCTCAAACTCTAACCCAGAAGAATGTAAGAATCCAGGATAATTGTTGTCGTGCTTGGCTAATTCATTCTGTTTACCTTAGCAAACTTTCTGGAGCGGGAGGCTTATAGCAGTATAAGCTTCAGGTATGAAATATTTCCTAGACTCCCTGGAATCAGAGGTTCACATTCTGGCAGGGTCCAATGAATCCTTTACTGATGAAAGACTTCCACAGTTTTCTGTATGGGAAAAGATGAGACCTGCTTTGGCATTCAAGATTCCATCAGAAAGCATGGGAGTTGGGGGCTAAACACCCATTGTACCTCGTAAAATGCCACCCTATCTGTGGCAAATATGTTCACTGATTGCAACTATCTAGAATTCTAGAAGTAGTTAAAATCTTATCCTTCCCTCCCCCTCCCTAAATGTCAGTGTCAAAATACTGCACAGGAGGCGTTCAAAATGTAGCATCTAGGGCTTTGCAACAATGTTCTATACACTTTATGCCACTCAAATTACACATTTATTCACAACCCATTTGCTCTTCTTCTGTGGCTGATCCCATGGGGCTCTGAGCAACTTGACCTCCAGTTTTGCCAGATTTTGATTGCATTTGAACCCCCATAGATCTGGAGCAATTTTTCCTAAAATAGAGTTACGCCGGATTCATACTAGTGAAAGTCAGATCAGTCTGCTCCACAGCCTTCAATAGAAATTGAGGGCAACGCAGCATCTTACAGGACCAGGTCTTTAAAACTGCTGGAAACTTTGAGTACAAGGAAATAAAAGGGAAACTAAGGGGAAAAAAGGGAGATGATAACTTTTGACCATCTAATTTGAAAGTGAGTGACAGTAAGAGGTTCATATGCTAATGTAAAGGCACAGACATGCTGCATGAGCTAAAACTAAAGAATGGGTTATAGAATGTTTATTTTGAGGTGCTGTAGCCAATAAGGCTGTTTGAAACAGTATTGTTATTGGATCAAGGAGCTCTTGTGAATTAAGTCATTTCAAGTGAAACTCAAATATACTGGGCTAGACTTTGATGGTGCTGTGCCAATGTATAAAGAAGCCCAATGACGATGACTGTAGTCCTGAGGATTTTGCTCATTGCTAATTCACAGGCATGCAGTATGTGGCTTTATATAGTCTATGTCTCTAATAAAATATGGGCGTGGCCAGGATTGGCAGTTTAAAGAACATATTCAATTGCTAAATAAATATACTCTTCTCAATTGCTCTGTAAAAAAAAACACCCTACAGCTTTTAGACACTATTTCCTAACATTGCCTTTATATGGGTGCTGCTGGACAGCTTTTCTGCTGAGAAGTTCCTTCTATCCGCAATCCCCATAATAAAATTAAAACAAAAATTCTTCGGATATTGTTGTTGAATGTTGACCTTAGAAACCATACCAGCAATTTTGCTCTAAATAAACTACTGCACTCGTGGTATTTCACTGTTGTAACAGACAAATCAGTTCCCCTTCCAGTGTACTATAGATAGGAACATCCTGGGTTGCTGGAGAGAGAATTTCTAGTGCAAAGTACAACACTGTCCCCTAGTGGACTATATGCTGAAACACAAAAACACCACACCACCATCCTTTTGGATACATACAGCAAACCCTATGAAATAAGGTAAAAATGTCAGCTTGATTTCTGTTCAAGGTTTTACAGTAGTCATATGCCACAAGCGGTTTTAAGATTCAGGTCTAAATGCAGAGGTGAGTCTATATGAACCTAAAGAAGCCTGAATTGGTGTAATTTACACCTTATTCCAACTCACTCTCTGTAAATTACACCGCCTTAGACTCACACCCACTTCATTACTGTGCAACTTGCACCCACTCACCGTGTGATATTTACACAGGGCTGACTCTAGCAATTTTGCTGCCCCAAGCACGGCGGCACACTGCAGGGGGCGCTCTGCCGCTCGCCGGTCCTGCGGCTCCGGTGGAGCATCAGCAGGCACGACTGCGGGAGCTCCACCGGAGCCGCCTGCCGCCCTCCCAGCAACTGGCAGAGTGCCCCCCGCAGTGTGCCACCCCAAGCACGCGCTTGGCGCGCTGTGGCCTGGAGCCAGCCCTGTATTTACATTACATGTCATCCTCTGACTTTAGCCCATGGAGTGCAGGAGAGCATAAACAGGTGTAATTCACATGCTAAGGGTTCAGAAGAGCAGAATATCAGGACCTGGTGTAAGAAGGTATACATTAAAGTTATCTACTTGAGTGATGTGTATGAGGAGTGTAAATCCAAGGGCATCAGAGGTGGCCTAACTTACAGGAAGAAGGTTCACGTTCTAGCAACCTACTAGTCCCTTCAATTCATTCAGCCTTTGGTGTTGTATGTTTCATGATGACTGAAAATTTCAGTTAGTGTATCTTACCCCAGTAAATAGATACTGAGAGTAAAATCCTGCTTGCCTTACTCACATTGACTTGGGCCCCAATCCAGCAGCTCTGATTCACATGAGGCACCCCCATGAAATCAATAGGATTTCTCAGATGAAGAATGGCTGCAGGACAGGGCCATTGGTACTATGGGTTATATTCTTTGTGGCTTTATAATAGCAACGGGTTAGAAAAAATATTCTTAAAATTAAAGGCGAGTCAATTTAGGACCCATAGGAACGAATCATGTGGGTCATATTTACAGGATGGGAAGCATTGACTCTGAAAAAGATTTGGGGGTCAGTCAGCTGAACATGAGCAACCAATGTTCCTCAGTGGCCAAAAGAGCTAATGCAATCCCGAGGTGCATAAACAGGAGAGTCTTGAGCAGGAGGTTATTTTACCTCTATTTGGCACTGGTGCATACACTGTTGGAAAACGATGTCCAGTTTTGGTGCCCACAATTCATGAATGATGTTGATAAATTGGAGAGGGTTCAGAGAAGAGCCACAAGAATGCTTAAAGGGTTAGAAAACATGCCGTGTAGTGATAGACTCAAAGAGCTCGATCTATTCAGCTTCACAAAGAGAAAGTTAAGGGGTGACTTGATTACAATGTATGAGAAAGATACAAGTCTCTCAATATTTAATAAGTGGCTCTTCAAACTAGCAGAGAAAGGAATAACATGATCAAGAGGGTAGAAACTGAAGCTAGACAAATTCAGATCGGAAATAAGGTGTAAATTACAGTGACAGTAATTAACCACTAGAACAATTTATTAAGGGTTGTGGTGAATTCTCCATCACTGACCATTTTTAGATCAAGATTGGATATTTTTTCTGAAAGATCTGCTGGAGGAATTATTTTAGGGCAGTTCTCTGACCTGTGTCATACAGGAGGTCAGACTACATGATCACAATGGTCCCTTATGGCCTTGGAATATATAAAACAATACTATAGAAGAATTTAGAATCCCTCCAAGTTGCCAGTAGTGAAGATGGATTCAGGCGACACCAAAATTTAAAGATGACCACAGAAAACCACAATCATTCCAGGTTTGACCTTTTTTTACTTTCAAGTCTGTCCCCTTTAAATTCTTCTTGCTCCACTTAACAGCCAATGAGACAAAAAATAAAAACAAACCACAACTGTTTCCTTGTTTCTTCTGCACACTTGTGACTTTCAAATTGAAATACATTTATTTGTTAGTATCACTTTCCCAATCACAGAATCAATCTCTATGCACCATAACTCTGATTCTCCACTCTGTTTGCCTGGTTTTTCAATTGAATTATATCAGTGAGTGCAGAATCAAATCCCATGAATCTAAAACCACTACCTAACTGAATTTTGCAAAAAGAGACTAATCCATCTTGGTTTTGCCCCCTATTAGAATACTCATAACACAAAGTGAAAGGTGATTTTGCAGAACAGAGTTCTGTTCAATGTTACCTTTCTTCCTCTTCATTTATTTTCAGTGCGTGTGGCATAGCAAAGAAAATAGATTGTGAACTAAAGGGTAAACAATAAATATCCTGTTATAAAACATATTTCTCAAATTATTCATTGACATAAGTTAATATTCTCTAGCCAAAGATTTTAAAAAAT